>NC_069394.1:39633257-39936287 GCF_027475565.1 Acinonyx jubatus | reverse complement strand
ACACACACACATATATGTGTGTATATGTATATACACACACACACACACATTTTAATTTGGAGAAAGAATGAGGCAAAGATGTGTACCACTGGAGATTAAAACATATTATAAAGCCATAATAATAAAAGATGGGAGTGTAAAAAATATACAATCAGACAAAATAGCACGTCTCAAATCCTCAGTGTATAGAATAATAGGTGATAAGTCATTGGGGGAAAGGTACAGATTATTTGGTAAAGAAGGTTGTAAAATTGAATACCATAAAAAAAAATCTTGCCTCAGGTCATATGCCAAAATATCAGTCATGTGAATTGGAGTTAAATATGTTTTTATCTATATTTTTATTATATTTTCCTTTTTAACATTTATTTATTTTTGAGAGAGAGCGTGCGCGCGCGTGAGCATGAGTGGGGGAGGGGCGGAGAGAGACACACACAGAATCTGAAGCAGGCTCCAGGCTCTGAGCTGTCAGCACAGAGCCCTATGTGGGACTTGAACCCATGGACTAGGAGGTCATTTCCTGAGCCGAAGTCATACGCTTAACCGACTAAGCCACCCAGGCATCCCTATAATTTACTACTCTTAATTATACGTGTCTCCGTATACAGTAATGGCAAAGAGATAAACCTTTGGGGAAAGCATGCCTTATCAAGGGGATTTATGATCCTTAATATCCTAGACCATATGAGGTATCCTTTGTAAGAGACAAGCTGTGTTAGACTCCAGCTTCTGAAATGCTCAAATTATAATTCACAATGTGACTTTGAACAAGATACTCTCTGGGCCTTGATGTCCTCATCTGTAAAAGGAGAGAGTTGGGTTAGATCAGTTTACTGGGCTAGATTCCAGTTTACTCACTGGGATACCCTTGCACACTGTGCCAAGATTCAGATGCTCCTTGGCCCTTAGGGTAGCTGGATGGAGCCTAGGGGTAGCTGGTGAGAGCATGGGGAGGAGGCCACAGATCTATCACTTCTGGCCAAGAACAGCCATTTGTTTCCCCCAGGGAGTTGTGCAAATAGTACCACAAATCACACTTAATGTTTGAAGCCTGTATGAGGTGAGTTGCTTTAAATTCAAGAGGTGAAAACTAGGTGGAAAAGGAGATAATTTAAAATATAATGGACCTCTCATCTTTCCCACTCAATATTCAATAGCCATATTAAAAAATGAATAGAAGAAAATACATCAAAATGTTATCAGTAAGGGGCGCCTGTGTGGCTCAGTGGATTGAGCATCAGACTGATGAGTTTGGCTCAGGTCATGACCCTCGCAGGCTCTGTGCTGAGTATGGAGCCTGCTTAAGATTCTTTCCCTCTCCCCTGCTCACATACTCTTTCTCTCTCTCTTAAAAAAAAAAAAAAGATTATCAGTAATTACAGTAATCACTAACCTGGTGGGCTTATGGGTAATTTTTATTTTCTTATTTTCTTTATTTATTTATTTTCTTATTTATTTTCTTTATTTTCTTATTTATCTTATTTATTCTTATTATTTCTTATTTATTTTCTTATTTCTTATCCTATATCTTTCAGATTTACTAGGTTAAGAGTGGGTTAAGTTTAAAATAAGACTTGTAATTGAAAACCTCACTTGTAGCCATATTCAGAACTCCATGAGTGACCACTGTGGCTGTCAGTGTTAAGATTCTAACAAAAATAAAATGCCAAACCTGGACTTACTTCTCATGTAAATATCCTGGGGCACTTTCATACCCTGGTTTCTTGCCCAGTGCTTATTTTCAAGGCTGCTTTAAGATCAGCAGTAACCTTTGAGCAGAAAGCCTATCTGTAGAGTGTGTTAGAAGCCTTCTCCTTACTCAGAATACCTTATCTCCAAAGTTGTCTTCCTCCCAGGTTTTCTTCCCAAATGCTTTCTTCCCTCTTTTCCCCTTCCCAGTGATCCCTCCAATCAGGGAATAATCCTTCTTTCTTTGTTCTCCTTGATCCCCAGGGTGTATAGAGTTAGATGTCCCTTGTGCCCTCTTAGCTAAGCGACAGAGATTCTGTTTTTAATTTGTCCCTTATGTACCACCCTTCTATTTCCAGTATTGTTTTTTCCTCTCCCAGGTTCCTCTTGCTTATTTGCATCTTTCTGGTAATGAGTTGCCTACAACTTTCAGACTTGTAAGGGGAAGGTGGGGAGCAGTGGTGAGAGCAGGGAGTGTAGGCTTTTTTTCCTCCCTTTTGTTGGTTGCTTTACTCTGTGGATAAACACTATACACAGTAAAGGTGTTTAAACCCTATTTTTTTCTGGCTTCTCAAACCAGTACTTTTCATTGACTGTAAACATTTTAAGTGTCTAAAACCTATGATTGTTTTGTGTAGATGGTGGAGGTAGTGGACACATGGGGAATTAGAAGTGCCATTATAATTCTTTAGCAAAATTTTAGAGTGATTAATAGTGAGGCCAGCATAAATAATGATGTATGGTCATTATTTATAAAAGTTAGAATATACTCTGGTGCTTGTATTAAAACTATGCTGAATACAGATAACTTTCTTTTATATAATACCTTAGGATCTTGTAGTGTGCCTTGACATTCTGAATATAGATATTAACTAAGTTATTAAGTAATAGAAATTTGTAATTGGTAGAATGCTAGTAAACGACATTGTAATTATAGATTTAATTTTTATAGTAATGTTGATTTCTTATAGTGGTGCCAGGGCAGTTTGAGCCATTGTGACAAATTTGTTGAGTGCCTCCTAATTATAAAGTATGCTCTGCAGTGTAGATGATAGAATCACCTAGTTGGCCCAGCCAGTAGCTCCGACTTAAAATTACAGAGTTACAGAATGTCTGAATTAGCATGGACCTTGTGTCCCTCTCATCTAGTGCTTCCCAGCCATTTTCCCATCATGGTGTACCTTGAAAAGGTTTGCATAGCTAACTGTGGGGAAAACAAATGACCTCTTTTGGCTGAAGGTGATGGATCTGGGCCTCCATTGGGGGCTCTGCCCAGCTGCCTTGAGGGCCAAGGGCCGTCAGAATCTTGGTGCAGCTGGGAAACTGTAACCTAATCTAACCCTCCCGATTTATAAGTGAGACACCTCTGTGTTTACACAGGAGATCCAGAGAGATAAAGTAGCTTGTTCAAGGTTACATAATGAATTAGCGATGTTATAGTAGTTAGAATTTGAGCATTTCAGAAACTTGTGTCTCAGTAGGACTTTCTTTTACATCGGATGCCTCATTGTGGTCTTCTTCCAGGACATTAAGAACCATAAAAACATTTTATGGGGCATATTTTCCCAGAAGGTTTATCTCTTTGGCATGTTTTATACAGAGACGTATATGATTAAGAGCCGAAAATTATATATTTCTTTCGCACAACCTGAAGACTAAAAGGTTGTTTTTCAACAACAACAAAACTAAGGTCACGAAACTAAAAACAGCCTAGTGTATGTAAAAAACAACCAAATATTTACACAAATCAAGAATGTGCTCAAGGTATAAAACCTGTACGCTTGGGAATTGTCTTGCTTTTCAAACTCACTGTTTAAATTCCTTAAGAACACTAGGAAACTGGTTGTCTGGCATGGTTTTATCATTGAGTTCTCGTAAGGTCTCTATCTACCCCATGATATGATTTACCAGTTCTATGTAATGGTAGCCTGGTTCAGTCTTACATACATCCATGTGTTATCCTTCACTTGATCATTCCTATCCATAGCTGTGGCAGACCTAGTTCTGCCTCTGAGAGAGGGATGCATACTGGAACATGGCATCTTGCCTTCGGTTCCTTGACTGAACTACAAACTCTACCAGTTAAGTATTACATTTAGGCAGCTTTATGAAACCTAGGAATGGCTTTTTCATGCAGCTTAAAGGCATGATGTCGAATGGCAAAATGCAAACAGGAATGATTTGTGTTTGTCAACCAGGAGCATTTATGGAAATGTCCATGAGGAGTACTGCAGTAATCTGATGATATGGACTTGCCCCTTGAGAAATTTAATTTATGGGTGAGAAATTTGAAAATAGAATGGCTTATTCCAGCTTTCTCATTTTGTTTCTTCATTTAATTTCCCTCTCTCAGAGGCAGAACTGGGTCTGCCACAGCTATGGATAGGAATGACCAAGTGAAGGATAATTCTTCACTGAACTCTGAAACATGGATGCTCCCAGCTAGAGGTTGCATTAATGGCTCAGTGCTATTTCTTGAGTATCTGCTGGATGGGGGACACCATCATATTTAAGTGCCTTGCGTATGCGTGGCAGGGCTTTAGATGATGTGGATGCAGCAGTGACATAGGTACAGTCCTGGATTCACGGAGCTTATGCTCAATCTCTGTGGATACTCTGAGAAATATGAAGATGTACCAAGTCAGGAGGGAATCCTGGCCTCTGGGAGCTTGCTTTAAGATTGATTACCTATGAGCTTTCCCTCCGTGGTGATTAGACAAAGAGTCTGATGTTGGTCAGAATACTGGAAACCTGACTGTGTGTTGTGTTTTTGAAAAGCTCTTAAGACCTCAGTCTTCCTCACTGAGGAATTTTATACCAGAATCTTCAGTAGCCAGTCCAAGCTGACCGTGGCAGTCTGTAATAAAAGAGCTAGTTAATCAAATATAATGCTTTATGAAATAATGAAGGTATATGTCATCAGTACCTTTGTGGGGTTCTATTATGAAAAATAATACAACGTGATTAATTCTGGGGACACTTTGTTAAAATTTTAGGGGGCTGAAAAGATTGTCTGTGACAGTAAGAATTTTCCTCCTTATCAAAATAATATATAAATGGTACAGAATAAGAAAGAGGACTAGTGGTCTGGCAATTCTAATTTTTTTCTTTAAGATTAAGAAGAAAAATCTGATCTTAAACCCCTTGGAATTTGAAATCTTGCCTGTGTCCTAGAAGCTTCTTGGGTTGCTCGGGATCCCCAGCCTAAGGTTTATGTCATTATGGCTAATGTCACGGTGTCTAGGTATCTCATAGCTGACACACAGTTCTCAGGAAATTCTGAAAAGAATATACTGAAGGAGCAAATGCATGCAGTGGGGGTACCCTTTAGGGCTAGCAGGGTTCTCTGTTGGGGGACATAACAAATCAGGCAGTCATACGGTGTCCTGTCAAAAAGACTGCATAGAAATCAGTGCCTTTACGTTCAGGGATGTTAAAAAAACATTACTGACTTAAAGATTTTTCTTTGGGACATGTTGGTTATTTTTTCTGGTTTCAAATGCTATTTTAATGAGTCCAGTACTTTGTAGTGGGGCTATATAACCTATAGCCATGAATTTTAAGGATAAGTTAGGAGAAAAAAGTCCGTTCTTTCATTCCTTGAGGGCTAATGCACTTAAAAATATCTGTCAGCTTCGTCTTTAAACTCTTTTTATTTAAAGCAACCACTGACTTCAGGCCTAATTGGTTCCTGAACGTTTAGTCTTGAGGCATGGCCATAACACAAACTCATATTTCCTGTAGGCTGTGTTAAATGTAAAGCTTATGTTTTATATTGGGCTTCCATTCCTGGAAGTTTGTTTTGTGATATAAAAATACATATGAAAATATACAAATGTACTTTTTTTTAAAACAAATATTCATTAAATATTTCATGCCAAAGATACTGAAGATCATAAAACATTCTGTAAATGCTACTTCGGGGGAATTTTTTTTCTGTTTAGGCTGAATTGACTGAAGCTTGTTAGAGTCCAATGTTTAAATCTCCCTAGAGCAAATGTAGGTATTTTTCTATTGCTTCAAGGATCTTTAAATTTTGTCACATAATAGGGTTATCTGCCTCAAATTGTGTTGCGCATGAGAAGTGTAGAAATGCAGCTAAGTTTCTTAATTACTAAAAGTTGAAGGAGGGACAGTTGCCATGGCAACTTCTTCAGCCACCCATGCTCTGATATTTCAGAAGGATCTTCTTAGCTGAGCTCTGAATGAAATATTAAGAATTCAATCAAGTCTTCAAGATGCAAAGAGCAGTTGCTGAAGCAATTGATTTGCCGTAAGTATAGTTAGATCAGACATCTGGGTCTGTACCGTCCCCAGCTGAGAGTCAGCCTTGCCAGTCCACTGACCAAAGCATTGACTTTGGATGTAGTCCTTCGTGGGCCTGATTGCCATCCATTTTGCTTATCCCTGTGTGGCTCTCATGAAAGGCAGTTGCAAGTTGAGCTGTCTTTGGAATTTGCTCCCCAAACATCATTAAGATGTTCTCCTTTAATCTGTATGTGTTTGTGTCTTAAGAAAGAATGCAAAATACAAATTTTGACTAAAAGGCCATTTTCTGGTTTTTCTTTTAAACAAGAGGACAAGGTGGTGCCTGGCATTATCTCATAATAACCAGTACCGACCTTAGAATAGCATGTGTCTGTGTCTACATGAGCTGTTGGAGTTCCTACAGAAAAGACATTAAAGGAAGATCTTTTATCTCGCATCTTTTCAAAGATGAAACACATCTAAATGTGAATGACAGGGTATGAAAGTGTTTTCTTCAAACATTTTGGGGCACTTGCTTTTTTTGCCTACTGACCTCAACTAGATTTTGTACTCTATAGGGTTGCATACATGGTAGAGTATGTATTTGTGGATTCATGCTATGTTGACTCTGATTGAATTTGTATTTAAAAAATTACTGAGTTAGCTTAAGAAAGGAAGAGAAACAACAATCTTGCTTTATTGCTCATTGTCAGGTAAACATCAATCTATAAATCAATATGTGTTAAGTATAATAGATATTTACCTAGCATTATATACCACAGGGATCAAAAGGAAATATGAGGAATGATCCCTGCTCCCTTTATTTGCCTGGTCTGATTTCCTGGCCAGTTATTAGTGATTAAAAAGCAATAGTACATAAATTAGATTTTCACTAAAATGCATTCTATTCACATTCTTTTCATTCATTCAGTTTTCCTACTTTGCATAACATTTCTGGAATTTGTAGTCTAATGGGTCATTGCCCAAGTTTTCCAATTTTCTAAGGTGTCATATGTGGATCAAGGTATAATTTAACCCTTTCCTACCCTTAGGATGTCCTATGATAGAGATTAACAGAAGCAGTTCTAACAGGTTAATGTGGTTGGGAAAATGGGGCCATGTTGACAGCAAGAGTTGACAGAAGATATGCTTTTAAAACAAGTCATTATATTCAACCTTATTGAGATAATTAGATTAAGCCCCTAAGAAGTTTTAGGGAGTAAGAAGATAGAGTACAGTTTTTGTTAGGAAAATCCTGTGTGCTTATGCATTTCTGATGTTCGTTCAGAATCTCAAGATGGCGGGAGGAAAGAAAATGGAAGCTTCTGCCAGCTACAGCAGTAATGTCTTGAAGACTATCAGAATTGTACACAGTGGTGGTTTTCAGTGGGGCCTCCTGTGCCCACCAGCCCATCTTGGGAGGTCGCCTTGTGGTGACAGTTGCTGCCCAGAGGCCTTTCCCCCTTCTTTTTTAAACTTCTGTGGCTTTGGAAGCCAGGATTTGAAAAGGTTTAGCAGTGTTTGTTCATTCTGTAGTGACTTTCTCTTTCCAGATAAAGAGGCTATCTTCCTCGCCTTTATGAAAATAGATTTTACTCATGCATTGAACCTGTAGTGTTAAAATAAAAGCTGATAAAAGCAAGATAGTTTAGGGGGAAAAATCCCAGATCATCAAGTGAGTTACCAACTTATGCATTCTCTTGGCATGGTAGAAAGTAGAAGAGAGCCTTGGGAAGTGTTGTCTTACCAGATTTTTTTTTTAATTGCCAATTCGTCTGTTTTTCTTAAGACATTTTAAATATTCTAGCCCGAACAAGAGACTTGAAGTTCTATCAAGTTTGAAGAGACTGTGTCCTAGTCTCTGAAGTATAGTTAGTTCATTGATTAAAAAAAAAAAATACTATGGGAAAACAACACATGGTATATCCATACAGTGGAATATTACAGTCTTTAAAAAGAATGAAATTCTGACACACGTTACCATGTTGGATGAACCTTGAGGGCATTAAAATGGCCAGTCTCAAAAGAGAAGTATTGCATGACTCTACTAATTTGAGGTACCTAGAGTAGGCAAAGTCATAGAGACAGAAAGTAGAAGGGCAGTTGCCGGTGGCTGAGGGAGGGGGAAAAAAAGGGAAGCTGTTTAATGGGCTCAGAGCTTCAGTTTTACAAGATGAAAAATGTTCTGGAGATGGATGGTGTTGATCATTGTAGTTCTCTGTGAATGTATCTAACACTACTGACCTACACATGTAAAAATGGCTGAGATGGTAAATTTTCTGTAGATCTTAACTATAGTTTTTAAAAGGTATTTATGAGCACCTGATTTTGGGGTTTGGGGAGTTGATTATAGTTGTGACTGACCCAAAAGCCCCCAGCCTTGAGGGGGCTCACAGGTCAATGAGAGGTGAGGGTGCAAAGCTGCTGGGATGGGGAATCCAAGGTCATGTCACGGTTAAGGATGCTTTGGTCCTAAAGTCGGGTGACCCTGACCCAAGCCATGAAAAAGGATGTGAAATGGTTCTCTTTGGAATTCCCTTTTCTACCCACCTTCTCTTCACAACACATAGCCCCCTATGCTGTATCCCTAAACCAGGACCTTGGGTCCTTTAACCACCTTCTGCTTCAACTGGATTGCTTTCTGCTCTGCTTCTCAATCCAGCTTGGCTCTTCCTCACTGGCCTGTGCTTTTAAATCCCCTATTTGATGTACGTGTATCTCCCATTTACAGCCCGCATCGTTTTCTTTCTTGAACTATGAATTCAGAGAGGACGTGGGCTGTGTACTTTGACCTTTGCAGCACCGAGCACAGTAAACCATACTTAATGAATGTTTTGGACAAGGATGAACCCCTGAAGTTGGAAGCTGACATTGCTAATGCCTATTTAATTGAAGGTTATTAATGCCTCTTTAGCAGTGAAGGATAGTTCTGTTTCCAGCAGGGAACAAATGAGCCCTCCAAGCTTTTTCCAGTGGTCCCAAAGAATTCACAGTCAGGTATTACCCCAGTACATGCTGGCCTGGACTCCCCATCCCAGAGAGGGGTGATGGGGCAGTGGGACAGCTTCTATTTCTTGTGCAGGGTTCAAGGATGGGAACTCAGGGCTGGGGTAGGTCTGAATATTTATGTTCTAGTTCAGCCTATTAAATACAAGATTTTCTTTCTCTTTCTCAGTGAATAGGCTTTTCTTTCTCTCCAGAATAATAGTTGTAAGTAGGGTCACCATATGTCCCAGTTCCTGCTTTAATTATGAATACCTCCCCCTTCTCATTCTCAAAAATGCCCTGGTTTGGATAATTCATATTATCACTCCAAGAAGGGATATGTAGGAAGAATCAGTTATTAGGGGAAGGTGGGGAGAAGTAACTTGGGCTTGCCAGACGCTCAAGAGGTGAGGAATTTAAGAAAGAGCTGTGTAGTCTCGCATGTTGGATATTCTTTGGATGGGAAAAATTATTTGGCTTTTAAATTATATGCATGCTAGTGTAATATGTTAGAATTTGAAAGTCTTGAGGGCAGCATGGGATCAAAGGATTTATTTTAATTAGTCATACTATAGAATCCTTTAGTGCAGGTTAACAGGTTAATGTGTTTACTTAGAGCTTTAAACATTTTTATGGCTGATGGCAGAAGAGTTCACTGCCATGTACGAATGTGAGTATATACCTTGCATTCATTTCCCTAACTATGAAAATGAATTCCAGCCTGCTGAAATTCTGTTTTCTATGTGTATGTATTTAACTAAGATAATTGTATAGTGGATAGTCAATATTGAATGACCTTAGCTATTAAGAAAAGCCAAGCTGGTCATGAAGGAAATTAGGTAGGACCATATTAATATCTTTATATTTGTTAAGGGAATACCGTGTAAACTGAACAAAGTAAGTTTTTAATGTTTTTTTATATATTTTGAGAGAGTGAGAAAATAAGCGAGCAGAGGAAGGACAGGGGTTGGGGGAGAGAGAACTCCAAGCAGGTTCAGCACTGCCAGCGCAGAGCCCGATGTGGGGCTCGAACCCACAAACCGTGAGATCACGACCTGAACTGAAATCCAGAGTCGGATGCTTAACCAGCTGAGCCACCCAAGGGCCCCCCAAATAAGTGTTTTTTAAGCAAGTATCATTTAGGCAGTTTTTTGTTGCAAGTTTCAGTTTAAAGAGGTTTGGGCTAATTTTCTTTAAGGAGATGTACCTGTTTAAGTAAATGGAAAGTCTAGCTGCAAGGTGCATTCAGGGTTGTTGATCCAGCAGCCCAACTGCCTTAGCACTTTTCTGTTTATTTCCTTTCTCTGCTCTGGCATCTTTGGCATCTGCTTCAGCCCGAACCTGGCACTCCTTTCATTGTGGACAGTCATCGTATTGAATTTTATTTAATAATGACTGTGTGTACTTAATTTTTTTTTTTTTAATTTTCAGCAGACCCAGTAATATTACCTTATATTTTGAAAAGAGCTTTTTGTAATTTTACCAAGGACCTTCACATCCGTCTTGTTGGATCAACAAAAAGTCTTACTCATGGAAGAATTACCATTTGTATTTTGCATGTGAAGAAAGGAGAGTGTGAGTGACTTACTCAAGGTGTTACAGCTGGCAGGAGGAACTTGGACTTCAACCCAGGTCTTCTGACTTTATGTCCATTGCTCTAGCCATGATGTTCCCTCTGACTTCTTCTCACCCAGTTTATTTCAGAAAGATTTTTTTTTTCCAGTTGGCTTTCCATTCAGGCCTAGTTTAAGGTTGTGCCACACTGTTCCTTTTTAGAAAAGAAATAACCTGGGTGCCTTTGGGCTGATTGGATGTGGTCTCCCCATCAGCAAAATCATGGTAGTAATGCAAAATTATCTCCATCCTATGGGCATACCCAAGAGGGGCCAGGGGCCTCAGTTCAAATATCCTCTTGATGGCTCTGTTTCCATTGCCATTGCATTTCCAAGAATGGAAATAGGGATTTTTTTTTTTTTCATCTGTGTCCTTTAGCTCTTGCCCTTCCTGCTGGACTGTCCTGTCCATTCTTACCTCACAGACTCGTTCCACATGAACCCGGTGAAAGGCTACTGCCTCAATGCTATTTTCTCTATTCTAGTAATCCCTCTCTTGAGCTCCTGTTATAGCGCCTTGACTTTCTCTTGTGACGCTTACCACACACACACACACACACACACACACACACACACACACACACAGTTTTGTACTCTAGCTGTCTGTCTTTATTACATTCTTCACTCAAGCTTGGGCTGAGCTCCTCAAGGGCAATGACCATTTCTTATTTATCTTGGTGTCCCCATAGCACTTAGCACTTAGGTTGTGTTTTGTTTTGTTTTGTTTTGTTTTGGATAAAGGAGAGTTTTAGAGATGGTTATGCCCACTGTGATAAGATTTGAGGATTGCAGAAATTTAAAACACATGGATATTACGTGGAGCCTTATTATCGGTATAATTATCACCTAGTTTGTGCATAATTTGAAAAAGTAATTGCGTGTTTTTATGCAGTAGGTTATCACGTACAGTTTTAAGTCTGCCCTAGTTTTTATGGGCCTATTATTTCATTACATTGCTTAGGTGTTTTTCAGAATGCTGCTGTGAAGGGAGAGAGAACATGTAGAGTTGAGGTCCTTTGTAGAAGCTGGGTGAGCTGGCTGCTCAAGCTGCTGCATATCCTGTTAGGCTAAGCCGGGGCACAGCTGTCCCCGCCTGACCAGCTTTTCTTTTATAGCTTGCGTTCACTGCATTGGCTGAGAGAACAAGTTTGAGGACTTTAATTCTCCTCTGCCTGGCCTCAGATTCAGAAGTATTTTGGAGGACTTTTGGAAAACTCAGTGGACAGCCTTTGGGTGGTTTTGGGAGTTTCCGCTGTTTTATGTAGACTTTTTTTTTCCTTTTTTTAACGTTTACATATTTGCATTTCATTCCACATTCTTCTAATTCAGTAGAACTTGGATTGGTCTAATAACTAGTGTTTTTAAAAACCAGGCAATTCTGGGGTGCCTGGGTGCCTCAGTCGGTTAAGTGGCCGACTTGAGCTCAGGTCATGATCTCACGGTCCATGAGTTCAAGCCCCGCGTCGGGCTCTGTGCTGACAGCTCAGAGCCTGGAGCCTGTTTCCGATTCTGTGTCTCCCTCTCTCTCTGCCCCTCCCCTGTTCATGCTCTGTCTCTCTCTGTCTCAAAAATAATGTTAAAAAAAAAATTAAAAAAAACAAAACAAAACCAGGCAATTCTGATCTGAGGTCAGAGAATTCTCCTTGGGAGATACCAGAATTGATCAGTGTCGGGGACAGAGTATTGAGATAGACCTTTTAAAATGTGTAAGATTTAGGTAGGTGGAGAGGTGGGTATTTCCATGTACAGGTAAGAAATAGAACAAAGTCTAGGGTGAGAATGAGTGTGTCCTGTTAGTGAGGGTGGGCAAGGAGGATCCTAACCAGGCTTCCATGGAAGACTGCTTGAGAGCAATGGTTCTCAAACTGTGGGTACATAAGTGTCCAGTGAACTTCTGAAATGTTCACATTCCTGCATTCTACCCCACCCTGAAATTCTGTCAATTTGACGTGTTCTGAGGATTAGGGTGTGGCCTGCGTATCTGCATTTCTAAACATCCCACTGATCTTGAACACCCCGAGGGATGGAACCCTTGCTTCATGGAGTAAAAGGATAAGCTGGCAGGGTGGTGGGGACTACGTTTAGGCGGTCCTTCCATTTTTGGATTTATGGTGGGGAGACTAGAGCGCCAGCTGGAACGTCTGTCCAAGGCTGCTGGTCACCAATGCCCCTGGTGTGGTGACACATGCCTGAGGGGACTGGGAGAAGGGAGGATCAGGAATTAAAGGGTAGAACTTTTCTCACAAGAAGGTACAGACAGCTTTAAAAGGAGTTTCCTCTTCTGTAAACTGCTAAGAGATTGTAGAGAAAATTTCCATTTAAATAATCTGTTGAAATTTTTTAGTAAGTTAGCCTTTTTAATCTACCCCTCTAGGAGGTTCCACATAGTCATCCAAAATAGCCCAGTCAAAGACTGGTAGAGTCTTGGGGTTTGACTTGGAATCCATGAACCCTGAATGGCCCCAAGGACTTCACATATCAACTCCCAGAAACTGCAGTGTTTTGTGTGGACACACATTTTCTGGGGAGAGGGTCTATAGTCTTGGTCACAATCTCAAAGGAGCCCTTACTGGGATCTTGGGTAAGATGATTTAATATTTGGCTGATGGGTTGGCTTGCTTTCTCTCTCCTGTCTCTTTTTAAAAATCTAAAACCTAGGGGCGCCTGGGTGGTGCAGTCGGTTAAGCGTCCGACTTCAGCCAGGTCACGATCTCGCGGTCCGTGAGTTCGAGCCCCGCGTCAGGCTCTGGGCTGATGGCTCAGAGCCTGGAGCCTGTTTCCGATTCTGTGTCTCCCTCTCTCTCTGCCCCTCCCCCGTTCATGCTCTCTCTCTGTCCCAAAAATAAATAAACGTTGAAAAAAAATTTTTTTTAAATAAAATAAATAAATAAATAAATAAAAATCTAAAACCAATTCCTGGTAGTGGAAAAGATTAGCCAGAAAAACAAAGAAGACTCAAGTCTGTTGGATGGAGCGATAGTGGAGCCCTAGATTTACCTACAGAAGCCCTTCCATTTGTTTTTGTGTGGGTGGGCATGCCATCATTAATAATAAATCAGAGGAAGAAAGGAACAGGGAGCTTTCTGTAGAATGTGTGATGAATTTTTCTGTTCCTCATGGAGCAATTTCGGTGGTCTCTGCCGAAGTACAAAGAAAGGGCTATTTTAACGCAAGGAGGCGAATTACCGGTTATTACTATCAAGTTTGGAGCTGAGGAAAAAAGCTGGTGTGTGAAACAGAGCTACGTGTGAATGGATTTCTCAAGTGTTTCATTAAAGATTCGTTGGAATGGTTAGCCCTCTAACCATCCTAGAGTCTCTTCTTCCTTCTGATTCCTTTGTGGAATTAAGAAATGCTTTTGGGAAGAAGGACTAAACAAGCCTTTTGTTTGAATTTCCATATATTGATTAATGGGCCCAGCAAAGTATACTGCTGAGAATTCCCTCTGCTGATGATGGTAACCATCACAAAGAGCAACGCTTTTCCTGAACTGGCACTTTCCACACAGCCTGTAGGCTGCTATACTGGGTGTGACCATTTTTAAAAAGCCACAGTGCAGAATGAAAATGGACCATTTCGAAATGGCCTTTTGATTTGCAAGACCTTTTTGTGTCAGATTGAATGGTCTCATATCTGAGTTGAGGGGAAAATGCAGGCTATTTTCAATTTATTATTGTGTCTTAAAAGTTTGATTTGACCATGTTTCAGTGGCAGTAGAGGTCTACTGGCATCTTATGCCTTGGTCAGACATGTAAAAATCTGGTTCATTAGCTTACCTCTAAAAGACTTCTACAGTCACTTACACAGTGTGAGTCAGTCAGTATGTATGGATCTAGAATGCCTAATGATGACTCAAGCTCACCCATACACTTGGGGACCACCTCCCCGCCAACGCTCTCCACTGTGCTATTTATGGAAGAAGCCAACAGCAATTGTTAGGTGTCAGCCCGGACAACAGGGTCTGGATTCATTTGCCTCACCATGCTAATCAGTCCTGCAGCCAATCTGGGCTCTTCTTAAGACTTGCAGATGGTGATAAACTGTGTCAGATGTATCTGGGTAGGGTATGGTTCTTGCCTGCTGATTCAGGATATCAGGGTGACTGTTACGTAAAAGTGTGGCGTCTGGGCTTAAAAGATGCCTTCTTTTCTTAATATCTGAGTGGATTTGGTGTGGGTCCTGGTTTGAATTTCTACGCAAAGTTTTAATGCAGCTTTTATAGATGTTACTAATAGTGGTAATGAAGATAGTTGAGATATGAAGTATTTGTGTTTTCCCAAACATGAAAGGTAAAGGAGGAAGAAAGTTCCAAGAGTCCCAAGTGCTTTTTCTTGCAGATTTCTGATGTGATTCATCCTGACAGAGGGACTTCTTCTCACCTCAAGGCAGTCTTCAGACTGGAGTGAGCCTGATGTCACCTTCCACCTGCTTTAACCTCTGTTTTAGCCCCTCATGTTAGGGCTTCCTTTTTTAGTTCTTGAAGTGGCAGGGATATTCCTGAATATTAAGGACCTACTGGAAGTAGCTAGGACTAGAAATGGATGAATGAAATTCCTGGTCTGAGCCTTCTCTTTAATAGACTGCCAGTTTTAACATTGAGAATCTGCTTTGCAGTGAACACAAAACAAGGAATTTGCAGACTTTGAAGGCTGCGCACTTCACAGTCTTGATGTCCATTTTGGTTGGTAAGTAGGACCGTGGCAGTAAAAGAGCTCTGACCCCAACTCTGCGTGGGAGACATAACTTCCTAGAATGTCCTAGAAAACAGTGCACATGTGAAGCAAGCATTCTATTTAATGAGTTTTTGCAGCAGATTGTGTTTGTATAAAATTTTCTCTTATCACCGTTCTGGCAAATAGAAATCAAATGTGCCTATGTATCTTTTATCTCACATATAGCAAATTACATCTGTCAGAAACATTTCTTTGGTAGTCCAAGTATATGAATCTAAAAACTGAGTGTTTAACAGAACACCCTGATACTGAAATCGAGACACTCAGTTTCTTAAGCAAATTTTAGGAAAATGTGTTCTTTACGAACAATTTCGGGAATTTCCAAACTTTCCCCCTATTTTCCTTCTTTGCATTGCTCACCCTCCTCCAACCAGAGGACTTGACATAGGGGTGTGTGTGTGTGATGGGGGGGGGAAGTTGGGGGAAGAACAGACACAACCTTTTTTCCCTTAGGTTTGCCTGTGTTTCCTATTCTTGAATTACAAGCCCCCTGAGAAGCTCTGAAGACTCGGACTTTGAGGGTGTCTTGCAGGATATGGGAGAGGTTGATGTGAATAACAAAAATCGTACCTGTTAACTCTGAATATGGGACTGAAGCCTTGATCTCGGAGAACTGTCCAGCAGCTGCCAGGAACTGAGCAGCTTTTAGAGAAATGAGTGGCCTATCAGCTACTGAGAGAGAGGAAGTTCCTTCCTAGTAACAGGAACACTGAGAAGCACTAATCTAGCTTAATATAGCTGGTATGCAGAACCAGGTCTAGGTATGAAATAGAACCAATTATAGGTATATAACTACTATAGCTGGCAGATAGAACCAGTTGTTCTTCACCTACTAGGTCTTTGAAGCCAGTAATTTGGGGGGATGTTTATTATTGGCCCTTTGTTTCTCCTTGTTTAGAGGATCTTCTTGGGCTGATCTTTGTGCCTCCCGTCAAGGAAAATAGAGCTTTAAAAATCCTGTCAGTCTCTCTTCTGAGAGCTGGAACAATCAGTCACATGTCTGAACACCCTGAAATGCCTTTGTGTAGGGATTCAAGAAGTGTTTACCATTGAATTTGATTTCTCGAAATTTAATGAGCATTGTTAAAAACAAGATCTATTTCTTTATGTGGAACCAGAGCCTAGAAACCTTTGTAAATGTAGTGACACGTATACTATCCTTTCAGGTGAAAATAGATAGAATAACTTTTCAAATTCATCAGTTTTGAAATCCGGTTCCCCTTTGGAGATGGTTTTCTCTTTTAGGTTTGAAACTTACACTCGGGCTTTCTGGGTCTCCCCAGTGTGGTACTTTCAGATACAGGCAGCACAGTGTGGGGACCTCTCTGTTTATATGAAAATGGGAACCTAAAAAGTTTGGCAAGACCAATATTGATGAGTAAGTATGCCGTATGATGTAAAAGTTGAAATAAAATGGAAGATTGGATGGCTGGCCCAGTCTGAGTCTAGGATTTTGGATAGAAGATAGTTTAATTCAAACAGTTGATGTATGGAGAATGCTGACCATCATTCCCAGAGAGAGAGAAATTCCACTGACCACGAAAGTTTAATGGCTGACAGTTCATCGTTACTGACACAGCACTTGTGTCAAAAATGCTCATGAAAAAGGAGTTTCAATACTCCTCCTTTACGTGTGTATCACATGTCTGTTGACTTGGGCTGATTCCCACCCAACACACAGGTCCTGGGGAAATCATTTAGTAAGACAGCCTGAAACAAGGCCCCTGACCTCCCTTTTCTAGGCACGTTTTATTAGAAAATAAAAAATGTTCGATTGAAGTATGCCGCAGTGATTCTTAAACTGGTCAATCGTGACCATCTAGTGCCCTCTGTGATTATTCCTCTTCAGTCTCTAGAGCCCCCAGAAGCCTCGTGTGTAGCTTTCACTGATGGGTGAGAAGAGTCCAATTGCTTCCTGTTGATGGGTGTCCTGATCTTTTTTCTAGTCCTGGTTTGACAAGTCAGCTCTTGGTTCCTACCCACAGTGTCCATGATCCTGTGTCTGATAAGGCCCCCAGGTGTACACAGCTCACAAGTCCCTGTTGAGGAAGACTTGGAACTTGCTCAGCCGGGGATTACCATGCTCACTCAAGTCCTGTTGACGAGCAGGGCTGCTGGAACGGTGGCTAACTGTCTGTGGGGAGCTTCTACTTCATTCAGGCCCTTCTCCCAGGGGGCATTTCTTTGGCCTATTCCTAGCCTAGGTAGGTGGTGTAGATGCAGAAGAGCCCTGTCATCCCCTTGCTCTGGGCTGCATCACCTTCTTTCTATAAGCCCCCAGAAATTCACATCTCACCCACTAATTGAGATTAAGTGAGCAAATCTGCCCGTGGTTATAATTTTCCTAATTAAACCCATCTCTTCTTCATGGGACAGTATAAAACAGTTTAAAACAGACCATTTCCTCAGTAAGTAATTACTAATAACTAACACGATGTATTGCTTACTTTGTGCCAAACTGCTATTCTAAGCAATCTGTGTTTGTTAGTTCATGGAGTCCTCCTGGCCATCTTAGAAGGCAGGTATACTATTTTAGCCCCAGTTTGTAGGTGAATTAACCAGAGAGACACAGAGTGGTTAAGTAACTCGCCCAGGTCTGGTGGAACCAGAAATTAACCCATCTAAAGAGGGCTCCAAAGTCTGGCCCTTTACCTACTGTACTTCTCATTAGCAAGTGTAGGCTAGTTTCAGGGTGCTTAATTTTGGATTCTGATGGGCTTTTCAGGTGATTGAATTTGATCATTTATGAGATAGGAAGGTCATTTCTGAATCTTCGGAGGAGAGCTGCCAAGGAAAAAGATGTGATTTACACAGGGCATTTGGCAGACCCCAGTGCTCTGGGACTTTCTCTTCTTGCCCTCTGAATCCAATGCTGTGAGCTCGGATGCCAAGCCCTCTTGGCGACCATTTCCTTTTTCTTGGAATAGATGTTCTCAGATATCTTCATCTTCCTTCAAATCTTCTTTTCCTCTTTCCTTTTTCTTGAACAAGATCAGCCTGTGTTCATTCTTAGGGTGCAGGATATATGCCCCATGAGTCAGGACTTGATTGGTGGGAAGAGATGCCAGTTCTTGCTGCCTCCCTGGAAGGCTTGGATGTCTTCTGGTTTGGGGGAAAGTAACAAATTACCTACTTCAGCATCTGGGCCGTTTATATCAAAATCAAAGAAGCTGGGCCACATTGGTATGTACTTTTGGCTTGCTTCTCCCTCTAGGTGTGGCCCAAACCCCTGCTTTAGCCAGACCCTGTTCCAGTTAATGTTTGAGGCTCTAGGTGAAATGAGGAATGAGATACAGATCCTAGTATCTAATATGTAACTCTGGCTTGTTTTTACTCTGAGCTCCGTCTTGGGATTATATTCTATCCAGAAGCCCCGAGAAACTTCTTTCCCTCTTTTGTTTCGATATATTAAAGTTCTTGAATTATATTCCACATTATTGATCTTGGCAAGTGTGGGTTTTGAAATTGAGAGAGAAGTAAATGGTGCTTTGTTGTTACTGTACATTTGTTTGAATTCTATCCAACGTCTCCAAGGAAGGAATCCTATCAAGTCAGTCTTCTGACATAAAATCAGTTTGTGCTTTGCCTTTTTAAAAAATTGATTGATTCATTCAATCCGTTTGGTGTGCGCCGTGTCTGTTTATTCTGATCCAGTATCATTGTCAAGTCGTAAGTTTTTCTTGAACAGACTTTTCTAGTAGTTCCACTTACAGACTGTCTTCCTCTTCATTCAAGACTGAAAAGGACAAAGGAGGTTTTAGGTTTTTGTCACTGAATTCTAATGGGATTAAAAATAGTGTTCTACTGTTTTTGAACCCTCTCCATTTTTTTTTTCTTGGTTCTGTGGTTCTTTAGAAGAGACACTTTACAGGTGTTTAGTATATTTGGTTAACTTTTCATAGAGCATGGTATCCCCTCCCTGCCGTGTTCAGAGAATTGGAATGATGAAATTCCTGTGGAGTCTTGAAGCATCTTGCCTTTGTTACGGAGTAATGCTTCTCTAGTCATTAAGCTTATAAGAGTTTTCTGGTATTGAATGAAAAGGAATTGTAGGTATTTCAGGAATTCTTGATTAGCTATTTTTATAATCAGACTGATGAAGAGAAACCAGTTCTCATCTTGGGGGGGTTGTATAAACTACAAGTTTCAGATTTTAAAATGATGCAGACATCTGACAGCCTGATTTTATAAAATGCTTTTACACTGAGGGGGGAATTTGCCAAAAAACACAAAATAAGTTTCATTTGATGAATATTTGGGAGAAAAATGTGTTTTATGAGGCATCCTTTGAAAATAGACTCAAGCCCTATAAACCGGGATGAATTTCAGAAAATATCACAGGCATTTGATTTTGATATAAGTAATCTATAAGTATATGTATCCATATAGGTTGTATGGGAGAATGCATTTTTATAAAATTGCATACGGTTTGGTTATTTTGATTTTTAAAATTTTAAAATTTTTTAAATTTAAAAAAATTAAAAAATTTTTTTAAATTGAAGAGACCTCCAGCAATTGTAACTATAAATGACTGGAAGGTATATGTTTTAATATATAAGTTGCCTAGTTCTTGCTTTTGTTTTTGTTTTTTGTTTGTGTTTTGAGTCATTACTCTTGCCAAGTTTGATTGCTTTAGTAACTTCCTTTTCAGAAGAGATAAGGGTAGTAGGAAGTTGTAGAGATAAGCTACACTTATACCAACATCAGTTTTAAAGCACCTTCCTCTTTTTTTTTTCCCTTGGTATTTTTTTGGAGGCAAGAACTGCACACACCAATAACAGAGTAGATAATACAGCCGTTTGTCCATCATAAAGAGTCACAAATCTATTCTTCTCTTTATGCTTTATTGCTCTACTTTAGAATATTGCCTTCAGACCATGAGAGCTACTTGTATTTTCAACTTATTTGCGTTTAATTTTATATAAAGATTCATAATCTGTCTGGTTTGGCTCCAAGCTCTCTATATAATGAGGTAATTGATTGATTACCCACAATTCTGGATTTTTACCCAGGATATTTTTCCTAAGGAGCTTTACGTGGTGATTATTTAAGATACAAGATTCTGGTGTATTGAAATATAATATATAGGAGTATCTGAGCAGCCTGCCCTCCATTTGTAAAGGGTCATCATGCAGATTAAAATCCAAACTTTATTAAAGTCTCGAGTTCTGTGAATATCATTCCCTTCATTGAAGCACAAATATGAGAGCATTACTCTTAAAATGATATCATCTTTGGGCACATGTTTCCTAATTAAAAGGAAAAAAGTAGACTTTGTGCAGATCGTGGTTTATGTTCCAGCCCTTAATTAAAAATAATCTTTAATCTTACAATGCTGTTAATTTTCCAGATACTTTACAAAGCAGTTTCACATACTTTTACCTAGTTCATTCCTCACAGGGGTGCTCGGATATGGGTGTTCGTGTCTTCAGCTGACAGTCTGAATGGGACAGAGGCCAGGTTGAAGGCCACCAGCCTGTTTTTGAACTGAAACTTGGGCCTTGGGTTGATTTGGGATCCAGTCCATTTTCTAATGTGCCCTGCAAAGCTCTGTGGTTTTGATTTTCCTCTTTTTAATGCTAAGATAAAGACATATCCTCAAGGCACTACTGGTCCCTTTCTCCCCAACCCATGTGTACCCTGCCCTCGCGCCATTCAGTAGCCAGCGGCAGCCTGACAGCTTTCCTGAGCTTCTCCTGCAGATTCCACTTCCTCCAGTGGGGCGGGGGAAGGGGGCAAAGGGTGGTTTGCATAAGTGGCTGTCTACCTGTAGCTCTCTTCTCTCTCCTTGCTCGTCCTTCTCCCTTTCCTTCCTCCCCCACTGAAGGCTGGTTGTCCTTCAGGACTCTGCAAATGTTTTTTTGACCAACCCTCCAGCCCCCCACCCCCACTCTGCATGGTCTTAACTCCGCTCCTCTCTCCATGGAAGCAGTTACCTCTATGGGCTATTTTTCTGGCATTTGGTTGCCTCCCTGATTAGAGCAAGCTTGAGAAGCATGGGGACTTTGTCCAGTTTTGCACCCTGTGTTGTAAATGGAATTCATTCCAACGTGACTACAGAAATTCTACTCGGAGACACAGATGCAATTAAAGGAGTTGTTACACTCACAGGTCCTAGAAAGGGGTGGCAAGACATGCCATGCAGAGGGCCATGTGAGTGCCCAGGAAGCAAGCTCAGCCAAGCAGGTGGGGAGCTGGAGAGAATGAGGTCCCCTGGGCAAGCGCCTTCATTGGACTCAGGATGGAGCGTACAAGCAAAGGCTTGAGGAGATTTCACTGGTGCATTTGGATGTCACTGGGTCAGAGTGGAATGCAAGAAGGAGAACTTGTGGCAGGGACCAGCCTCATCACACTCTTCACTGGACGCCTGAGCCAGGATACCGACATCCTATTTGTAGGGATGCAGAAGCATGGGGAAAACAAAACTCTAGTTTTAAAAATCTACAGTGCACTCCTGTTCTGTTCTCAACCCTGGCACGGTGCTTGGCACATATGAGGGCTCACGTGTCTGGATGAATGGACCAACGAATGAATGATAGAGACTTTGTCTCCTTTCTTAAGCCATTAGAATAATGGGGAGCCTGTGAGCTTCCGTTAATGTCCATTAAGAGGAACTGGTAGAACACTCAGATTTGACCAAAGTAGAACTCCTTTATTTTGCTTAGTCCTAATACCAATCACTTAACCGATATTTATTGAGTGGGGGACAGGGCATGAAGTGCTGTGGCTCTTGGTTCTCCATCTTAGCATTGTTTCATGTTTACAGAGCAACGAGGATGATTTAATTAGTTACTGGAAGCCCCCAGGTAAAAGCACACAGATAACAAATATTAGTATTTATTTAGGGCAGCTGCATAAACATTGAAACGTGAATGTGTGTCACTGGTGGAGTTTAATAAAGTGGGCTAGATTTAAAGTTGTTCTCTTTGGTGTATAATGCTTTCCGGTCTTAGAAATTTTCAAGAATGAGGCCACTTCTCAGTTACTCTGGACAAAACTTACTCTCAGATTTAATAGCATTTTCTGCACCAGTCACCTTCCTTTGTTCATCTTTCAAACTCCCTTTATTGACCTACAAGTTGAGGCATCCGTACAAATCCACATACTTCTTTGCTGCAAAGAAAGGTTTGAGATAGTATAAATTTTCTCTTGGTCTAAGAATAGTATATTTCCAGGTTGAGCTACAATAAATCGTCAAACCTAGTAAAAGCTAGACCTCTCAACTTCCTCCTGGGCTTGCTTGTTAAAATATAGTTTGTTTGGAGTGAATTCTCAGACTGTCATACACATATATTCAAATGTGATTAGATGACATGCGTGGACATCCTACTTGAACTAGAAAGCTTATGATGTGGGTTATTTTTGTAATGTTATTTCCGATTTCTCGCCATTACGTTCTCTTCTTTGGGGCTGATTTGAGAAGTTAACTATATATAAACCAGCTGTGGTAAGACATTTTATTATGTTTAAAAGAAAAATGCTCCTTCCTGTTTGGTTATGCAATCCCCCCCACCCCCGTGCACACACACTTTTAAGCAATTTTAGGATTATTTTAGTATCAGTTTTGCCATGTGTCTGGTCAGTTGGTGTCTTCATAGAAGAACGGTGCTGTTTCTTGCTGCATGGTATTTTTATCTGTTTAATACTTGCCCCAAACCCAAGAACATGATACCTGTGTTGTGTAGTAGGAAGGTCCTGAAATGCCAGGCTGGATTTTTTTTTTTTTTTTAAAGAAGATACGTAAGTACAGGAAGAATACAAGTACATTAAACTGACCCTGAGGATAGATGTCAGGGCATGTCTAAACTTTTTCTACACTCAGTGTACTTTGTAAATAAAGCCCGTAATTGGTATGCATGAGTAGTTAGAGCAGTTCTAATTGCATGAAACCCGTCTGAGAGAAGGGACCATTCTGTTTTTGGCGGTTGAAGAGATTATAAGTGTAGGGTAGAGCTGTGTGTCATTTAGAAATGGTTTGCTAGGGTTCAGACATGCTGCTTTTCTGGTGGGTGGAGATGGGGTTGAGAGGAAAATAACTAGATTGGCCCTGGTTCTTGGGAAGGGAGAAGGGAATCTGCAATTCCAGCTCAAGAGTTGGGTAAGTAGGAACAATGCTTAGGCTAAAGAGATGGCTGATGGTCTTGTGGCAGACAACTGACGGGCCTCCAGTGGGTAGGTATTGTTGCCTCTGTGAATGCTTGTGTTGGCCGTGGTCTTCACCTACACCCTTGACGTGTGTGGAAGAGTTCTTTTCAAAGTAAACATGACAAAGGATTTTTGGATTTTATCTCCTGAGATGGGCTTAGGGTTTGTTGACGAACGTTCCTGCCACTTAGTGGGTGCTCTGAAATATTTAGTGACTGAATGACTGAATGTAATTTTTCAATGGGATCAAGTCCATGTAAACCAAATACCCATTTTTGAAGCATTTCCACAAATCTAATGAAACTTCTTACTGTGTGAATAACTAAGTGATATAAATTAGTCAAGCACTTCAGTGGAAAACTCTGAAATCAGTGCATTCATTATCTTCAAAGTCCCATATAAAGGCAACGTCCAGAGTATTTTATGAATTGCTAGTGGAGGAACTGGTTTATTTTTTAGACTGTTTCTCCATGACTTCTTGGAACTGTGGAGTTAAATCTCCTCATGGTAGTCTAACGGCTAAAGTTATCTACTTCATGCTCAGTCTGGGGGTAACTGCTGCTATGTGGGGTCTCCCCAAGGAATAACCGTGGAAACAAGGTTGCATCATTTGACACAAGAGCCAGTGGGGACCAGGTGGGATATGATGACAGGAGAGGGGAGTCCAGGCTGAAAGGCCAAGGAGGAGGGGAAATCTGAGGTGGGGCTTAAGGGATCTAGGATTTTGACAGCTAGACGGGAGAAAGGAAGGGACTACTGGAGAATCTCTGTTCACTTGGAGATGCAGTTGAGTGTGGACAGTGAGCGTGGGTGACCACCTTGTGGAGTTGTTGGTAGAAGGTGGGAAATGAGGTGGAGTATGGGGCCAGGGAGGGGGTTTGGGATTTAATAAGATAAGTAATAAGAGAAGATCTCTGAAGATCTCTGAAGAGAGAAGTGGAGAATGAAACCATGGTTCATACTTCTCTAAGTTGGAGTGCACATAAGCAGTGCAATCATCCCTGTTTTATAGGAAGGCAGATTGATGAAACTCGAGAGTTCTTCAGCTGAATTCTCACCACGTTGGCTCTAGTCCAGGATTACTAAGCCATCTTTTCTCTTCCAGTTATTACCAAACTTTCCAGTGTGAAATGAATCAAATACTTGGGGAAACAAAGCACCTGGACTTATATGAAGCCTTTATAGCTTCACATAGGACCAGATGCGAGTTTTTGAGTTGGTATAAATTTTGATCTTAAAGATGACAAAGTATCATTCATTCCCCCCGCTCAATTTTCAGTTGGTTTAACAGCCTCTTTGAGATATAATTCACATACCATACAATCTCGCCATTCAAAAAGTATACAACTCAGTGGTTTTTAATATATTCAGAGCTATGCAGCCATCACCACAATCTAATTCTAGAATTTTTCCATCAAAGTTCCCTTCCCCACCCCTCCCAAATCCCTGTATCCATTAGCAGTCGCTGCCCCCCACACCACACCCCGCAGTTTTCACCTCCTTTCCCCCCACCCCTCTAGCTCTGGGCAACCACTAATAAAATTTGTTTCTGTAGTCCACTTGATTTTTTTTTTTTTTTAACCAGTATACCAAATGTTACCACAGACTTTGGCATCAGGCAACCTAGGTTCAAACCCCAGTTTACTAGTTCTGTGACCTTGAGAAAATTTCTTAACTTTGTGAAGTCTGCTTGCATCTCTTTAAAATGTGGATAATATCTACTTCCCAATTGGTGAAGACTAAAGGATATTTATGTGGGTGTGTTTTGTGAAGTGCTACAGGAGTTAATTGCTCCACAGTTAATTGTTCCACTGAATTATTAAAGGATATCAAATATTAATCCTTTAAAATAGTTGGTAGGACATAATAGAATGCATAACAAATGTTTGGATGTGACGGGGTAGATTTTTTGTTGTTCCTGTGACTTCAGGGTTTGACTTTCAGGATGGAAGACGTATTTGTGTTTCCAGGTATAACCCAGGATGGTAGTACTTAAACTATTTTTGGATCACAAGCCCCTTGGAGAATCTGATGAAAGCTATGCACGCACACTTGATTTTATTTTTAAAAAATCAGGAAGTTCGTGGATCCCTTAAAACCATCCCTACACTCCCTACCTACCAGATTAAGGGCCCTTGGTCTTTTAAAAGAGAGATAAAATGATGCTTCAGAGCTGGAGCGAGCAGTCCGGCACATTGACAGGAAAACACAGCCATCAGCCAGAAGTGTGTTTACTGTCCAGTTCGTAACATCCATGTAAAAGTGTACATGTGTTTGGCCAAGCAAGGTGGATACTGATCTAGGCACAGAAATGCACCTACATCTCACATTGAGAAGTAATCTCTGGAAGAGCTGGCAAGAGGAAGAACAAGCAACCAGAGTATCTTTCATATTGCAAGTAATGCCCCTCCAGCCTGCACATTTTAGAACCCTTGTGTAAACTAGCATCGCATTCCGAAAGGACCAGTGGGAAGTGGGAATTCACAACAGCCTCACTTACAAGGTGAGTGGGATGGCCTTGATTGAGTTGATTCTCCAGATGGCTGTTACTCACAGGCCACTCGATAACACTGCTGTTTATCTCATACCTGTTAAATGGCCCGATGGTGCAGCATCCCTCAATGGATTCTTTAAGTGTTTGTTTTTTTTTTTAACATTTATTCATTTTTGAGAGGCAGAGAGACTGAGCACAAGCAGGGGAAGGGCAGAGAGAGGGGGAGACCTTGAATCTGAAGCAGGCTTCATGCTCTGAGCTGTCAGCACAGAGCCCGATGTGGGGCTCAAACTGACCAACTGTGAGATCATGACCTGAGCCAAAGTCAGATGCTCAACTGACTGAGCCACCCAGGCGCCCCTTCTCAATAGATTTAATAGAGAAGTTCTTACTGTGTCTACAAAGCAGATTTCTTCCTTACCAGTTCTGGTTTCCTGCTTACTTTCCTTAATTTGAAATGCACTGTTATGGGAAGTTGTTTGGGCACCTGTGGTAAAAGGATCAAACTAAGAACAGATCCCAGAGGTTTGGGACAGGGAGAAAAGGTGGGGTGAAAGCCAAACGAAGAGTGGCCAGGTGGCCCCTGTCAAATAAGAAGGAAGATCCCACATGCTGCACAGCCTTGAGAGAACCGTCCTTTATCAGATCTGTCTTCTGCAAATATTTTCTTTCATTATGTGGTTTGTTTTCTTATTTTCCTGGCAGTGTCTTTTGCAGAGCAGAAGTTTTTAATGTTAATGAAGTCTATCTTATCAGTTATTCCTAAGCAGTGGATCCTGCTTTTAGTGTTGTATCTAAAAAGTCATCTTCATAGACCATATGAGTTCACTTGTGTGGAATCTAAAAAAAAACAAAACAAATGAATAAACAAAAAACAGAATCAGACCTATAAGTACAGAGAACAAACTGATGGTTGTCAGAAGGAAGGGGGACGGAGGGTTGGGCAAAATGGGTGAAGGGGAGAGGCTGAAGCTTTCAGTTGTGGAATGACTGAGTCACAGGAATAAAGCACAGCATAGGGACTACCGTCCGTGATATTGTAATGGCATTGCATGGTGACAGACAGTAGCTACACTTGAGGTGAGCATGGCATAACATTATAGATGTGTCAAATCGCTATGTTGTACACCTAAAACTGATATAAATTGTGTGTCTACTATGCTTAAATAACATTAAAAATTAGATGTCATTGTCATACCCAAGGTCATTTAGATATTGTCCAATGTTATTTTCTAGGAGTTTTATAGTTTTGTGTTTTACATTTAGGTCTGTGATCCATTAAAAAAAAAAAAAGTTTACTTATTTATTGAGAGAAAGAGAGAACGAGCACAGAGCCTGATGTGGAACTTGATCTCATGACTTTGAGATCATGACCTGAGCCAAAATCAAGAGTTGGAAGCTTAACCGACTGAGGCACGTAGGCACCCCGATCCATTTTTTTTTTTAACGTTTGTTTATTTTTGAGAGTGAGAGATAGGGTGTGAGCAGGGAAGGGACAGAGAGAGGGAGACAGAGAATCCCAAGCAGGCTCCACACTGTCAGCTAAGAGCCCGACTTGGGGGGCTTGAACTCATGAACTCTGAGATCATAACCTTAACTGAAATCCAGAGTCAGGCATTTAACTGACTGAGCCACTCAGGTGCCCCTAGGTCTTTGATCCATTTTGAGTTAATTTTTATAAAGGGTGTAAAGTCTATCTGGCCTTGTTTTGTTGGTGTTTTGTTTTGTTTTGGGAGGTTTTGTTTTTTTTGCAAGTGGGTGTCCAGCTGTTCCAGCACCATTTGTCAAAAAGACTACTTTTTTCTCCATTATATTGCCTTTAGTCCTTTCTCAAAGATTGGTTGACTGTGTTTATGTGGGTTCATGCCTGGGCCGCAGCCTTTTCGTGATGTAAAGATTACCAACCGGACAGAGGTGGCATCTCCAATGGGGCTGCTGCCTTGCTTGCCCTTGGCAGGGTTTCTGAAGGTGATGGTCTGCCTGGGGAGCCTGGATGGTAGGGGGCTGGCATGGAGGGCACTCCCTGTGGGTGTCAGTAGCTCTGCAAGTTTGAGAAAAGGAGTCCTTGTTTTCAGAGTGAAAGGGAGAGGGTCTGCATTACTGGAATAACGGTGAATCCAGGCCTCACCTCCTCCTCTTCTGCAGGCTCCTCGGCCCTAACATACTCATTCTAACTGATAAGATAATTAGAGCAAAATTTTGTGTAACCACTGGAACCAGGGATTCCATTGAAACAAATACAATTGGTAATCCTCACCTTCAATTCTTCCTTCTAGTGAAACCTACAATAAAATTAGGGATGTTTTCAAGCAGAGCTTTTGTGCTTAAATTACCCCATTTCTCTTTCCTTAGCTGTAGGCTAACCTAAATTCCCTCTTTCCCAGTGGGGGACTTGGATAGTTCTCCTGTAGAGGCCAAGGTTAATTTAGTGATGTGTTAGTGACTGGGAGAGGGGACATGTTCACAGTAGAGTTCCATTCCTTTCTTTCTTTATATTTCTCCCCGGTAATAACACTTAACTTTGTGGCTTCAGACCATCGTTTTCACACCTGTCACCCCAATTTGTTTTTCTGGCTCTGTGTTCTTTTCTCTCGCACCATTCCAGCCACCTGATGGACATTTTCCCTTGGACACCCTGTGGGTACCTCAAATACCAAATGCAAAAATCTGCCCGTCTTCTCCCAAACTTAATTTCCATTGCTGTGTCTGTAAATGGTATCAGCAAGAGGTCTCTGTTGCCAAGTCGTATTGGAGTTTCCACTGCTGACATTATATAAATCTCTCCCTTGGCCATATTCTGTTGCCTTGCTCTAGATTAGCCTTCTTGACAGTCTTCCATCTGGCCTGCCAAACCCAACCTTCTAGGGTCTCTTTCTTGCTCCCCAAATTTTCAAGAGCTCAAAATTTCCAGTTAAAGTTTGGGCTTCCCAGGCTGGCACTCAGTCTCCTGGCTTTCAGCAACCTTCATCTTTTCTAGTGCCCCCCGCCCTCCACCCTCATGCTCTTGGCTTCCTAACTAAGCCAAGTTCTCTTCGTGTTCTCTTAGTCCTTCCATTTCCTGTAAATATCTTCTGTGTTTTCACTCTTATATCTTTGTTTTCAGACTTCTAAGCTAGTGGTCCTCAAACTTTAGTGTGCATTGGGCCCACATGGAAGGCTTACGACCACATAGATGGCTGGGCCCCATCCCCAGATTTTGATTCAGCAGGTCTAGGGTGGGATCTGAGAATTAAGTCCTAATAGGTGTCTGTGTGGTGCTGATGTTGGTGGTCCAGTAACCCTACCTTGCATCTTGAGAACCGCTGTTCTAAGCAGTTTTGAAAAGCTGGATGTAGAAGTACTATAGTTCATACTTAATACATTTAGGCTAGGGAATAAATTTAATTCCTAAGGAGGCCATTAGTTATTCAGATCTGTGCATTGGAGTTTATGTACAAAAGTGCTAAAATTATGTTTTTGAGCTCAAAAAAATATATATACTTTAAGCTCTTAATCTGTGCCAGCTGACAGGCCCTTTGCCTGTAAAAGCATTGTTAAATTAAGGGTTATACTTGTGTTTCCTCTCTACATATTGGATGAGGATACTTGCCATATTTATCCGTGAGCCACCGATGACCACACTCTGTCATTACAGACCAATGGGCCGTACAGCCAGTCAACTGCCAATTATGAAACTACAGGCCTGTGTTTCAAAAGCGGTTTAGCCAACCTGTGCCAGCATCTTGGTGGTTCCTTCTGTGACCAGCCTAGGCATAGTCTTGTAGCATGTTGTAGCTTGATGACTTGGTAATTATGACCTTTTTTTTTTTTTTAAAGACTCAGGTGTCCCCAGTTGTCCTGGTGAGAAGGCTTACGTTGTAGTTTTATTGTTAAATGTAGGCATCATTTCCCTGTCTCGTTCAAAATGGAAATGTAAGCCACCTGTACCCCCCTGTGGGGCTAGGAGAGGAGGGCCAGGAGGGCACTGTGGCCATAGGTCCATGGCTCCTGCCTAGGCCTATGGGCTATTAGAGGCACTTTTGTGTTTTTAACTTTGCAAGGGCATGTTCAAGCATGAATGTGATTTGAGTAGGGCATTTGGGACTCCTTAGAAGGTAATCAGTACCTCATAGAAGAGCTTTCACTTCTGTGCTCATTCAGGTTGCATTCTCCTGGCCTCAACTACAGCCCCTTGCACACAGAACTGCGTGTGTTGGTTGCCTATGGCCTAGCCTCAGAGAGAGAGGGAAAGGACCTGTAACTTAACAGGGCTTCTTTCGTGAAGGATTCTGAAGTGAAAGCTGGAAGAGTGCTTTCTGATTGGTGAACGTACCTAAGGTATTTCCCTTATATATCTGGACTTTTGATATCTAAGTGAAATAAAACTTCCCAAGGGAATACCTTGAGATTTGTCATTTTTTTCCCCCTGTGGTTCATCTTACAAGTTTTACTATTGCTGGCAGTTAAGTGATGAAATTAGCCCTTCCAGCACTTTGGGAAGAGTACCTCACCCCTCGTTTTTGGAGTTGAATTTTGTGGTCCTTTGGAACACTGACTTACTTGTCTGTTGCCATATCTGAATTCATTCTCTGTACCTTCTTCACTCTGCATCATACACTTTGATAAGTTAACAATAAGATATCCTTTTCTGCCCAGGCGTATTTATTTATTCTTTTAAAGTCATGCATTGAGGAAAGGAATTTTTAGGAAAATTGTAATGCATTAAGCGTGTGCATTAAAGTTATGAGATGTATCAGGTATTTTAGTTATAGTTCATTATGAACAGATACCATATGAGCAAATTATATGAATATTATGCATGAATACACTAAGCCCTCTTTTCTGAAGTTTGTTTTAGAAAGGAGATGCCCATTTAATATTGGTCTGGTTAAGTGAGTCGATATTTGCCATTTGTGAATTTTCAATTTTTAAAAAATGTTTTCATTTTTTTCTAGAGATGAAAGTTTTATTAGAGATGTTCCAATCCAATCTCTTGTTTTATAGGTGAGAGCAGTGAGGTCCTGATAAATCATACCGACCCCCAAAACCACCTTGAATCTGACTTAGGTTTTGATTTAGAGGAGATCTTGGGGTCTTGTGGGATTATCGAATCTTCATTGTTTTTCTGTGCTGAAGAAGTGAATTTATGTTAAGTCTTAGTTTAGTAAGTTTTGGATAGATATACATATGTAAGAATATAACATATATAAATCTCAACAAGTGTATGCATATGTGGTCTTGTCTATGAGGATAGAGACAAAGTGGGAAATAGGGTGGCGAGGGTAGGGAATTGAACATCTGTGACCCCGGCAGCAGCCTCTTCTGTGACTACAGTGTTGAGTGGTGCCTCGTGGCTGTGTCTCAATTTTCCCTGACCCCAGTAATACCTACATCACACATAGATTGGGAAATACTGCATTTTCTTTAACAAGGGCTAGAAATAACTGATTGGAAAGGCCACACGGCCAACTGCTATGAAGAAATTGTAGACATTTGAAATGTAATGGTGTTTCCCCTGCAGGTGGGAAGGAGGGGCCTAGGGATGGATAATTGAGGAATCGATGAGTTGGAAGTTTTGGAGTTGAAATTCTGCAACTGGTTGAAATGCCTGAGTTGCTACCCCACAAGAGAGTCATACTGTTAGTGAAAAATGCAGTGGGTATCCCAACCACAAGAACTGAGCCCCAGTCTTCTTTTCTGCCCCTTATGCCACTTAGTAGTTGTGTCATCTTGAGTAGGACCCTCGACTCCCATCCTTTTTGACATTGATGATGTTGACTACCTGGTCTACCTTACCTGGGTGCAGTGAGCACCCACTTTCCCCGGATGACATAAACGTGTGTCACAGACATAAAGCAGCAAAAGGAGATGTCTGGTGTTTTATCATGATTATCATGGTTATTATTATTTTGACTGTTATATTGACTAATTTTTATTGTGGGTTTCTTAGATTCTTCTCTTAAAAATATATGGAATTTTACTTTAAAAACACATTTCGTGTAAGAACATTGGAGTTGACTTTGGTAAATGAACTTAAACACTTAAACTCTCTCATGGCCTTTAAATATTTCCTGACTATTTAAGGGAGTTTAATTTGTCCTAATTCTGTAGAGTTAGGAAACTGTTAATGGTATTGTAGCTCCAGAAGCAAAGGCTGCAGCTAATTTGTTAGAATGGTAAGGATTCGTGTGAAAGTGTTTTCAAGAATTCTATTCACAATATTTCTGGGAAAATAATGAAGTGTGAATACTAACAGATTCTTTCTTTTTTTTTTTTCTGTTGAGAGAGAGCCAGCAGGGGAGGGAGGGAGAGAGAGAATCTCATGCAGGCTCTACTTTGAGTGTGGGGCTAGATCCCATGACCCTGGGATCATGACCTAAGCCAAAATCAGGAGTCAGACGCTCTCAACTGGCTGAGCCACCCAGGTGCCCCCGTAACAGGTTCTAATTGGGCATGTTTTACCTGTCTAAAGAAGTTCCCATAATAACTATTGTACTCACTACTTTTATATGAGATACAACTAACAAGTATATATACGATACCAAAAAGTGTTTTAGCTGGTTGTGCTTAGTTTCCCTGAGATTGGTGGTCTCTATTTTTTTTTCTTAAATCATTCTGACCTTGCAATATGAGAAGCATGTTCATAATTTTTATACTTTAATCCCACTGTGAGCATTTATATTTTGGGAGGGCTGAGTGTGTGTGTGTGTGTGTGTGTGTGTGTGTGTGTGTGTGTTTAAGTGTGTCTTTATTTATTTTCTAAAGTTTACACAACTGAAAATGTTTCAGTAAGATCTCATGACTATAATACGTTGTATCGAATGTCATCAAAGTCTGACTTCCCAGAATTCTGGTAGCAAGAAGATGGGGAAGAATTCTTATTTCTCAATTGCACTTTGAAGAGAAAATGGAGTCTTATGAAAGTCTTAAGTTTTGGCATGTTCTGTCATCTGTAAGAGTATTCACAAGAATAATTTAGTTGTCATAGGTAACTTATTTTTACCAAAAAGCCTCATTACCCAACTGTATTCTGAGAAGTGGAGTGGGAATAACATCTATTGAGCACCTACTGTGTGCTAGGCACCGTTATTTCCTGGATGGGTGGTCTAATCTTCGCTTTTTAGAAGAAGGAACTCCTATAAGGTGGTATAGTTGTTTGAACCTAAGTCTGCTGCACGTTGGAAAGTCCATGTTTTTCCCACTGCTTCCTTATAGAGGCATAATTACTGACTCTTATCTAACATGCCAGTGGAGCTTATTCTAAACTTAGGGTTGCCTCTGTTTTCTTTGCTTTGTCTTACAGAGTTATCGAGATAGGAGCCAGGTAAACCCTCTGTCTGCAGCGAAGCATGTGGGTTTTTCCTCTCTTCCTCAGAAGTTCTTAATTACTCCTGGCACATCTTGTGGTGAAAGAATACATCTTGTGGGGGTGGAAAATGAAATGTTAACTATAATGAATAAACTTGTTGGCCAGCCCAAAGAGTTGGTTTTTAAACAAAAGGCGGAGCAGCTCGAATGAATTTGTTTTTCATAATGGGCCTTTAAAACATAACCAGAACCTCTTGGAGATCCTAAACAATTGTCCAGTTGCTGTAACAGTTGGATTAGTACTTGGCGTTAGAGCCCTGAAGCTCCGCCTGTGTTAGCTAGGCAGGTAAGGTGGCCGGAGGGGTGGGTAATACACGTGGGTCAGAAAGTTCAATGACTTGCGTAAGGGAAAACCTGGAGGTGGGACTGGTGCTTGCGGTTCCCGGTTCATAGATGGGAAATGAATTCCACAGGGACTGAATTGGAGCCCTCTTTTCTTGTATCTGCAAGTTTGTAGAATGTGAACTGATCAGATGCTATGAGTTGAGCCTGCGTCTGCGGGAGCCAGGAGCTGGTTCGTACAGCCCTGGTCTAGCACCATAGCTCAAGTCACCATTTTGAAAATGTGGGTCTTTAGTCACAAGGGAAAGGAGGAGAAAAGCAAATTCATTCAGTAGACAATTATTGAACATTTTCTGTGCTCAGCAGAGAAACAGGTGGCATGGGGAAGCATTCATCTCTTTGGGGTAGGCAGATATAAGTCACAGTGTAATACAAGTAAGAGGCATAAAGAGAAATGGGAAAAGTCATTATGCAAGCACGAAAGGGTGAGAAGTTTCATGTGGCTGGTGCTTAGGTAAGAGTGGTAGAATGTTCTTTCATGCCCATTCCCCCTTCTTGTAGTCTCAGCCTAGATAGTCTTTCCTCCATGAAGCCCTTTCCCTGACCTCTGCCCCAAAACTGGGGTAGGTTCTCCTGTTGTGGGTCAGAGCATACAGTGGGTCACCCTTGGCATGTCATCTACCCCCTCAATTATAACTGGCTCCTACCTGACTGTAAGTTCCCATGAGTGGAAGAACCGTGTTGACACAGCGCCCAGCACTTAATAGGTGCTTAAAATATTGGCTAAATGAAATGAAGCTCTTAAGGGTGAAGTTTAGTTGTTATTACAGGGAGGGCCCTGTAATAATAGATATTTATTGATAGTGTACTATGTGCCAGGCACTGTAAAAAGTGCTTGGCAGGTATTAACTCATTTAATTTTTTAACAAACTGGAAAATAAGTGTTGTCATTCCATTTTATGGATGAAGAACCTGAGGCACAGAAAGTTGAATGTGTTCTCAAGGTCACTCAGCTTGTAAGTGCAGGGCCTAGCTCAACCCTTACCATTTGGATCTGGAATCTGGCTCTTTCTGGCTTCCTGTCTGTCTCTGGCTTGCCCTGCAGGGGAATTTAGACCGGCTTCTGGAGGCGTTGGGGCTGTTACTGCTGTAAGCAGGAGAGTGTGTGAGCCCATGCCCCCTGTGGTAAAGTAATCATGGTATTGCTGTGTAGATGAACTGTTTGAAGAAGAGAGATGCCTGGAGCAGTGAAGTCACTCCTAAAATGGCAACGGCAAGACATATTAGTGTGATTTATTGACCTAACAGACAGAGCACTTACTATGCATCAGACACTGTTCCAAGGACTTTACAAATATTAACAGATCGAATGCTCATGGCAGGTCTCTGAGGTGGGCACGGTTACTATCATTTCCCTTTTGTAGACGAGGAACCTGAGGTTCAGAGACGCCCCACAGCTGGTAGGTGAGGTGGCAGGGCCAGGCAAGTCTGGTTCCAGGCTCTTCCCCACTTTCTCTCATGCTGCCACTGAGTCCTCTTGTTAAAGGGAATGATTACTAAGTAGTCACTGGTGATGTTTCTATCACAGATAGTACAGGATCTCAGTGATATTTTGGAGACCGATCTTTCCATTTCCCGAAGAATCTGCTCCAAAGATCTTTGTCTAGAAATATATATGTGATTATATTCTATTTAATCTATGCTTGGTTTAGAAAGAAAACATACACATACACACAGACACTGGTCTTGCCCTTGAAGAACTTCTATTCTGCTAAGGGGACATAGGAAAACAGACATATAAAAAAAATTTTTTTTTCATATAGAGAAAGATAAGTGAAAAAGACAAAGTAACCCGGTACGTACATATCCTGTTACGTAGTGCTATCCACTATGGTAGCCACTTGCCTGCCACACGTATCCATTGAACATTGGAAATTTGGCCAGTCCATATTGAAGCCTTTTGTAAGTGTAAAAAGTACACTGGAATTCAAAGACTTAGTATGAAAAGAAAATTATAAATCTCTCGGTTCTTACATTGTTTTAAATTAAGTTTTTATATATCAGATTAAATAAAACTTACAAGAAATAAGTGAAGTAAGCTAGGCACAAGGAGACAAATATTGTATGATTTCACTTATGGGAGGAATCGTCAAATTGCTAGAGACAGGCAGCAGAATGGTGGTTCTCAGGTGCCCGGGGGTTATGGTTTGATGGGTAGAGTTTCAGTGTGGGATGATGAAAAAGGTCCCGGAGATGGATGGTGGTTATGGTTACCCAACAATATGGATGTACTTAATGCTACTGAATTGTGAACGTGAAAATGGTAAAATTCATGTATGCATTACCACAATTCTTAAAAACAAAAAATGAATTTAACTTAAAATTGGACTACTAGAAAACTCAAAATTCCAGATGTGGCTTGTGTTCTACTTTTATGAGACTGTGCTGGGAAAGAGGGATGGGTAAGATGGTCAGGAAAGGCTTTTTTGAGGATATCCTCAAAAAGAGAAATGAGTCCTCTGAACTGAGAACGAATTGAGCAGACAGAAGCTTGAGGGAAATTTTAGGTAGATGAAGAGATGCTGCAAAGGCCCTGGCGTGGGAACAAGTTTGTATGTTTGGGGAGATAGGGTGAGAAAAGGATGGAAAGTGGGGAGTTCTAGATAATGCAGTCTAACAGGCCATGGTGAAGTGTTCAGATACTACTTCAGCTCAACTTGAGAACAAAGCAATAAAAAAAAAAACCATAAATTCTGTATAAACTAAATCATTCAGAATTGCTGATGTTTTTGACCTACAAAATGGCAATTTCATCTGATTAAACCTGATATTGTGTTTGTAGTTTGGAGATTTGATCTTTTATATGCCTGGTCTGCTAGCAAAGAACACACTTTATTGTTTTCTAATAATTTTTGCATTGCTAGGTGTTCAGAAGACAGCACCCCCTACCCCCACCCCATTGGCTTGTGGATCACCATGCCTGGCAACAAATCTGTGTTGAAACAGAAGAAAACCTAGCTGACCACAAACTAAAACTGTCAAAAATAATAAAAAAATCTTGTACTACCTTGAACATTTCCTATCTCATAAACCTCCCTCTTTGTCAGCTTGGTGGTTATTTGGAACCCAGAGGGAGAGATAATAGTGTTGTTAGCACGTTTGGATCTTGTCTCTGTCAGGTCACGGCAGCATTTATTATTATTGCACAGGTAGACTTTTTCTTCTGGAAAGGTTTTGGCTCAGGACAAATGGAAGGGTTAGCATTCTCAGTAGGGGGAGGGTCGTTAGGAAGGTAAGTTGGGGGTTGTCCTTGCATTAAAGGCCATCGGTGCTGGCTCAGGTAGTCTTGAGGCCGTGTTCTGTTTCCCGGGTCCAGCTTGCCAGCCTCATTGTGTGTTATTACTGCCTTTTCCCGAGCAGGGGCCCTGAGACAATGAGAGGTGACCCCATTGGAAGTGCTGCAGAATGAATCTTTTTCTTAATAGTCCTTGACTCCAGAGCCCCTGGTGGAAAATGTTTGTTCATATTAAAGGGGAAGGTGGTTAATGCCTAAAATCTTTCATGGAAACATTTTCTGGGCTTTGAAACCTCTCTGGCCACCTGCTGGGGAGTGAGTCCAGCCAGTGATGATGATTTATCACCTTGTGCTCTGTTCTTTGGTGAAGGAGTTCTGTGTCCTATTTGAACTCCTCATTGAAACGGTCCCAGTGGCTCTGGGCATCTCAGGTGGCATGAGGAGGAGAGGTCATGACTGTGGCTTCCCAAGGCTGTTTGGAGTTTAAAAGTTGAGTGGATACTTTGTGCTCCCCTGAGATGACTAGACCTCTCATTTCCCGAGAGCCTAGGTGCTATGTGGGCTGATTTTCTAAAACTAGTAGAGGTATGTTCTGTCCCTTTATTGTGTAATTATTGATATCTGAGCCACAAACCAGAAATCCCTCTGGATTTTTCAGCTCTGCGTATATTGTGTTCCATTTCTGTGGGATTACTGTTACCTGTTTACCATCAAAAGGTCAATTAACAGAAGTCATTAATTAATTCAACACTTCCTAATCTCATGAAGAACTCCTTATTCCGAGAGGTTTTTATGGAGATGGAGTGAGGTTAAGACTTAATTACAAAGCCTACAAATCCTTTCTTCATTTATTTCTCAGCCCTGATCAGCTTCGTTTGTTTTTGTTTGGTTTTGCTCTAGCGAAGGTTTGCCGCATCGTTGTGACCACTGGCTTAGCTGTGACACTGACTAACAAAGCTCTGTGACCTTCCTGCAGGTGGCTTGTGTTTGGGGAGCAGTCAGTGGCTTTTTTAACACGGCACCTGACCTTCCCAAAAGAGCGAATGTGTCTACACAAACATAAATAATCATTTGTGTTGGGTTTTTATTTGTCAGCTTACACTGGCCGTTTCACAGAGTGCATCTCCTTGGTCTTCCCGTGAAACCCCGGCACTGGTGGCTTGATTATTTTCTCCTTTAACCCACAAGGAGACTTGTCTTCAGAGTTTCAGTCCACATGGATTCTCTTCCACCTCCCCGCTGCTACCACGTTGCCGAACTTTCCGGCACATGGCCAAAGGGCTACATGAACCCAGTCATTCAACAAAAGAGGAGAAAACTATCATCTCTCAAGTATCCTTTCTAGTTCTTACTTTAGTAACCCCTACTGGCACATCCTCCTTGCTCATTCTCCAAATGTCTCATGTCTCAAACACAACTTAACGTCTGACCACACCCCTGCCTCTTCCTACATGCCTGAGTCCGTGAAGGACCTACCCTTACTTGGGGGCCCAAATCAGAAACCTGGGTGTTCTTCTCAGACTTACTTATGTGGCTGATGGTGGGCAAACCATGTGACCCCCAAGGCTCAGGGAGCTGTAAAATGGGGATAATGTGATTGTCCTGCCTTGCTGGCTATAGAGAGTATTTTGGGGTCTTATCAACACACAAATACTCTATAAGGACAACAGCTATTGTCATAAAAAGAAAAAAACCCAACCTTACGTCCTCTCACTTATGTCCTCTCACTTATTCTGCCAGTTTGGAGACCCTGTAGATTTTATCCACATTAATACTGTTGACTTCATCCTCTCCTTTGCAGTCCGTCTGCCTTAGATCTCTTCCCTAATTATTGCCATAATCGAACTCATCACCCTGACTGCAATCCAGGCCCTCCAGTGCATTGTCTACAATACACCAGGCAGATCTTTCCAAAAGCACAGATTTAAACTTCTCCTTGAAGTCCCTCATTTCCCTTACAGAATAAATAGAAATCCCCTAGTTGCTCCCCAAAGGCCCTCCATGATCAACCCTTTCTACAGCCTCTTCTCACACTATCATTTCTGTTCCAGCACACATACTCTCCCCTCCATGGCGCAGGCCTGGGACTCCCCTGGGTTCTCCATCCTATCTTGGACTCTTAAATGCCAGTGTTTCCTGTGCCTGTTTCTCCTGTCTTCCTCATTCCCTCCGCACCTCCTCCCTTCTGCCTAGCCAGACCAACTCGCCTTTAGCTCTGTGGTCTCAGCACCCGGCACAGCACCCTGCACGTAGTAGGGGTTCAGTAAGTGAATGAGTTAACTCTTGGCTTAAGTAGATACAGAGTGGCCAGCATCTTTAGCCTCATGGGCTCCGCGTCTCAAGTCTGTAGCCTCTCTAGAGGGTTGGCTAGGGTAGACACAGTCTGGGTCTTCAGGGGAAGACTCTGGGTTGGTGGCTGAGCCACCAGGAGATGTGGAGTGTGCACTCAGGAACTTGAGGTGAAGAGAAACGAGATCACTGTCACCACACTTTGCCTTATCAGCAGCAACTGTCCCATCAGGGATTTATCCAGAGTTGCCATGTGGCTATTCAAAATTTAAACCATAATGGCCCCTAAATACCTCATGCAAAAGCAATCGTCTTTCCCCCCAAGCAACATCCAGCTAAGAGTGGTTATCTGTGGTTACTGGGTACAAAAGCTCTGATAGCTGAAAAGTAGCAAAGCCTGACCTACTGTCCACACAGGCTGTAGGGTCCTATCCTGTTGTGCTAGGAACCACACCTGTCTCTAGTCATCTGACAGCTTTCTGTGGAAGGTTTTGAGGCACTAGTCTGGTCTTACTGTTGTTCTGTGAGAAAGACATTTAACACCTCCCATCTCTATGTTACGCTTTACTTCTTGGGGAAACTCAAGAACCATGGGAAAATTATTGCATTACATGTATGTTCTAAACAACTCGAAATCCAAACCTGGGGGATTTGCTTTGCTCCCATAAGATGCAAAGCCTATTAAATATGTTTCCTGGGTGAGTGTTGATGTATCTGACTTTAGTGCTCAGATTATAGGTGTGCCTGAAAAAAAGCCACGTGACCTTGGCTTTGTGTCTTGTAAATGTACGTACCTGCAAACCTGTGTCACAGAGAATGCTGTGACCAGGGAAAAGGGTTCTGTAAGACTCTGGTTGCTCCCTTTATGTTTGTTGCTCCCTTTATGTAGTATCTACTGAAGTAGAACATAATCAGAAAAGTACACAAATCAGGAGTGCATGGCTTGAATTTTCAAGGAGCCCTTTTAATATATAAGTATGTAATACATTAATCATTTAGTGTTTGGTGCTACCACCAACTTCTTGTTTGATTAATAAGGGGCTGATGAGAATGGAGATAGGAAGGAAGTTCTGAATTCTGTTCTTCTGACACAACTGTTCAGCGACTTTCCTGTTATTCACGTGCTCAAGAGGCAGAGTTTTGTTTTCCTGGTGGTAATATCCGAGTTACTCACAGCCTGTAATTTTTACCTCCAATCCTGTTTCTTGAATGAATTCCATTAAATCCTTACACGTAAAAATGGTCTGTTCCCATCTCTGTGTGTCAGATGCTTATTTGTCCAGTGAAGGATCACCTAAGAGTCTAGCTGTACATGCTGTGCTGGTAAGTCCCTTACCTTGATTGGTTTTGTTTTCTCCCCTTACTCGTATATCTTCAAAGGTGGAAACCCTTTCCCTTTGGAACTGTAGTTTATCTTTCAAGTTCATAGCTGCCTTTTCTTCTAGAAGACCGTCTGATCACCTGTCTCCCTTCCCGTGCAGTCTTTTGTGGATCCAGGTAGTTTAAACCACCTAAAAACAGGCTGGTTTAATTTTCAGTGAAGTTCAGCTCACTCTTCCGTCTGGCATGAAAAGCACGTTTTCTTGTCCCATTAGTGGAGAACTGTTTGTCTTGTGATCAGCCTTAGTGTCCCCTGGAAGTTTTTTCAATTAGCATTCCCTCTCCTCCCCAACTTTTTCATTACAAAAATTCTCAAACACACAGAAGACGTGAAAGAGTAGGACAGTCTCTTCCACCTACATTCAATAATTGGTGGTATTTTACCGTATTTGCTAAACTCTCTTTTATATAGAGATTTTTCTGAGTTGTGCTGTTGATAGCAAATGTTAGTCATCTGGATACTTCACCCCTGAATACTTCAGCATTCAGCCCCTCTAAGGACAGTATCTTCTCTAGGAAAGTTAATGATGAGTCTAGGCTATTTTCTAATAGCCAGTCTGGATTCAGATTTCCCCAGTTGCCCTAAGTATGTCTCTTTCAGTTCTTGCTTTTAAACCAGAATGCATTGGAGTTTTTATCCCCTGAAATTTATTAATGCATCAGAGAATACCCCAATGATTTTGACCACGAAGTTGGGCAGGGGGGAAATGGTGCAGCTCATTACTTAATACATGAACACAAACAAGCCATCCTCCCAGGAGAAGACTGCACTTGGCCGCCTGTTCTTGGCAGTTTGCTTCCTTGCTCGATGGCAAGAATGGACGAATGGGAATGAATTCATAACACTGTCACTACTGTGAATGGGCCTTATAACTTCTAGAAATCTGGGAATGTCTCATTTGTTTGGTGAAGCTAATTGAGTTTGATGCCATGGGGGTGAGGCAGCCAGGTACACACATTGTTAGCAACTAGGAGCCATCTCTTGTGTGCTGGTTTGCCAAAAACCTGTTGTCACTCTAGCAGGAGGCTTAGCTCCGGGCAGAATATTTGGGCAGGCTTCAGGAGTTCTCCAGGGATAGGGACTTCATGATAATTAATAGACTTTCTTATTTAGGGGGAGGGGGCAGGGGAGGACTCTTTAAAATTTGTAGAATAATTTTGGTGCACAGACTCCTCCAGCCTTCCCTTTTACCTTATTATTGGGTACCTTTGTGTATGCAGTCATCATGGAGCTGGTGTTGGTACGTTATTGTTAGCTATAGTCCACAGTTTATGCTAAAGTTCACACTTTGTGTCATACAGTTCTGTGGGTTTTGACAAATACATAAGGGCATCATGTATCTACATTCATACAGGATAGGTTCACTGCCCTAAAAATCCCCTGTGTTTCCTCCCTCCTTCTCTGGCAACTCCTGGTCATTTTACTGTTTCCATAGTTTTGCCTTTTCCGGAATGTCCTATAGTTGAAATCTTGTAGTACGTAGCCCTTTCACATTGGCTTCTTTCCCTTAGAAGAATGGAAGTTCTGCATGGAAGTTTCCTCCATGTCTTTTAGTGGCTTCAGAGCTCATTTCATTGTTGGGCTGGACCATATTTTGTTTATCCATTCACAAGCCTTGATGTTCTATTTTTAAACAAATGGTAACACATTTCAGTGCATAGTAGGTATTTGACAAATAGTCATTAAGTGACCCAGTTAGAGTGAATCCTTAATTCTTCTGACAGGTGTATAATGCCCAGGGAGAGTCGTGATGGAAAAGGCAATTATGTTGTTAGGCCCTGGTTTCTCCCAATGTGCAGTGATTATTTAAGGAGAGCACTTGTCCCTCAGTGGCTTAGCCTGGCAGCAGTAGATGGCTTCCAACAGCAGTTTAAAAATTCTGTCTAGAACTGCACTCTCCAATATGGTAGCCATTAGCCACATGTGGCTATTTGAATTTAAATCGATTAAAAGTAAATAAAACACTCAGTGCCTCTGTTGCACTAGCCATGTTCCCACTGCCTGATAGCCATGTGTGGCTAGTGGCTACCATTTTGGACAAGGCATGTATAGAACATTTCCGTTAATTGTACTGTTACATGTATAGTAAATTTCATCAGATAGCCCTAATCTAGGGCATCCAAATAAAAGGATGGGATTGGCATTAGCTGACCAGGAGACTGACTTTAATTCTGGTTTCTATTTAATGCCTGAGTGTTTTGTGCTGCAATGGTTTTACAATGGAGGAGAGGAAGGCCAGAGATTTGTTTGCTGGAGGAAAGTTGCTCTAAATAACAGACTGGGGATAAAAAGGCTGCCCAGGCCAGTGAAGCTGTGAGACCCTCCTTGTGTGGAAGGCCTGGGAGGTATGGCTTGACAAAGGTTTAGGCCCTTGATCAGCCAGTGTTAAGGAGTTTTACAGAACCCTCAGCTCTTGCTTACTTAGTTTGGTGAAAAAGCGGGGGCCCTCTCTAATTTGAAGGGTTGGGGTGGGTGTGGAGAGGGAGGTAAACTTCTCAACTAATAAATTTGCAAAGCGTATACCCATCCCTTCAGTAAACCCCTGTGGTCGTTGGATGCTGGGAACAGGAAACCTGAATGAAGATCAGATACTTACCACAGAATCATGGTTCACTCCCTTGAAATTAAAATTATACTTCCTTGGGAGCAAAGCAAAGGGCAGCTAAGTTTTCTTGTTTTTTTGGCTTTATTGCCAGCTCTTTGGATTTGACCAGATCTCATTTCATTCACGTGGTAAGTGCCACGCTGACACAGTGTTACGGGCTGTCTGCTTGGATTCCAGTTCTGTATTCATTTTATGTAAGGCGTTTTAATAAAGTCTGGGTTTTTTTTTTTTCCTTCTAAACAGAAGTACAGATAACAGGACGTTACATTAAACTGTGCTTTTCCTTAATGTCTAATCTAGAAATTGGCTGTTGAGAATTTTTAATATGATTTTTAAATGAAATGCCAAGTTGTCCTATCTGCACATTATAGTTTTAAACATTGACTTTTCATTTTTTGGAATATTTGAGTTTCTAAGAGGCCTAATATGGAAAGGCAGATTTGACAGAATAATAGATCTACCATAATTCCTGGGAAAAGACTTGAAATATTCTGGTATTTGGAAGTTCAGTCAGGATGTGACCACTTTGGAATCATGACTGTCTATAAACACAGGCTTAAGATTGATAGTTTTCTCTAAGAATAGGCATAGGGAAAACAGCATATATTGTCTTGCAAGTAAAGAATTGGGAAATGCTAGAACTCAAATGAAGACAGATTTCCCTTTAATCTTTAAGTTAGTGTCACCTGCTAAAAGACTCTTAGTTCCTGATGTTTAATCAGTATTTAATAATTATCAAATTCGTTCAACGGACTTTCCTTTACAAAAGAAAAAAAAAATGTTTGCCCTAGAATGAAAGGCAGGATAACAGATGGGTTTCTTATATCTGCTATGGTTTTTATTTAATTTGAAAAAATATATTGTAATTTAGATACTGTTTCATGTTAGCCAAGTCTAGAGAAATTGATTATGGGTTCTTAGCACAGGATTGTTTTCTTAAAAGCCGTGAAAGGGGAAGGAATCAATATTAGGGCTTTCCGAGTGGCAGCTTTTTACAGAGCCCCCCCCCCCCCCCCCCCCCCCCCCCGCAGCACGATTGATTACAGCTGCTTTTGTAAGAGATTTAAAAAGAACAATCTGTATTAAAAACATCATCTTTGGTACGAGCTTGCACAGTTCCAAATGGGTTTCCATGGGGGCTGTGCTGCAATGTGACTGCTTGAAGGGATTGTGGCCGTCCCCGGCAGGCCAGGGCAGCGAGGCAGAGGAAGGCTATTAGGTGAGGAGTTGCTGGCATGCATGCCAAAGAGGTTGCCCCGGCAGCTGCAGTCATTCAGGCCCGGATTCTGCAGTCTCCAATGCAGGAGGGGCAAGAAGTGAGTAATTTTTCGACAAGTGGTGTGTAAGGTTAAGCATCAGAAAAAGAAAATCAGCAGGTCTGCTTTTATTCCAGAGCACCGGCCAAAGGCAGGTATGTCCAGCTGAAGTTGGGAATCATAGAAACCGAGATCTCCACAGCACTCCATATCCCCAGCTGTTTCCCTGAGGCCCATGGACATGTCTTCATTGGGCATCTATACATATGTGCCATGACTGAGTTATTCCAGGACTGCACACGGATCTCCTACCAATTAAATAATAAACACTCTGCGGGCAGAGGCAGGGTCTGGAGGCAGGGTGCCTGGAACAGTCCAATCTATTAGAAATTGGTCCCATCTCAGAAGGCTTGTGATGGAACCCAAGTGAGAGACCATTAATGTGGACCCGGCCCCCGGTGTTTTTCATTGTCCGTGAGACTGCACTCTCTAGGAAATGAAGAGGTACAGATAGCCCTGGTGGCTTGCATCGTGAAAGGAGTGGGACGGACTTTTTATATAGACTTTGTCATTGGTTGTTTCACAGGGGCATTTGTGGGAATGGGGTGGTCCACTAATTTGGGAAGACTTGAAGATCCTGGGGAATGTGGGAATTTTTAGAAACTAGTGTTAGGTGTAGCATCATCAAGTTTTATTTGGCATTCTTGGGTGCTAAGTGACCGCAGAGGCCTTTGGTACGGCTTGCTTTGGAACGATGGAATCAGCTGGTGGGCTGCTTTTCCTACTGGATTCACTCGGAGAAAAAACAGATTTCCTTGAGATGGTCTGATGTATTTTAACTCATAACTATTTCTCTTCTTTATCTACCATATTTTTAGAAAACTAAGTGCTATGTCTCTTATGAAATGGTGCTTATGAATGTGTGTTCCAGCTGAGACTTTTAATGATCACTAGTGAATCAGCCTCCTGTGGGGGCAAAAAATAATAACGGTATGCTCTTTTTAAATAGATACAAAAGCCCTTCTTAAATATTATTTTTTAATTGAGCAGGTAATTTAACCGTCCTGCAGGCTGTCTTCTGCGTCATCTTCCACACCCCTCCTAACAGTAGTGCACAGTTCCAGCAGCAAAATGTCAGAATGTCTTTTCTCATCTAGATTCTGATAGACGTAGATCAGAAAGACAGAAGGCAGCTCTAGGTTACCTTTTGGAATTTGGGGAGCTTTGGTCAGATGTCCGTTTACAAAGCCAATAAAGTGTTTATTGTTGGTGGGGAAAGAATAGGACTCTTTCTTCCTCGTCATTTGGCAAGTCCGCAAATGTCATCTTCACGTAAATGACTCAAATACAACACTTCAGCATACCAACAGGAGCACTTTCTAAAATGTGTTTGCTTAGAGGTGGTGCAGGTCATGTGACACACATAAACGCACTCCGTGAGGCACATGCTTGTGTCCAGGAGCTCATGCTCCTGCCTCAAGTGCTATGGGATAGCCTGGGGAGGCTCCATTTCTTGGAAAATTTCATGCAGGGTCTATGATGGATTTCATAATAGACTCTAATGATATTCTTAAATCTTTTTTTTTAAATTTACTTTAACATTTATTTATTTTTGAGAGAGTGAGCGAGCAGCGGAGGAGCAGAGAAAGAGCGAGACATAGAATACGAAGCAGGCTTCAGGCTCTGGGTTTGAACTCACGAACCGCAAGGTCATGACCTGAGCTGAAATCGGACGCTTAACTGTCTGAACCACCCAGGCGCCCCAATATCTTTAAATCTTATCCTGGTTTCTCTGTCAAGGAAACCATTTCTTTAAAGCTGCTTGGCCCTCGCTTTTTTTTTTTTTCCCCCACTTGGTTAAAAAGTTTGGTCAAGAACAATTCCTTTATATAATAAAAAGAAATATGGGGCCTGGGGCTATGAGTCTTGGGCAGAATCAGGGTGTTTTTTTCCAGCAGGTATCAGGAATGTGAATAATCCCTTGGGCATACAGTACAGCTGCTGCTTTGAACTTGGCCCTGGGTCTTAAAAGCCAGCTATTCAGAACAGCTTGGCTCTCGAGTGAAATCAGTGGTCTTACCGCCTTTGGATTTATCCCCTTCTTTCTTGTTTTGTTACTTTTATTTAGAGAAGTGTGGACACACTTTGAGTCTTCCAAGATAAGAAACCAGCAACAAATGTCATCGTTATTGAAAAAGTCCTCCTAGATCAGGCAATCATTGTGTCAACCCAAAGGCTTTCTGGAATTAGCAGGAGAAGCAGAATGCAAGGCTCCCCTTACAGACAGACAGACAAGTGTGGTAGAACAGACTCTGAAAACCAGGAGCGATGTGGAATATTCAGGGGTGCACTTGGCCTGTCGGCCCTGTAGGCATGTCAGGGCTCAGCGTTCCAAGTTCAGGTTTTGTCCTCCGTATGGCAGGGCCTAAGCTGGAATGGAAGCTTGTGCACTGGGAAGCTGGGCAACCTCACTCTGACATGGAGTGGCTTCCTTGCTTTAACCTAGGAGCCAAGAGTAGCTAATGAGATGGGTAATTAAACCCAGGAAACTTTAGAACCTGGAATCTTGTAATTGAATATCCATTGTGCTAGACCTTTTGCTATTGTGACCCCTGATGAAATGGATCGGGTATAGACCAAGCACTGTTGTGTCATTCTGTGGCACTTTTCTGAAGTGTGAAGTTTTCTTTTTAATGCCTGTCACTTATACACCTAATATACACCTAATATAATTCCATGTTTCTTTCTTTAGATTCTAAATATAGATCTACAGATATATATGCACACACATGCGTATGCACTTGTCAATGTTTGAATGCGTGAACTGTTAAGTAATAAGTTTGTTTTCAGAAGTTCATTTGTAGTATTGATGTTTAGAAACTAGCCCCTGGTTATTTGTGACTGTGACTCACTGGTTTTGTGCTTTCTGAGCACTTAGCACCATACGTATATATGTAAAAATGCACAATAATATCATTTGGGAAAGAAATCACTCATAAGCCACCACCATACCCTCACCAATGAACTCTCTTCATTTTCCATTCCCCTGCCAGTGTTTGGCCAAATGATATGAAACTTTAACAGAGTTGTAATATTAGGAAAAATTAAAACAATATGTGCTTTCGAAATTTAATGTGTTGTCTAAACATTTTTCTTTGTTGCTCTGTGTATATGATTTTTAATGGCTATGCTGAGAAAGTTAATCTAGCACACGTAATTTACAGAGCTCCCCTGCTACAGTTGGCCTTTAGGTTGTCTCAGTGATTTTACCTTTAATGCAGCAGTAAACACCCTAACTTTTTTTCTTCTTAGGATATTTCCTTAGGATAATGCCTGAGAGTAGAAATATCTAGATTTTGTATTTTTTTTTAATGTTTACTTTTGAGAGAGAGAGAGAGAGAGAGTGTGTGTGCACGCGCACACGCACAATCGAGGGGCAGAGTGAGAAGAGGACAGAGGAACCCAAGCAGGTTCTGCGCTGACAGCAGAGAGCCCGAATATGGGGCTCGAACTCACAAACCATGAGGTGATGACCTGAACCAAAACCAAGAGTTGGATGCTTAACCGACTGAGTCATCCAGGCACCCCAAGATTTTCTATCTTCTTAAAACACATTACCTGTGTGCTTCCCAAAGGGCCTGTGCCAATTTCTGTTAGTTGGCATCTTTTAATTTTTTAAATGTTTATTTTTGAGAGAGAGAGAGAGAGAGAGAGGAAGACAGAATGTGAGTGGGGGAGGGGCAGAGAGCAAGGGAGACCCAGAATCCAAAACAGGCTCCAAGCTCTGAGCTGTCAGCACAGAGCCTGACACGGGGCTCGAACTTATGGAACCGTGACATCATGACCTGAGCCAAAGTCGGCCGCTCAACCGACTGAGCCACCTAGACACCCCTGTTAGTTGGCATCTTTTAAATCGTCAAAGTGTCTCTTTACAGGCCAGTACTCAAGTGTCCCGTATTCCTAGTAACATTCAAACTCAGGGCTAGGTGAGCCCTCTGAAGTACAGGCTGAGCTGGAAATTCCATCCATCAGCTGTTGCTAGCTAGCCTCAATGCAAGTTGGTCCTGGGCATCAGCTGGAGCCTGGGAGGGTGTGGTCTACCCTCTGGACAAAAGGTCTTTCCCAATTTCCTGTCCCATAGGCTTCCTGTGGCATTCTGTCAGCCCCCGTGTAGGGTGGAGAATATATGTGTTTGTGCCTTGGGACCTAAAATTGTAACAGTTGAAAACCCTTAGAGTGAATTATTAAATCTAAACCAGAGCCTGTTGGCTTCTTGTGCTTGACTGGGAGTCTGTTTCGTTATGGTAGTTTTTACAAAACACTTCTGAGTAAGAAATAAATTCCAAATCTTTTTTCCCCCCTCTCTTGCCAAACTCCACCAGGAAACAGAATCTCGTTATTTCAGTTAGAATATATTAATACTGACCCTCTCCAGCAGTTGGGACTTTTCAGGTTAGGATCACACGGCTTCTATTTTTACTCTAGTCTAAACTGTGGTCATATGGATAACAAAATAAATACTGGAATATTCTAGTTTAGAGGGGGAGAGGCGGCAATGCTTATAATAACATGGCTACAAACCTCTTGCTTTCCTCTGATATTCCAAAAAAGGAAGAAAGCACAACTTGGAACACATCTGTAAGTAATGAACATTTTCCTTTTGTGTATCATGCATATTCAACATAATCCCACTCAAAATCCCAGCATTGCTTTAATATACATTGCTTCGTAGAGCCCTATTTTTGTTGCCAACAGATTTAATTCAGGACAAAGCTTCTTCCCTTCTCTCTTTGGATTAGGAATATGAACCCTTTACCACAAACAGAAGGAAGAATTGTTGGTGTGTAAATTAAAATAAAAACTAAAAAAAAAAATTAGTGTGTCCGACTTCCCTCCCCTCCTCTGCCGTGCCCCCCTTCACTTCCTTGTTGCCTAAGAGGAAGACTGGTTTTTGTTTAGCATTAGCAATAAACCAATTTCAGGAAGAGTATTTTTTAAAGACATATTGATTGAATTTTTGTAATTCCAGTGTTTCAGAATTCAAAAGCTAGAAAATCTGCTTTGAACCACTTTGTTTTTTTTTTAAGAGGAAAATTTCTACCATTAAGTACACTAACTCAGTGTTACTGTGAAAAAAAATTTTTTAATGTTTATTTTAGAGAGAGAGACAGAGAGAGAGAGAGAGACAGAGAGAGAGAGAGCATGAGCGGGGGAGGAGCAGAGAGAGAGAGGGAGACTCAGAATCTGAAGCAGGCTCCAAGCTGTCAGCACAGAGCCCGAAGTGGGGTTTGAACCCACAAACTGTGAGATTGTGACCTGAGCCGAAGTTGGAGCTTAAGCAACTGAGCCACCCAGGTGCCCCACTCAGTGTTATTTTTTAAATGCTCTTCAGCCATTTTAAAGTTCTCCACAGACCAACACTGTCTCTGGCTCATTGGAGGCATCCCTAATGAGCTGGTGGTTTCTTCTAAGGTCATACTTATCTTTATGGCTCTTCTCACAGTATAAGGCAGAAGTGCAGATAGCCCTTTTTAAAGAGACCAGGTAAAAGAATGTTGATCTAATTTTCCCAGATGTGAGGTAACCAGGTAATGTCATTAAAAAGCGTGGTTATTTCCTTTCCCCAAGTGGCTGTAAGCTTGGGTTCAGCCTTTCTGAAAAATGTGACATCTTCCTCTGTTGAGCCTTTATCATGTGTTGTCTCTTGGAGCACAATGATAGGTCTGGTAGAGGATGCAGAAAACAGCAGACCGGGTCCCGATCCTCAGACCGCTTCAAGGAATGTACATTCTAAGGAGTGAGATCAGATTCCCACTCTGTGAGGCATCCAACAGGAAAATCCCAACCAGAGTGGTAATTCCAAATGAGTGGTTGGAACTTGAAGAACTGTAAATAGATACCGTAGGAATTCTGTCGTATGCTATGGCTTGGTTTGTTTCAGAAGGTTCATGGAACAAGTTGGATTTCTCCATAGTTGCCTATGATTTTACGTTAATTGGTTTTAAATTTGCCATTTTTATGAGCAACATCCTGCCTCACACTTCATACCTTCATGTGATTCTTCCTTCATAAAACCTAATGTTTTGTTTTTTTTTTTCAGAATTTGGGTTTATTTTCCTAATACGCACAAGTAAATAATTTATAGGCATACCTTGTTTTATTATGCTTTGCAGGTATTACGGGGTTTTTTGTTTTTGTTTTTTATGAATTGAAGTTTGTGGCACCTCTGCATTGAGCAAATTTATCACCACCACTTTTCTAACAGCATTTGCTCACTTTGTGTCCCCGTCACATTTTGGTAATTCTTAACAATATTTCACACTTTTCATTATTATTATGGTGATCTGTGATCAGTGATTAGAATTCATTGAAAGCTCAGATGATGGTTAGCATTTTTTAGCAATCAAGTACTTTGTAATTAAGATATGTACATTGTCTTAGACATAATGTTACTGCACACTTACTAGACTCTAGAGTAAACCTAACTTTTATACGCACTGGGAAACCAAAAAAAAATTCATTTGACTCTCTTTATTGTGATATTTGCTTTATTGCGATGGTCTGGAACCGGACCTACAATATTTCTGAGGTATGTCTGTGAATCCATTCCTCACTTTATGGAAGGTACCCTAAAGTTTTTCTTAAAGTAAAAGGCATTAGCTTTCTGGGTAAGTAATTAAGGACTAGTATAGGTGTTTGAAGCAGTTCTAAAGACCTTTCTTGAGGATTTCTTAAGTAGGGGATTTACTAATTTTCTTTCATGTGTGACCTCACCTTTGACCTTGGCTTTTGTATGTATTATATACAGGATGGTAGAGTAAGCATGGGACATGATTGGGTACCAGGTAGTTAGTTGTCTGTAAACAAACCCTTAAAATAAGTGCTTGTAAATACAACAGTATTTGCTTATAAGCTTATGTAACAAGCAAATGTCACATACTCAAGGACAGCAGTATCTTTTTCCAACAATAAACATAGGGTTCTTTCCTTCTATTAACATCTTTGGTTTGGATGGGACACTTGAGAGAGATGAAGGTATTACTGAAAATGAATGGCAATTGATGGTCACGACTCCAGGGATCCTTCATATGGGAAACTTACAGGACATTAGGCAGAGAAGAAACTGTTAAGCTCGAACTCTAACTCTTAACATAGAATTTTCTCCCTATCTATGATGACAAGAATACTAGTTCTGAAAGATGTTAAATAGATACCCTGGAGGGAGGATTTCCATGGCTAAGGTTTGTAAGTGCTGGATCAAGCAGGGTTCAACGTGACTCTATTGGAGTTCTTCTCGTGACCTTTATTATGATTAGGTGTGAATCACAAGAAAAGCAGGTGAGACGTTAGGCACAGCATGGCCAGCACTCTCAGTGAGCATACAATTTGAAGTCCAGACTTGTATATGAAGCCTGCTCCCCACCTCTGAGCTGTAGGTCTTTGGGCAAGCCTCGGGTCCTTGGTCTGCAGTGGAGATTGTTGAGATGATTAAATGTGCCAATGCTTATAAAACACTTAGCACAAAATGCCTGGCACATAATAAACACGTAACAGTCACCTACAGCTAATCCTTTTGAACCCCAGGCTGAATGGGTCTGATATCTTCATGTTCTGGGGAATTACAGTGTAATAGAAAGAACCTAGAATTAGGTGTCTGAAGTCTTGGATTTATCTTTGGCCACCAACTAGACTGAACGATTTTCAGCTACTTTGCCACTGTGGTACTCTGTTTCTTCACTTTTGAAGCAAATAGATGATCTTGATGCCTATAGTGTCCAGTCATGCTCTAAGATTAATGTCCCTTTGGGCTTTACCTAAGCCAGAATTGGCAAGTTCACCTTAAGGACAAGTATACCATCTCTGAGTGACTGTATGGGAGAAAATGTTAATTATTATTTCATTTACGGTGTATGTTAGCTATTAATAAAATAGTTTATTGAGTCATCTCTGGAAAGATAAGCTAAAGTTAACAGCCAGTTTGGCACTTTATAGTCACTATAAAAATTAATATGCATTTGAGTCTAAATTGGGACAAATGTGCCTTTATCCCAAAACTAAGAGAAGAGTATCATCTAAGTGTTTGTTTTCTATGGTATGATACAGAATGCAATATTAGGCCACATGAATATTTTATTTTTATATCCGAAGGCTACTTTTCTGAAGGTCAGTTCTGGGGTGTCTGGTATCCATGAATAGTTAGGTTTTCTACTTTCTGACTTTGTTCTTAACCTAAGTTTAAACCGTAAAGTGAATTTAACACCTGCTGCTTTGAGCTCTAATTATCTTGACCACTGTTTATCGCTTGCACTAGTTTAAGGCACTTAGAGAACATTCATCTAGTAGATAAGGCAGTGTATCTTTCAAGGAAGACCTCAGATATCTAAATAACTGATTTCCACACTGGCAGTTTGAAACGTAGTATTTGTTCAAAGTAGGCTTTATCTACGTGAGAAAATCCAGTGCGTAGATTTGTTCAGTTGCTATGTCACAAATTTTCTTTGCTGAGAAAGTAGACAGGTTGGTGATATTACTAAAACCAAGACTGGTCCACTGGATGGTCTTTTGTGTGTTGAATTCACATTTCTCTGTTCATTTATATTCTAGATATATATGTTCTCAAAATACTGGTTTTCATCATCCTCAGGCATGTAAGACCTAGGTCACCATTGCTTTCCTCAATTTGCCATCCTGAAAGTTTATTTCGTCTTAGAGGCGTTACATAAAGGAAATCGGTGTGACCGCATCTCTTGAGTATGTCGTGGAGCCTGGGGTTGGGTAGAGGAAGTGGCAGCAGCTGATACTGAAGTCCAGGTGAGGCCCTATGGTGAAAGCACTTCTTTCAAGGCTAAGGAGTTTTTATTTCATCCTGTAGGTGACAGGGAGCCAATAAAAGGTTTTCAGCTGGGAGTGACACTGTCACATTTAAGGGTGGTCCCTCTGCAGAGAATGGATCCAAACACAAAGACGTAAGCAGTGACCAAGTAAGGAGGCCTTAGTAGTTAATGGTCCAGGCCTGGTATGATGAGGTTGCTGTGATTTGGGGGCCAGGGGAGGGATGGAGTTAGGGTGGAGGCAGGTATGTATCTTGCCTTCCCTGAGGCATTTTGGGGATGCAAAACTGAGTCCAATGTGCATTCTCCTCTGGGAAGAACTGCCTCCTCTCTGCAGGCAGTTCGGTGCTCCGGGTTCGGTGGCTGAAGGTGGCATAGAGTATCAACCTCTATCTCGGTTTGCAGTAGATTCCCCAACCCCCCCCCCCCCCCCGCCCCCCGTCAGTATACCAGGCGGCTTTCCACCACTTTCCTTTGCTCTCCTGTGTTCACATCTTGCATCAGCCGAGGGGGAAAGGTCTGAAAGACCAGCTCTATTTTTCTTGCAGCTCGTACTCTGAGCCCTCTTAGCCAACATCATTGGCACAGCCTCACAGAAATGGTCAGTCCCAAATTAAACAGCCTCGTTATGAAATCCTCCAGTTGGCCGGCTGCTCCGAGCTGCCGGGCTGTGTCTACGTACATTCTCTCCCCATTCCTTTTGTCCAGTGGCTCTGTCTCGTTGAGCAAGAAAGTATTCAGAGTATGTCCTGGGGTTTTCTGCTTAGTGAGGCAGACCACATTTGGCTAGGTGTAAAAAGAAGTCCTCTTGAGTCACCCCTTTCCCTGGCTTTCGAGAGATGCACATCTTCTTTCCCCAGGGGAGTGGTGGTGCATAATCCATTTCTCTCCCCAGGCATGTTGACTGCAGAAGTCTTCTGCAGTGTGGAGTCTTCACAAAAGACACTTGTCATGTTTGGAAAGGTGTTTTTTATTTAAAGGAAAGACAGTGGAGGTATTCTTTGAGCATCATCTGCTACAGTGTGAAAAGGGCCCTGCTTATTGTTCATTGGACTTTGTGGAAGGATTTTGGTAATTCCTCCTATGCGCTTGGTGCCCCTGACATCAGAGCAGGTGATAACTTTTAGTTTGAGGTCATAATTATGGGCACCACACTGGAGGATGGAGGAGAACATACACGTAGCTGCCCTCGAGCACATTAAACATCCCATTGGCCCCATGACCATGCTGGAGCCCCACAGACCCCGATTGGCTGAGGGCAAGCCAGCTTCTCCAAATGCGCCCAGACTTCTACCCCAAGCCCTGTGGCGACTCGGGCCTGACAACTTCCTCGTAAGAGTTGTCCTGGGGAAGTCTGTTGCTCGTCAGGGTACCCAGTGTGGCTGAACTGTGAGGTGGCCAGAATCCCCTGGAGACGTTTTTGGCCCAACTGTCTGTTCGTTGTGACAGATGTATTAGTCCGGACAGCTGCCGCACCTAATGAATAGAAATACAGTTTACCCGTAGGGGTTAAATATCTTCGTGTGACCCATGCCCCATCAAACTTCTTTGACAGAGCCAAGAGGAAAATGAAATCAATATGAACAAAAGACAGGTCTCTAAGATGTGAAAAGATACTTTTACTTACTTTTCAGACTCTGGGCTACTTAAATAGATGCAGTGCAACATGTATGGCAAGCTTGGGGGCAGATGATCGCCCAGGCTTAGAATCGAGAGATTTTTAACCTTAGGAATCCTGGAGGTCTTGTGACATGTGTAAACTCTGAAACCTGAGTCAAAGGCCAATTTGTTTTAGGTAATCTCAATGGACAAATATTTATTGAGTGCTCATGTACTTTGAGAGAGGCAGGGAGCATGCTGGGTCATTGAAGACCTGCCTTCAGCAAGTTGGACCCAGCTGAGGCGCAAGAGAAAGTGTACATGAAACAGTGAGAAATGGCAGTAAGAGTTTAGGGCTTAAACTGTTCATACCCTATAAAATCCTCTAGCAGCTTCTAGCTAGATGCCGTACAGGGACGGGGAAGTCAGAACCTTTTTCATAAACAGGATTTGAGAGAAAGAATGAGAGGGTCCTCCAGACGATGTTCACAGGACAGAGTTTAACATAAGCAGGACTGAAAACTGTTCTTCGGTGTGAGCACAAACAGCCTAAGCAACGTTTGCTGAGCACCTAGTGTATGCCAGGAGCTGTGATTACAGGGAGCCGAGGTGGATTAAAGATGAGTGTGGCACCGTCCTTGCCTCAAAGCCGCCGAGAGTCTGATAGGGGTCAGTTGGGTTGATTGTAGAGCTGAGGAATGTGGGCCTCCTGACACGCTTCACAAGCTTTGGGAATTACTGCCTGGAAGGGTGATGATGGCCTTGGAAGCCAGTAGGATGCAGGATGGCCTCAGATTGCAGAGTTCAGCTCTGACCATTCTACCAGAAAAATTCCAGCACGCTCTTGGCTCAGGGTGGTCACTCGATGCCTACAAGCCAACCCACTGGAAAACCAGTCCCTAAGGTTTTAGTTCTCCATGTGCCGGTGTTGTGGCTCACACAAAACGAGTTCCCATACTTTTCCATCAGTTGGCACTGAAGCCTGGTGGAGAACATGGGCTCAGGTTTAAAATGCTTCAGCTTCTTGAGGCAGCCACTGAAACCGGAGAGAATAAAGTTGGTCCTGTTACGGAGGGCTGGACCCATCTGCCCTCTTAGGAAGGTTCCAGTCACGGCGACCGCTGGAACACAAAGTTTTATTTTAAGAGGAAATCTAATGAAAGCCAATGTAGTAAGGAAAACCTTTTTTTTTTTTTATAATTCCTGTTAGGAACAAACATTCAATTTATATTTAAAAATAGGACAATAACGAGTGTTGGCCGTTTCTAAACACAAATGTTTAGAATCTGACAGTCTGCTTTGTTTCTCGGTTTTCATGAGATACTGGTGGTAAAATATCAGTTTACTGAAACCATTTAAAAAAAAATTATACGTCTACTCTGCCTCCAATTCATGCGAGTACTCTTCTGGCAAGATTAGGGTGAATTTTAATACTAAAACTCTTACTGAAGAGCTAAGAAGCCGGGGAGCTGGTATACTTAGCGAACGATCCCTCTCCATATGAAGTGTGTGATTTGCTGTTTCCAAGTGCCAGTAATATAAAAAGAATGTGCTTGTGTGGGTTTATCTGCATTTGTCATTAAGGCTCTGCTAAGCCAGTGAGCCCTAGAAGCGGGCTTGTGGGGGCTTTTGCCCTTGTCAGATGAACCCCACAGGCACTGCTGCTCACAGGGTGCCCTGCCTGGCGTCGGCATGGATCTGGGCTGCCTGGACAACTGGGAAGCTCTTGGGTGTAGTGATAAAGGTCTGAGTGTGGCCAAGCCTGCGAATATTTGCAGGGCCTTGATGGATCCTTGGGTCATGATTTGGCAGAAGTGTGGTAATACTATTGTATTCATCCCCAAGAAAGTCTTAAATAATTTGAATGGTTGGTAAGTTTCCCGGTAAGGAAGCCTCACAGTGACCCTGTGACAAAGAGAATGCCTGAGCTGGTGACCCTGTAACAAAGAGAATGCCTGAGCTGGCTTATAACTAGCCCTGGGACCACCAAACTCAGGCAGCTTTAGTGGAATATAATGAAATAAGCCCCTGATAGGTGCTTACATCTCTGAGCTGTTTGGTTCTCCTGGATTTTAGGCTACATAGGCTTCCTTGGGGGGCTTTTGCCTGTGGTTAGCCTGTGACTTATCAGGATGTCCTGAGGAAGGGGAGGGTGGAAATGTGGGTTCAGAGGAATGGAGGAGAGAGAGATAGTCACTGTGGTGTAAACCTGAACAAGTAAGATAAATGAGCATGTTTCTTGATCTCTCACCATCCTGAATCCCTTCTCATTCTTCTCTCAGAGAGCAGAGCCGACATCTGATAAAGACATGTACCTCGACAACAGCTCTGTTGAAGAAGCTTCAGGAGTGTATCCTATTGATGATGATGACTATGCTTCTGCATCAGGCTCAGGTAAGGCTGGCTACTTCCATGCCCACCTCCGTTCTTTGTGCTTGCACGTGCACCCACACCCATGCACATGCATAGGTGCACACGTGTGCGTGCGCATGCGCACACACACACACACACACACACACACACACACACACATTGTACTAGAACTCACTTCAAGGAGGCAGGCAGGATGCAGGGTGGTTAAAAAGTCAAAATGCCTGGCAGCATATTCTAGCTCTCTGCCACTTAAGCTGTGAGATCTTGGGAACGTATTTGACTTAGCTGAGCCTCCGTTTCCTCATTCATAAAATGGGAGGTAGTAATAGTCTCTATCACGTAGGTTGTAAGGATTAACAGGGTGAACATATCTACAGCTCTAGGAGTCTGGTGCTTGGCAAGTAGTCAGTGTCCTGTTAACATTAGTTTTGATTTTATTATGAAGGCTTTCAGAGTGGTAAAAGTGGAATCTACCCTTAAATCCCTCAAATGCTAGTTTCATGAAACTACCAATCCTGTGTTAGAGATTATGGGTGGGGCCAAGAAGAGTTATGCCTTCTTACTCAAAAGTGGGAGGGAGAACGTAGCAGCCAAATAAAATCATGATACAGGGATATCCTTACTCCTCTGGTGTATCAGTTATCTAGTAGCTCAGTAATGCTGCATAACAAACCACCCTGAAGCGTAGTGGCTAAAAACAACAATCATTTATTTAGCTTATTATTCTGTAGATGGCAATTTAGGCTGGGCTAACTGGGTTCCCTCATGTGTCAGTGGCCAACTGTAGGTTGGGTATGCAGCTTTGCTGATCTGCACTGGGCTCTAACATGTCTTTGGGGCAGACTTGGCTCTGGTCTACACAGTCTCTCATCCTCCAGTGGGCCAGCCATTTGTTCAGAGGAGGAAGCAGAGATCCCAAGAGGGCAAGTATAAGTGTGCAAACCTCTTGCACACTAAGCTTAGAATTGGCACAGCATCACTACCACATTTTATTGGTCAAAGTAAGTCACACATCCAGGCCAGACTCCAACTCTTAATGAAAGGATGTACAAAGTCACATTGCAGAGGATGTGGATATGGGGTGGGGGGTGGGTATTAAAGGATTCTGGCCATTTTTGCAATCTACCATAATGATAAATGTTTCACCTGTACCAGGAATGCACCCCCCTCCAAGAAGCTGGGAAGGAGGAAGAGCTTGTGCATATATTCAACTAACAATCAAGTCAGGAAATTGTGGTCAGCAGTATGCTAGGAAAGTCTTCTCCAAGACCCTTCTTGTTTTGAGTTTTCACTGTAGATTCAACAGCTGGCAAAAGTTACCCTGAATGTGGATGTCTGTAATCAGATTAGCCTGGGCTTCAGAATGACCAAGAACAAACTAAAATCAATTGTATCTTTGGTAGAGATCTACCTATGTAGGAGTGAGTGTTTTAAGTTGGAAAAAAGCAAATCTGAGAAAGACAAGAGAGGTGGTGGCTGACCTAGTAACAATGAGCTTACAATGCAATCTTAATGTAAAAATAGCCCTCGTTATTCTTGGGGAAGTGATATATATCACACATGCAGAATGAGTGTGGAAAGAGTTGTTCTCCATGGCTCACAACACTATTAATATCTTTCACTCATGGCACCTCTTTTCTTCCTCTAGCACCTCAAAAGTGCTTTGTAACTGTCATCATCAGAGTATCCCAGGAAATAATAACTACGGACCCCTTTTTTCCCCCATTTCACCGATCTTAGAACCCAAGAGTTGTTAGATTTGTAGCTATTGTTCAATCACTTTGCTGACTTCTGCCAAGATTGCGCTGAAGTTTAATGTAAAGAAAGCAGGTACACAGTCCTGCTTCTCTGCGACCCTTGCAGATGAAAGGGGTCTGGAGTGGGTCATTTGAAATCCTGAATACATTAATCAGATGGATCGAGCTAAGGCTTGCTTCCACCTAGGCTCCAGCCCCGGGCAGATCACTGCTGCAAAGAAGTGCATCATTCTGGACTTTGGAAACCTCCTTATGCTGCTTAAAAGTATATTGATTTGCAGCTTAAAGGTGGTAGAAGTTATAACCAAAATTTATAAAGCACTTCCTGTGTGTCAGGTACTGTTCCTATACTTACAACATCTACGTAAGGGCAGATTGTTATTGTCTCCACTTTTCACATGGGAAAGCCTGAGGCACAGAAGGATTGAGTAACTTGCCTCAGATCGCACTGTCAGAGTAATGGAGCTGGGGTAGGGACTGGGGAGTTGGGCTTGAGAGTGTGTTCTTTTTTGCTCTTTTGTTGTCCTGCCTGCTTGTGTCATAATACCCCACTCTAGAATTAGGCCACCCTGCCTAGCTGATGCCCAATCCCAGCTGGAAACTGAGATCCTCTCCAGGGTTTTGGCCGTTGTTCCTTCTGTCCTCACTCCTATCTTAACTATCTAGTGGCAAAGCAAATGGACTGGAGGAAATGGCTGGAGGCCTAAAGTGTACTTCCTGGATGAAGAGATGGGGCCATGCTATATGTGTGGACTCAAGAATGGGCATTAATGAATATGAACACTCTGACCATTCACTTAAATATTTCATAGGCATTCACTGTATGCCAGACATAGTGCCTTGTTCTTGGGACACAGAGATGAGGAAGACTTGGTCCCTGTCTTCAGGGGACCAAGCACCTGAGAGAAATGTAAAAATGAGAAAAAGACAATTATAACACCATGTCAGGAGTGATATAATATAGGAAAATGCTGTACAGCAAAAATTTGAGAGTTAAACATAGTATTCTGGTGCTGTGGAACATACGTACCTTGGGGCACCTGGGCAGCTCAGTCAGTTAAGTGTCTGACTCTTGATTTCAGCTCAGGTCATGATCTCAGAGTGGTGAGATTGAGCCCTGGGTTGGAGCCTGCTTAAGATTCTCTCTCTCTCCCTCTGCCTGCGTGCCTGCCTCCCTCCCTCTCTCTCTCTCTCAAAAAACAAAAACACCCCAAAAAACTAAAAAACAACAAAAAACAAGGGAACACACATACCATCCAATGTCCAACTAAACCATCAATAAAGGAATTGGTCCTAACTTACAAGGACACATAAAACAGTAGAAGAGACAATAGCCATGATGTTTTGAAAGCTGGAAAGCAGATGGTCTTGTAATGGAGAGAGGGGATGACATTGATTCTGAGAAAGACAGTGTGAGCAGTAGTTTCCCAGGTGGAAACGGGCTCTGGGCTGGGATGTCTCAGGCCAGAGAGAACAGTGAGAGTTTGAAAGTCAGGGATGACAGAGATGTGATCAAGGGGGCTCCCGGGTCTCTGGTTCAGGCAAGAGGGTCAATGTACTTTAATAAAGATAATAAATACAGTAGAAGAACCACCCGAGGCAGATCACTCCTCTGTCTCTAACGTAAGAAGTGTTAGCTTGAGGGAGTTTTCTACTTTACACAATCTCCTCTCTTCCCAAAACAGATTCTCCTAATTCAGTGAGTCATATTTGTAACTGCTGTGAACAAAGGGGGGTCTTGAAAGCCCTTAATGGAAAATTTTTCATTTGGCATTGAAAAACATTTTTTTGCAAGGAAATGATTCATTGTAGGAGCAAATCAAGCATATTATGTGTCAAACTTTGACAGAAAATCAGGTAGGCTGTTAGAAACGAGAAGTGTGTTTCTAGAGCCATCATTATTAATGACACATTTACATACCATTTTATATGTACGGTGCTTCCAAAATATATCCCATTCAGACCTCTGAGAGTTTGTTCCTATCCCCACTTCACACACGAAGACACTGACGCCAGCATTCCTTGCCAAAGGTCAAAGCTGAAGATGCCAGAACCAGTCCTAGATTTGTTTTCAATGCCAAATCCCATATGTATTTCCGATATACTCTACCATTTCTTCTCTGTATGATGAGTGTACGTGCTAAAGTTGAAGGAGATAGTTGATAGAATAAAATATTTTAAAATGCGAAATTGAAAAACAAAAACAAAAGCAACAGCGTCCTAGCCTCTTGCCATGTTTCCAACACAGCACCTCTTCCGAACTACTTATTTCATTTTACCAGGATCCTGTGAGGAATTTAGAGGTATTTGTCTTTTCACTCCTGTCTGAGGAAGCAGGTTAGAGTTGCAGAGTTTTGAGTTTGAGTTTGTTACACATTTGACAGATGATCACCTTAAAAAAGAATATTGTATTTGAATGTCAGAAATTCTTAAATGCTATTCTGGTAAAAAGGCAAAAATAAAAATAAAAATAAAAATAAAGTGTCCAGGTGGCAGGCAGTTGGCGGTTAGTTACTCATTGAACAAATACTGGATTGGAGCCTGTGGCTGTTGGGGATTCTACTAGGCAATCGGAGAGCAAACAGATGCAGTTCTTGGCCTTACAGAGCTTCTAGTCTACTAGTGGAGATTTCAATCAATAGTTGTGTAAATAAATGCAGGATTACAAATTTGTGATAAATGCAATTACGGTAAGAAAAGTGGTACTAAAAACCATTTAACAGAGGACACTGAGGTAATATGGAAGAGAGAGAGGATAACATGGGGAATGACCTTGGTGCTAATGTCTGGAGGTGAATTAGGAACTAGCCAGGTGAGGGCTTCTGCCAGGAGATGAGGGACAACAGGAGAAAATGAGGCTCAAGGAGGCTGGAAAAGTGGGCCAGGGCTGGACCCTGCAAGGCTGGGCTGAGGCATTTCCTATACATCTCGAGCAGTGGAGTGCCATTATAATGGTTTTAAACAGGAGGATGATGGGGTGACAGCCAGTTTGTGGGCAGTGGACTGAAAAGGGGGCTCTCAGAAAGAGGGCAGGACAGTGGCTTGTGGACAGTTTATGGTGGCATTGGATGAGAGTGGTGGCCCTGGGACTGTGAAAAGCTGTTAGAGTGAAGACATATTAAGAAAATAAAATTGGTAGAACTAGGGGATGGATTCAGTGTGGGGTAAGGAAGAGGAAGTCAGAGTTGTGACTTCCAGGAATGGGGGCTTCTGTTTGCTGCCCGTTAACACCAGACGACCACCAGGTCTGTAGGGGCAGAGGGAGATTGTGAGCTCTGTTTTGAACACGTTAGAGGTGGATGGCACCTTCGAGTCACTGGAGTGAAAATGTCAAGTAGGCCAGTGGATGTGTAGGTCTGAATTTCAGGGGAGCAGTTAAGCTAATGATATAAACTTAGGTTTTGTTTGTATTTAGATGGTAATTGAAGCCATGGCTGTAGGTGAGGCAGAAAGTGTAGAGTAAGAAGCAGCCTGGGGCTGATGCTCAAGGAACTCTGATATTTAAACTCTAGGTCAAAAAAGCCTGAGCCCACAGAGGAGACTTAGAAATAGCCCAAGAGGTGAGGGGGAAAGCCGGGAAGTCAAGTCCTAGAAGCCCAAAGATAGTATATCAAGAAGGAGACGATAGCTGACCAGTGTCCAGTGGTGCTAGGAGGCTCAATTATATGAGGACCACTCTGGAAGATGCCGTTGGATAGGGCAGCGTGGAGGACATTGGTGACCTGATTAACAAGCAGCACTGAGAGCGTGATGACAGGGGAGGTCTGACTAGAGGGGGTACAGATAGCTGGTGAGCAGGGCTGCTGATGAGGACCCACAGCACCACCGGAAAAGTCTTGGCTGTAAAAAAAGCAGAGAGCAGCAGTTCCCCTCAGACAATAAAGGGCCTACTGTGGGAGAGTCTTCTCTTTCTGTTGTTTTGTTGTGTTTTAAAATGGAGAATGTAGGGGTGCCTGGGTGGCTCAGTTAAATGTACGACTTCAGCTCAGGTCACGATCTCGCAGTTTGTTAGTTCAAGCACCGCATCAGGCTCTGTGCTGACAGCTCGGAGCCTGGAGCCTGTTTCGGATTCTGTGTCTCCCTCTCTCTCTGCCCCTCCCCCGCTCGTGTTCTGTCTCTCTTTCTCTCTCTCTCTCTCAAAAATAAATGTTAAAAAAAGTTTAAAATAAATAAAATGAAATGGAAAATGTAGCATGTTTCAACACAGGAAAGGAAGAAATCTCATGCACAGAAGAGTTTGAACATTCAAGTAAAAGAGGAGATCCTTGAGAGTGTTAGAACAATATTACAAAACATGCCAGGCTGCCCATGGATCCCTTGGAAATCACTTTATTGCAGTGAAAACTGTAGGAAAGTTAAGTGTGGAATTCGTTTTTTAAGTTTATTTGGGGAGAGAGCGAGCACAAGCAGGGGAGGGGCACAAAAAGGGAGAGAGAATCCCAAGCAGCCTCCGTGCTGTCAGCATGGAGCCCAATGCAGGAGCTTGAACTCACGAACCATGAGATCATGACCTGAGCCAAAATCAAGAGTCAGAGGCTCAACCGACTGAGCCACCTGGCATCCCTTAAATGCCAAATTCCTGAGGAGCAGGTATTTTGAAAACACATGGCCCTGTCAGTGTCCATCTTGAACAGTACCATTTGATATAGAAATCTGTGTTGTGATTCATGTGCTCAGCTCCTCTTTGCTTGTTTTTTTTCAGGAGCTGATGAGGACGTAGAGAGCCCGGAGATGACCACATCCCGACCACTTCCAAAGATAGGGTTCACTAGTGCTGTTCCCAAAGTGGAAACTACGACATGGGAGATCCAGAACAAGATACCTGCTCAGACGAAGGTGTGTTTGCTTTGCATTGCATTACCGGGTTATTGTAAGTGTTTCATTTTAAAAATTGCACAGAATGTTCCTTTTGAGAAGGCCCTCTTAAAATTATGTGAGGACAAATGGTCTTTCATCATCTTGCTGTAAATGGCTCTTTCTTACTCTTTATGATCGTTTTGACGTTTACCCACCGACTCCTTCATTGTTGTTTAAATAAACGTTTTTCTTCAGAGCAGTTATAGGTTCATAGCAAAATTGAGTGGAAAGTTCCCATGTGACCCCTGCCCTCACACAGACACCACCTCCCCCCCCAGAGTGGTACATTTATTACAATTGATGAACCTAATTGACACATTATTTTTACCCAGAGTCCATAGTTAACCTTAGGATTCGCTCATGGTGTTGTACCTTCTGTGGGTTCTGACAGATGTACCTCGTGCTGCCTCTTTATCTCTCCTGCCCCCCCACCCCCGGAAAGTACTGATCTTTTTACTGTCTTCATAGTTTGGTTTTTCCAGAATGTAATAGAGTTATCACCATACAGTATGTAGCCTTTTGAAATAGGCTTCTTTCGCTTAGCAATATGCATTTAAGTTTCCTCCGCGTCTCTTCATAGCTCAGTAGCTCACTCAGCCACCTACTACTGCCTACTACTTTTATCACCCCGGCCCAGCTTATATATGGATAATTTTTATAGGGTGCTAAGGGTCTCAAAACCCAGTTAAGAAACAAAATTTTTTGTTTACTTGGGCTTAAGCCAAGAAAATTTGTTTTCAGTTCATAAAGAATTTTTTTCTGAGTCAAAACCATTGTGAACTTTACACATGATGAAACGGGTTCTGGAATAAGGAAACTCCAGGTTCCGGTCTCATTCAGTTACTTCTTAAAGTCTCCTCAGGCCTGTCATCAGCAGAATACAGACTTGACCTCTTTCAGGGATAATGATGAACGTGGTTGCATCTCAATATATTCATTTTGAGGGCTGAGTTACTAAGAAATAAGGTCTTTGGATTTAGAGCCAAAGTACTAGTTGTTGAAAACTATGAGACTGGTGATTTTGGCCTTATTATCATTATATTGTAATTAGCCGACTACCTACTAGTGGGTAAGCTATTTAAGTTGGAAAATGCATATGAAAGTCTGAAGAAGGCCTAAGCTTTAAATCCTGGATCTGGTCAAATTTCTTAGCTTCTCTGAGCCATTCCTCATGGGTCCGTGAGAAGATTAAATGTGGGTGGGTGCCTATAGTATGGCCCCTGAGACCCAGGAAGCATTCTGTAAGCCTTGACTGAATTTGGTTAGAGCAATCACCAGATAAGCCTTATAACTGCAGTAGGAGGCTTTGTAGATGGCCCAGGGCTCGCAGACTGCTTATGAAAACTTAGAAACACAAGTGTCCCCTTTGAGAGCTCCTCCATCTGTTGGTCAGAAATGAGCTGCTGCCAAGCTTTAGTAGGAGACAAGATGTGGAGGGCTGTCCCCTGAAGGTAGTGACACGTCTCGTCTGGAGTAAGAAGTGCCCCTCTACAGGCAGGAACGCATGACAGCTTCCCACAGTTTCATGTCCCTCCCTCTGTGTCCCCGCTGCATGGGAACAGGACAGTGAGTGACAGAGCTGGCTGGATGTGTTTCTGAAGATGTGGAGGGGCCGTGGCCAACCCTCCTCACACTGGAGGATGCTCTGTAGGATTAAGAAGAACCAAATAGTGTCAGTAGCAGACTGACTTCACAGGCCAGGAGAGAGGAAAAAAGAAGGTCCCTGAACACAGGCAGACATACTAGTGTGTGCTGGCTCCATGTGCGGGAGCTCCTCTGTCAGTGCCTGGAGTTGAACGAATGAAAGAAGGAGGAAGAAGGGGAGGAATGCAGGGTAACTGGTGCCATTGATGGGAGGATGGGGAGGGGGCCCTCAGTGTGGGTGGCACACTTCTCCAGTGTGACTGTTGAAAGATGCATTTGGCGTTCCGCGGTTTTATTTGACCGCTTGTCATGGCTGAATCTCTTGTGACCATTAGGACCCACTAGCTTGAGGCAAGAAACCCAGTTTTGGCTTTCAGTGATAAAAATTGTACCCTAAACAAAATCTAATGTGTCAATCGAGTTCTGGTCAGTTGACAAGAACGAATTTAAAATTGATTTCAATTTTTAAAAATTGGCCTTAAGGAATTAATTGTGTCAGGTCTAGATAAAGAAGATAGATAGATGTTTGGCAGATGAGCTCAGAAATTAAGAATCTCCAAACATTTTAATATATGTATATTCCTAGTATCGTTTATGTTCAAGAGAGATTTATGGCATGCTACTCCTCATCCTAGGTACTGATAATGATACTATTGATAATTAATGATTTAATTTTCTTATACTTCCATGGTACGGCTTAGTTAAGCATTGCCTCTAGGATACCGTTAATGTCAACTTTTGAATGGGTCTGACAGTGGCATCAGCGTCACTGTTACAGATATCCTATCTAGTTTGTTGTAAATTTATGTGACAGCAATGAAAAGAACCCAGGTGTTTGTTGAAGCAGAGCATTACTCATCATCTTTTACTTCGGATACATTTCCAAGGCATCCCAACAACCAGACGTGGATGCAACAGATCTTTAATTGACTTCATTTAATCATCTGTGTTGCCTTTTTGTAATTTCATTTTGCACATATCCGCAAGAGTTAAGGTATTTCAGATTAGTTCCATCCTGTAGAAATAATCCTTCTGAATCAAACCCCTCCTTCTATACAATAAAACATTTCAATTTAAAGGATAAATGTTCCATCCACAACACCTGGAAGTTTGTGCACTGATGGGCTGTCCTTGTAAGAAGATGGCGGCCCCAGGTCAGTTTCTTTGGAAGCCTAGTGTTCAGTTCACTGAGGCAGGGACCCATGACCTCACATACTCTGGAGTTCAGATGGATCCACCTGGTCTGGTTAGTGGTCCTTCCTGGATATACCAGTGACCTTAAGCCACCCCAAAAAGGTGAGGTCTTTCCTTTTTATGTTTAGACTTGAGTAGACGAGTAGCTGGCTCCCATTTGGGATGAACTCTGGCCTTCAGAAAGCAATCACTTAACTGGACCACAGCTGAGAGTCCTAATGAAAATGGACTTGGCTGTTTGTAGGCAGACTAGTAGAGCTGATAAGGATTATTGTCTATAATAATAGCCAATGCAGTTGACAGTGTTTTCATCAGTAGTGTCGGTCAAGTAGAACTTCAGCCTGGTAGTTGGAGTTTGCTGCAAGAACGTGGGTGTGATGTGATAAACACCTGAACAAGGCTGTGGAAATGGGGAGCTGAGGAAGACACTTAATATGAGAGAATGGTGAAAGGCAAGTTGGCAGGACTGTGACATGGCAAAACATATGATTTGAAATGTGCTCAAATAACTTTGGGGGCCCCAAAAGAATAGCTGGTACCATTAATGGACATAGAAAAGAAGATCAGTGTTATTCAGTGCTACAGCCAGGGGTTAGTTAGTGTCCTGCAGCTTGCTGGGGGGTTGCGATTAATGCTGGCTGGAGATGAGCTTCTGAGATTACCATCTTGGATTTGAGCTTTAGAATTGTGGGATACCCAAGAAGCTGGGAGTGCATATCACTCAACGGCCACGGACACCAAGGTGCGAAAAAGTGGTATGACTTGGTGTGGATCACACGGGAGCTGCTTATAGAACCCAGACTCCTGAAGTTCTAGTTCAGGGTTTGCTGAAAGTGTAAGGGTGAATAGGTAGAGGGGAGCATTACAGAGTAAGCCTGGGGAGCTACTCTGCAGAGTGGTAGCAGGGAGAGCCTTGGAGAACACCTGGAGAGAAAGCCTGGGAGGAGCTGTCATCACAGAGCCCCATGTGGCAAAGAGATGAAGGAATAAGGAGACTTGGGGCCATGCTCTTGGGTTGGTGCAGCGAGAGAGAGTTGTAGCCTGAAGAGTGGTAAGAAAACAGATCTTATGAGGTGTCATCTAAAACAACCTAACCATGTCATTAGGGTTATTACAAACTCATTAACCAGCTGTTTTGCCTATACCTGTGATGGGTGTTATATGAAACCATGAACAGCGTGGGTCCATCATAAAACTTGCCCGTTGGCAAGTTTATTCCAATTATTTCCCACATTCATTGTTTGAAAAAAAAATAAACCTTGGAATATATCTATTGTATCTTCTTTCCAGCACATTATACAGTTTTTTTTTTTTAAATCTTTTCCTTTTTCCAATATCAGTCACCTGAAGAAATTGATAAGGAAAAAGTTCACCTGTCTGACTCAGAAAGGAAGATGGACCCAGCTGAAGACGATACAAATGTGTACACTGAGAAACACTCAGACAATCTGTTTAAACGAACAGAAGTCCTGGCAGGTGAGTAACCCAGTGGGGGCCTGGTGGGAAGGTCCTTAAATAGGCCTGTTTGGCTAAGTGATATTCAGAGGTGTAGGCCAAGCTTGCTGAATGTCACCTTCCTGCTGAGAGCAGTCTTAAGAGACAAGAGTTAGGCAAATGTTGTCTCTATTTTCTGTCAGCCCCTTCATCCTACCACCTGATGCAAGAAGAGGAAAGTTCAGAACTGAATTGGTCCAGAACAACTGGGTGTGGGGGATGGTGGGATTGCAGCTCTATCAGCCCTGCTCCAAGTCATCCTGATGCCAAAGTAAATTCGAGGGAAGGAAAAGTTCTTTATGGGGAGGGCAGTTGACACAGATAATGCCCAAGGCATCAAGAACGCTGTCTCGAATCAGAGCTTACCTGATGGAAGTATTTATTATTTGATTTTAAAGGGGAAGATTTGCAAGATATAAGAACACTTAGTCCTCGAAAGGATAGTCCCAAAGCCAAGACTAGAAAGGAAATTTGCTCGCTTTTTTTTTTTTCATATTTACCCTTACAAAACTTAAGTCAGTTATATCCTGTTATGTGTCTTCGGTGAAAAAGCAATTGGAAGATTAGACTATGAAATGTGAGTACTGAGAACACTAAGGAATTTTAGAGTATGGAGTCAGTTGAGGCCCCAGCCAGATTTTTTCCTGCTGAGGCTTTTGGAGGATATTAATACTAATCAAAGAAAGTATTGTACCTTCCTTGGGAATGTCAGATTGGTGTAATGACCCGGTTGTTTCATTGAATCTCGTTTCTAAATGTTTTGGGGTTTTTCAAATGGAGCCTTTTATAAAAGTGTAAACAGATTGGGCCTGACAGAGTTAATTTCTGCAACCTTTGAATCGTCCTAAAAGTAATCTTCCTTTTTGGCATGTTTCAGCTGTCATTGCTGGCGGAGTTATCGGCTTTCTCTTTGCAATTTTCCTTATCCTGCTGTTGGTGTATCGCATGAGGAAGAAGGATGAAGGAAGTTACGACCTTGGAGAACGTAAACCATCCAGTGCTGCTTATCAGAAGGCACCTACTAAGGAGTTTTACGCGTGAAACTCCCACTTAGTGTCTCTATTTATGAGATCACTGAACTTTTAAAAATAAAGCTTTTGCATAGAATAATGAAGATCTTTGTTTTTTGTTTTTCTCATTAAAGAGCCATTCTGGCACTTTAATGATAAAATCCCATTGTATTTAAAACTTTTCATGTATTTCTTTAGAACAACATAAAATTAAAACAACATCTGCAGTGTTCTGTGAATAGCAGTGGCAAAATATTATGTTATGAAAACCCTCTATGTTCATGGAATCGGTTTAAACTTTTATGCGCAAATACAAAATGATCGTTTTTATCCTACGGTTCGAAGATGAAAGCTGTTTAATTTGTGTCCGCGTGTCTCTGATTGACCTTACCAAGTGGTCTTACTTTGTTAATTTATCTGTTCCCCTCTCCTCTGCACTTTCCCTCTTGTCCCCTTGAAAACAAAACAAAACTCTATGCCTTTTGTAGCTGTTACGGTGCAATTTGTCTTTGGATAATTCAGATAATGGTAATTTAGTGTATATGTGATTTTCAGATATGTAAACTTTAACCTCCACTTTGTATAAATTTTTAAGTGTCAGACTATCCATTTTACACTTGCTTTGTTTTTCATTACCTGTAGCTTCAGGCAGATTTGCAACAGCAAATTAATGTGTAAAATTGGATTATTACCACAAAACTGTTCAGTCATAGCTATCTAATCAGATCTTCTTTTGGGAGGATTTGATGTGAGTTACTGACGAGCCTCAGCAAACCCAAAGATGCTAACAGTATTTTGAGAAGTTGCTGCAGATTCCTTTGGCCACTGTATTTGTTAATTTCTTGCAATTTGAAGGTACGAGTAGGGGTTTAAGGAAAAATCAGTTTTTGTTCTTAAAAATGCATTTAAGTTGTAAACGTCTTTTTAAGCCTTTGAAGTGCCTATGATTCTATGTAACTCGTTGCAGACTGGTGTTAATGAGTATATATAACAGTTTAAAAAAAAGTTGGTATTTTATAAGCACAGACAATTCTAATGGTAACTTTTGTAGTCTTACGAATAGACATCAATTGTAATTTGGGAACATAAAAACTACTGAATAAATCATGTGGCCTAATATTGAAAATGTCACTGTTATAAATTTTGTACATTTTCGATCAAATGTACATCTCCCCTTTGCAAATGACCATCTGCTCTCAAGAATGATGTGGGTTTGATTTCTGAGTGTTCCATAGAGTGTCTGTAAATCAAAACCAAAGAGCTCATCGATGAGGCTGTTTATTACCAGATTCACTTCTGAATTGGCCAGAGGAAATCTGAATGTATCCTGTGTGTGTTCGGGTGTAGATATTGGAAGACTGCCAGGGAAGGAATAGTGAAGTTGGCAGCCTTTGTAGGATAGCTGATGGCAACGTTGAGAGGGATGCCTGCTTTTGCAAATAATTTTTAGGAGCTAAATTCCAAAGAACCGAAGGGGACTCTCCTGATGTCAGTATCTAAGGTTTTGTCCTATAGACTGAAGACTGATTTACCTTGGAAACTGTGCTCCAAATCTCTCCTGAAGCTTAACGGAAGAACCAATAGACGGAATGCCATAGTTCACACCATAGGGAAGGGAAGAAGGGCAGGGAGGCTCTGGGCATTAAAAGGAGGGCCTCACTGCTGACCACTGAAATAGCTGCAAAGCAGGGGTTCCTGAGGAGGAGATGGAAGTATGAGGGTACCCGGCTGGGTATTTCCTTCGAACTGAACATTTCCTTTTCTGTTTTAACCATAAATTTTGTTTTAACGTGTGAGCCGCCCAAGTAGGAAGAACACCGCAAAAACAGCAACCCTTTCAATACATAATGTACTTTTAATAAAGTATGAATACTGCTTCATTTAGAGACCGTTTCCTGGAATTACCACATAACTCATTAAAAAAGTTTTTTTAAACAGCACTCGGAACAGTGTTTACTTAAATTCTTAATGGCCTTAATTCTCAAATTCCTGTCCCATCACTTACAGAGTCAATCCACTTTGGAGTGATTAAAAGGAAGTTCTAGCACCTTCTAAAGTTGCACAATATCCCTCGATTACAGAGGTTAAGAATGTAGTGGGTATACCTCTAACTGTGCAAAAGCATAGTGAAATTGAGTTCGTAGAATAACAACTGCTTGGAATATCCGTGCCAAGAAAAGAAAGTTTCTGGCAAATATTTTGTCACTGCTGTAAAGCAAAATATTTGTTAAAGTGCCAAAATAAAGTCTGTCATGCTGAAAGTAAAAAAAAAAATCATTGTATAGACTGACATCCAGTTTTCTTCAACTGTATGTTTTCTGCCTAGTTTTTATTTTTTATTTTTAAGATGCAGCGACTAGTACTACAAGAAGTGTTAGTAACGATTACCAAGTTCAGGAAAATTTTGGTAAAATTATAAACATTAAAGCCAATATGAAAACTTCCTGTTTCCTTAACCACATGTAAGTGATTTCCTTTGTGTGAATATGGCTTTTTGTTTGAAAGGCTTGTAATATTGAAATTGCCCCATTTTTGGTGGATGGGGAAAGTGGGATGAGCTGATGTTGTGTGTTTTTGTTTTGCATTGTTTTTTTAAGTTACAGCTGCAGGTACATAGTACCTGAACTTCAGAATTAGGACCTGGTTAATAAAATTGTCATCTATTCACATTGGAAGTTGATAGCTTCAGATTGAATGTTTAGTGGAATTTTGGTGATTCATTTTTGCAAATTAGACAAAAGACCCTTGCTTATTGAGAATATAGTCTGATTTTGTAGGGTCTAGGAGATTAACCTAAATTAGAACACAATTACCTAATTCTGGTTGCCTGAAAGAATGTGAATGTCCTGCAAAGGATGCTGGGTCCTTCAAGAACAGGGACAATAAATAGCAACTTCCTGGTTTTTAGGAGCTTACTTCTTCAGTGTCTTAGACATTTTGAAAACTTATAAGCATAGTGAAATTGCTTATGGTAAAAGCATATGGTAAATTTTTAAGTGAGGAACAAAAATATAAAACCTTAAAAATATTGCAGGGTGAATTTTATGACAATTGTCTTTACAGCTTTATTAGAATTCTGTAATGGGGTGGTTGAAAATATTTTTTAATATGATTTTTAAAAGACAATGACTTCTTAAAATTTTTTTAATGTTTATTTTTGAGAGAAAGAGACAGAGCATGAGAGGCGGAGGAGCAGAGAGGGAGACACAGAATCCAAAGCAGGCTCCAGGCTCTGAGTTGTCAGCACAGAGCCTGACACAGGGCTTGAATCCATGAACTGGGAGATCATGGCCTGAGCTGAAGTTGCGCACTTAACTAACTGAAGCACCCAGGCGCCCCTACAAGGCAATGATTTTAAGCAACATAATCTCTTAACTTGAATTTCTAGGTTCTAAGCCTCTGGCAGACATTAGTGAGACCCTAAGTGGTTTTCAATTAAAATTAACCAAGCCAGATGATAAGTGTAGTCTGAATTGAGTAACCATGGAGGTGTTTTTAGTGCTGATATTCTATTACAATAGTGAAAGTTGAGATTTTGCTATTTCTGGGAAGTCAGCTTTAGCAGGCATGGGAACTTTAAAAAAGAATAGAAAAACTGTGTGCCAGTTAGTGGTAAAAACAGTATCAAAATGAATTTTGTCCCATGCTGTTTCCTAATTCTGGGTGACTTCACTCTTAGAATAAATCGTTCTAAGATTTCATTTCTTTTTGTTTATCTGTTGCATATGGTTTTTAGCAAAGCTTTTTCTGACCAAGGAACCATGGTGGCTTTGGGGGCAACTTGGTTTCCTATGAATGAGCTGGAAGGATGTATGTGACCCAAGCAACAGTTCTAATGTACAAACGAAGTGAAAGCTTTAGGCTTTGGTGTTTCTGATGGCACAAATGCAAGATTCATTCATTCCAGTTGCCTTGTCAAAGTAGCATTCAAGGGGCGCCTGGGTGGCGCAGTTGGTTAAGCGTCCGACTTCAGCCAGGTCACCATCTCGCGGTCCGTGAGTTCGAGCCCCGCGTCAGGTTCTGGGCTGATGGCTCAGAGCCTGGAGCCTGCTTCCGATTCTGTGTCTCCCTCTCTCTCTGCCCCTCCCCCATTCATTCTCTGTCTCTCTCTGTCCCAAAAATAAATAAACGTTGAAAAAAAAATTAAAACAAAAAAAGTAGCATTCAAATAACAAATGCTTGTGCAAGTCATCAGAGGTTTAATCAGATGTTTGCCTACTGAGTATGCCCTGGGCACTCTTCTGGAAGCTGGTGTTTAATGGTGAGTTAGATAGAGACCGTACTCTCATGGGGTTTGGAGAGGGGTATGTGGAGGAAACAAAACTAGCAAGTAAGAATTGCCATTTGGTGGTAATTTCCACAGTGGATACAATGCAGACTGATGTAAGGGACCGAAGGACTGTATTAGCCAGCTAGGCTAGGTATGCTGCGGTAACAATCTCAAAGTCTCAGTAACTTGCAACAGCAAAGATTTATGTCTTGCTTATGCCACATGTCTGTGGGTTGGCAGAGTTCTGCTATGAATAATTGTCACCCTCAGCCCCAATCTCCGGTCAATGGAGTGCATATTATCTGGAATGCTGCTGGTCACTGTGGTAGAAGGAAAATCATGGTAAGCACACAGTGGCTCTTAAGGCTTCCACCTAGCAGTGACATATGTTACTTTCCACCCACACTTCATTTGCCAAAGCAAGTCATGTGGCCACAACTAACTTCCAGGGTGCAGAGAAGTGCAATCCTACTTTTACCCCAAAGGAGAGAGATGGGGTATTTGTGAACTGCTATGATTATTACAGCCTGGTTAGGAAAGATCTCTGAGAGGGTGAGGCCTGAAAGATGTGTGGGCAGCGGTGGTAAAATCAGGACATTCATCCCAGGCTGTGAGAAGCTCTAAGCAGGGAAGGAGCTTGGCATGTTGGAAGAACAGTAAAAAGGCCAATATCTGACCTTGGTAGTAGACCATGGTAGAAAAGGTGGGGTAAGAAGGCTGAGAAGTGTAATTGCCTCCTTACTGGTCTTCCCCCACTTTTGTTCCCTTAATTGTATTCCCCACAATGAAGCTAGCCTGATTGCTTTATGATGAAAATTATTTATGCCACTCTCTGCAATGGCTCCTATAGCACTTAGAATACAGTCCTGACTTCTTACACCTGCCCTCGAGATCTTCAGGACCTGACCCCTGGATAACCCGTTACGAGGAGACACAGTGGGGGAGGGGTAACATGGCCACTTAGGGGATCATTATTGTTACCTAGAGGAGAAATGGCAGTGGCTGAGCCTAAGGTGGTAATGGTGGAGATGGAGAAGAGTGGAGAGGAATTGTTTGGGGAGGAAGAATCAAGCAGATCTTGCTAAAAGGTTGGAAGAAGTAGGGAGTAAGGAAAGAAAGCAATCAAAGATGACATCCATATTTTTGGCTAAGCTGAGTGAGTCACATTCTGAGAAGGGGAATATTGGGGAGTTGGCTGATAAGAGTTCCTTTTGGGTCAAATTAAGTTAAAAGGAACTATTAGACACCCAAGTGGAGGTGTCAGGTGAACAACTGAATGTAAGAATCTGGAGCTCAAAGAGGTCTGAGCTAGAGATATTAATAAGGGAATACTGTCAATCACTTGCCTGTTGGCACTCCCATTTCCTTATTTTCCCTGCTCTACTCTGTGTGGAAGCTGGAGGGCAGGGAGAGGGATGACCCATGCAAACCACGTTTCCCAAGCTTCCTTGCCAACTGGCTTCTAGGAAAGTTTGGCCAATGGAAGGTTACTGACAGAAGACTACAGGTCAGGAGGAAGGGAAAAGTCAGAGTACTTTTCCCTGTCCCAGCTTTGGGCAGCATCTCTGGCATTAATGTATCTGTTCAGTGGTTTGAATTCCCACTAGTTTAGTTTGTTCCTAAACTCTCATGAACCCCATATCTTCCCTCTTGGTCTCTCCAGTCTTAGGGAGGGTAGCAGCTTCCTGCTGTTGCTATCTTGCCTGGGTTATTTTGCCATCCCCAGTTTGCTCTTATAACTTTTCCAACATCTTTGTAACTAAGTCCCTGGATTGAATTCCTTCTATTGCATTGCCCAGCATGGGTTCTGTTTTCCTTCCTTGACCCCGACTGATGACAGGAATGAACAGTATATAGATAGTATTAAAGCCATGGGTCTAGATGAGATCATTTGGAGAGGTAAAAGATAAAGGAGGAGGATGACCCTGGGTCTGCCTTCTAGCACAGTCTGTCTTTTTAGACGAACCACTACCAGATTCACTCTTTAGTACCAGTCACAGACTTGGGTTTACATTTTCACAGATGCTTAGCAGGGAACAACAATCTTTCATTGCAAGGGGGGGGGGGGGAGGAGAATCCCCATCATGCATCATAGCTCATTTTTGAGCAAATTAATAAGCATAATGAAGTATCCACTTCTACCAGGTTCTTAATAACATACCATATGAACTGTTTTTAAAAGAAAATAAGTTAATTGGGCAGAGGAGTAGAATTATTTCAATGTTCAGGAAATCTCTCTATTATTTGTGTTTACAATAGGAAAATATCAGCAAACAAAACAGTCATTTTCCCACTTGTAGCCTTGTCCTGGGATCATTGAAAGCAGGATTTTTGCCTCCTTAATTACTTTCTGCTTAGGTAAATACCAGGGTAAGCTCGCATTTCCTCTGTCCGGACCAATTGCAAGGAAAAGCAGTAAAGAGGATACAAAATGTAGATGTAGTGGGTTCCAGTCAGACCCAGAATTTGGGGATTGTGAGGTTCCCTTTTCTGATAACCCGTATCTCAGTCCTTTCTTTTTTTAGTATGTTACCTCTTTTCCGCAGGTATAAAATAAAGATAACAACATCCAGTGCACTGGCTTATTGTGGGAATTCAGGGAGGCACATTCAGTGAGGTAGCTTAGCATGTTATCTGGCATCTGGTAGCACCTCACTACGGGACTATTTATTCATTCCTCCACAAAGTGTTTCCTGGGTACTCACTATGTACCAGGAATCATTCCAGGCTCTGAGAATACAGGAACCAACAGCATAAATTCCCAGCTCTCAAGGAACTTACATTCTAGTGGGAAGAGGCAGACAACAAATGTGTAATGTGTTAACAAAAAATCATTTGAGCAGAGGCTTGAAGGTGGTGAGGGATTGAGCCATGGTAGCTAGGGGAGGGAGGTCTGGGGTGCTGGGTAGTGTTCCTAGCAGAAGGAACAACAACTGCCAAGGCCTTGAGTGTGGCAGAGGAGCAAGTGAGCCAGGGACGAGAGTGCTGGGCAGTCAGTGAAAGATCCGTGGACCAGATGGGGTATGTATGACCTTGTAGCCATTGTAATGACCTTAGCTGTCACAGGATTTTGAGCCAAGGGTGACATTATCTGAGCTAGACTTACAATTCATTCTCAAACCTTAGCAGGCATCAGAATCACCAGGAGCTCTTATTAAAACATAGCTTTCTGGGCTCTGCCTCCAGAATTTCTGATTCTGAGAACCTGCATCCGTCAACTTTCCCCACGTGCAGCTGCTACTGCTAATCCAGGGACCCCACTTTGAAGACCACTGCATCAAAGGGATTGCTTTGATTATTGGGTTGAGGGTTGATTGGTTATGGGCGATGGATGTGGGCAAACATGAGAGCAGGACGATTTGTGAGGCTCTTTCGGTACTCGAGGAGAGACCATCATTGTGGATGGAAATGGCAAGAAGTGATGGGATTCTGGAGAGTCAAGGTGGCCACAAAGTCTGGAAACCCAGGTGAATACATAATAAATGACTTATTGACATTGTAGTATAATACCTGATAACAATATGATCCATGTTTCTAAACTTTATGGCCACCCTATACTTTGACAGTGTAGCCAATAGGAATTGCTAGCAAACCCTGTGTGACACTCTTCTTCCAGATGGCCCCAAGCTCCAGACTCTTCCCATAGGCTGTCAGAAGCCAGTCATTATTCAGTCCCCTATCAATCCCACTCCTTTCTCTTCACTCCAACCACCTTCAACATATAACTTGTTCCAGCTTTGTGTTATACACGCCTGCTTTTACCTTCAGTTCTAAGTGTGCTGAGGACCCAGATCAGGCTTGATTCATTTTGCTATTCCCCACCTGCCCTTAGTACCTAACCCAAGTTCCTAGCACTGGATGAAACCTGCATGCACATATAGCCAGATCTCTCTTATTAGCCTTTTACTCAATTCCTCTCTGAAATCCAGTAAGGTCTCATATGCCTGGGACTTTCAGCCAAACAAAACAAAATGAAACAATCCATATCATGTCAAAAGTCTAAACAGAATTTAAATAAGTAGGCATTCACAGATATTTGTTAAAACCTTGGGCTTGAACTTCACCTACTTAAAACACAGAAAGTGCTCTGATGGGTTAATGGTTTTCTTGCAGATACGTTTTATCATTTTGTAGATAAATATTTAGCATTTACCCAGGGTGCTGATTAGCGTTTTCTTTCTTTGTTCTTTCAACATTTCCGTTATTGTGCCACATAATCACCATGCTGGATCCATGCTGTCCTGAGATCAAAAACTACCCTTTTTATGACCCTCTCTCCCATTTCTGTGAAAGAGCCTGGGCTGTAAACATGGTATGAAAAAAATTCTTATATGCCATCTTGATTGCTAACATCTGTTCAAATTTCCATTCATAAATTTAAAATTCAGGCTTCTGCAGCCATCTGTTTTCTTGCAACAATCTGAAAAGAAGAAAAGCCCAAGGCAGATGTGCAGGTGGGAGACGAGTTTCTGCCTGGCTTGGCCAACTTTTCTGAGTGTTTGCTTTGCTTCCTTTTTTCTCCCTAGCAGAGTACGCATGGCTTTTCTTGCTACAGGGTGGGATTTTAGTCTTTGTGTTGTTGCAGTTGTCTATTCTACTGGTAGAAGGGGTTAGGAAGTGGCCAGAGTCTTTTTTTATTCCCCATCCTTCTTTTCAGTTCACTGAATCATATTGACCCTATCTTCTGGATAATTTGGGAAAAAAAAACTTTAATGTTCATTTTATCATCACTTCCCAATGCCTCTCTCGTTTTGCTCTCTCTCTCTCTCACACACACACTCACGAGTGAAGTGCTCATTTTATGAGTAAGACGACAGGAATGGACATCTTCCTACTGACTTGTTTCAAGTTGCCTGGCAATCACAGCAGACACTGGAGAACTGGAACCCATTGCTCGCCTAGATCATAGGCAATTTTCTAGCTTGCTGGGCCGCTGGGCCTCTCATTGGGAATTTCTCTGCGGATTACTTTGGCATGGTTATTGGATATGATTTGGCAGCTGCAGGACCCAGATGCCAAGCTAGGCAATGGCCCTTTTTTATTTTGCTCTTGGCAGTGTCATCTATGTCTAAGGGACTGGGCTGCTTCTAAAGCTCCTTGGCATTCTTCCAATAGTGCTGTTGCAGCAACTGTGAAGTGCCTTCGAAAGCTGACGTGACATTTTGTGGGCCTGCGGGGCTGCTGTCCTCTCTCAAATGCAACTGAGTCTGGGATTCACTTTTAGCTCTATGTTATTATTTTTTTCTAGTTTATCTGGAGTAATACATCCTCAGCAAACCACACTCAAAATCTATTTCACCTTCTAATGTCCCTCTCTGAAAACCTCCGCAGAGTGTGCGAGGATCCACCCACCCCAAACCTTAGTTAAATAGTCCGGTACGTAAATTGGTGGTTTGTGGGATCAACTTACTGGGTTGTATATACTCATTTTCGTTCTGCTCTGACATTGCTTTTATATATAGCTCATGACAGATGTTCTGACCTCGCTGTGTGACCTAGAATGGGTCATTTAACCATTCTGACAACTTTTTGAAATGCCACAAGAATAGACAATGTCGAAACCTTGCTCGTGCTTGCTGGTGTGTGGATCACTGGGGTGATGCCTGCAATGTGAGGAAGGACAGGGGCCGACGCAGGAATATTCGACTTAGGAGTTACCCATAATTCTGCGGTTGTCACCCCATTAGAGGAGCTCTAGCCACTGATTTCACCAGGCCCTCCCACATTATCCCCAAAGCCCCAGGCTGTCTCTGCCTCCCCCTTTGCTGTCAGAATCCCTGCCCCATCCCTTTTCCCCATTCCCTGGACTCCTCAGGGCTCAAGACTGAGAAGTGTCCAGACTTCAAGTTGCAAACCTTAGCTTCCAGCTTAGTGTCAGTGTTTAAAAGGGTCTGGAGTGCAAATGGCCAGTGCCCAGCTTTGGGGCTCTCTTCCTACTTCTCCATTCATGGTGACATCATTAATTGATCCCAGTATGCTCTCCTGCTAAGGCCAACTTCAGAATTCTTCTCCAGACAGCACTCCCTGTAGCCACAAGTAATTGATTGGAACCAGGTCAGAAGATGAAACCTATTCCCCATCCTCTACCCAGAGGGACACTGACCTTGAGGCCATGGTTGTTCTGAATCAGCCATGTTGTGAATTAAATATATTTGGTCTATATAAATAGGTTGGCTTAGGAACCAAACCTAATTTACAATATTGTTTTGGTGGAAAATTGATTAGAACTTGAAACATTGGCTTACAAGTGAACTTTTGGAAGGCAATTGGTATATAAATTAAAGTTCTCTCCTGTACTTGGTTATGTGCTGGTAAGAGGGACACCCTCGGTTGAGACAGAGTTTGGACTGCCTAGTTCTAATTCTGTCCATGGCTCTTACTGGCTGTGTGACTTTCCACAAGTTAATTAACTCCTCTGTGGCTCAATTCCTTCATCTATACTATGGGGGAGGGACAGGATTACCCTCCTCCTAGGATTGTTATGATTATTATGATTAAAAATTTATCATTTGTAGAGCATTTAGAATAGTGTGTAGCATACAGAAGGTACACTGTAAGAATTCATAAAATAAATATAGTAGTTTCCTTTTATTCACGGTTTTACTTTTTGTGGTTTCAGTTACCCATGGTCATCCCTGGTCTGGGAAGTAAGTGATCCTCCTCTGACGTGTTATCAGAAGGTTAACAATAGCCTAATGCTATGTCACAATGTCTATGACATTCAGCTTTCTTCATTTCATCAGAACACATTACATCATCTCACATCATCACAAGAAGAAGGGTGAGTACAGTAAGATATTTCGAGAGTGAGACCACATTCACATAACTTTTATTATAGTATATTGTAATTATTCTATTTTTCTATTTGTTTAGTTATTAATTTTGTACTGTGCCTAATTTATAAATTAAACCTTATCATATGTATGTTTGTATAAAAAAACATAAAATAATAGGGTTCAGTACCATCTGTGGTTTCAGACATCTTGTGGGCGGGGGGGGTATATATCAGGGGGACTACTGTCTGGGAAGCTATATCTGCTTGGTTTTTTTTTTTTTTCATTTTCTTTATAGAACAAAAAACAGATGATCACAAATTTTGTATTTGTATAAATGAGGTGCTATTGGTATCTATTAATAATTTATTCAGCACTTTACAAATATATTAACTCCTATAATACTCCCGATAATCTCCTCCTGAGGCAGGGTATTAGTACCCATTTTGCAGGCAAGATAACTGAGGCATTTCTATATGGTATTTAAAATGGACTGGTACAGGGGTGCCTGGGTGGCTTAGTTAAGCATCTGACTCTTGATTCCAGCTTAGGTCATGATCTCACAGTTTGTGAGTTTGAGCCCTACATTGGGCTCTTCGCTGACAGCAAGGAGCCTGTTTGGGATTCTCTCTCCCTCTCTTTCTCTGCCCCTACCCTGCTTGTGCTCTCTCTCTCTCTCTCTCCCCAAATAAATAAACAATAAAAAATTTTAATGGTCTGGTACAGCCATACACACCCCTTTGGCACCTCTCAGACACATATAGCAGAGTTAGGGACCCTATGCTACAGACAAGTTGCTTCTGTTGCTTTGCCCATATGTCTTCTGGAACATCAACATGTCCCAGCTGATACAAATGTGAGTATTATTTAATTCTGTTATTTAAATTTTATTTTTAAAGATTATCTTTTACTACTACAAAATCAGAGCGTGTCCATTGTCATACATCAGAAAATAAGGACAAGCAAAAATCACAGAACAAAAGTATTCCCACCCCTCAGTACCAGCGCTAAGGTTAGTATTTATCCTTCCAGAACTTTATTTATATTTCTCTCTTTTCTATAAAACGAGATCATGATATATACTACTGTTCTATTTTATTTCCTGTTTTTTTTTCCTTTTCTGATCAATGATCTCCACTTTTCCATTTCAGCACATTTCATCTCATCTAATAATAAACTATATTTACATTGCCCGATTGTCTCCAAAATGTGCCTTATCACTGTTTATCCAAAAATGAATCTCAGCCAGGACGATGTTTGCATCTGCTTGTTATGTCCCACAAGCCTCTTTTAATCTACCCCTTTTTTCATGACACAAATTTATTGAAGAGACTGGGCCAGTTGTCCTGCATTCTTGAACTTTTTTTTTTTTTTTAATTTGGAAAAGATCCCAAGTTTGCAGAAAATTTGCAGTAAAAATAATTTTCTTTTCTGAAGCATATGAGAGAAAGTTGCTGATGGGATTGATGCTCCATCGTATCTGTTATTGTTATTTGCAATTTATTTATATGAGTATGGACTCACAGATTTCTATTTTATTTAATGGGTTATATAATCAGTTACCGTCTTTATTTTCATGCTAATATTGTTCCATATTTGGCTAGTGGGAGTCCCTTCAAGCTGGCTTCTGTATACTTTGGGTGTGACGTGTTTCTAAATTCTTTGATTACTTTTGAAATTTTTGGTACAAAAGAGGTTTCAGGCTTATCTGGTGCTTTCCTTAGCCCAGTTCTAGAATCAGCCATTTATCCAAGAGTCTTTTATGTTCTTTAGTGGAGAATAGTGTTTAGAAACCCAAATCTATGCCCTCAGTATGCTCATTGCTATTGGAGTGTCACTGCTCCCAGATGTTCTCAGTGCACAAAGCTGGGGAATGTGCAGATGTGTGCATGTACACTTTGACATTTAAAAAAAATCTAACTGTCTAGCCATCTATCTATAATCTCTACCCATCTCTCTCTCTCTCATCTTAAACCTCTGTGTTCACATCACCAGCACAGGGTTCTGATTTTCTCTTGCCATATTTGTAATTTCCTTCTCCAATAGTGAGACACCTAGCTGTCATTGCTCTTACTATATTTATTTATTGAATCAATCCAACTCTATGTAACCAACCTCCTATCTGCCTTCTGTACTGCTTGGGTTCCAACACCCCACACTGGGTTGACCTACCACATGGATGCCCCATGTATGCAGCTTAAGTCTTGCCACCTCATACCAGCCCACCCTTCTTTGTGGGCATCCTCCTCACCCCATTGGTGCTCCAACATACCATACCAGTGCCCCCCCTCCTATCCCATGTGAATGCTTTCCTCATCCTTCTAGTCCTCTGACACCAGGCTGAGCCACCTTGCTAAATGGATACCTTCCTCAATCTGCTCAGACTTCATTGCTTACACTGGGTTGCATCCCTGGGGGGAAGGGACACCCTCCTCACCTTGCTTTGGCTATGACACCCCACATGGGGTCACCCTCCCACATGGAGCCTCACCTTACTCTGTTCAGTTTCAACTCTTCACACTAGGACATAAATGCCCTTCTCTTCTTGGTCAGGCTACCCTGTGCTAAGCTTAGCCCTTATATGGATATCCTACTCCTCCCATTCAGGCTCTTGCGCCCTGCTCTGGGCCACCACCACAGCTTATTATCCCCCTAACCCCCAACACTACACTTTGCTTGCTCAGTTGCATCCAATGGCTTTTGCACAGATTATTCAAGAAGAGAAGAAGGGAAAGAAGAAGAGGAAGAGGGACCATATTTGATTCTGGAGGAAAAGAAGGCTGGCACTTTAGTTTCCTCTCCCACAAGTGACTGAGACCCCAGATGTATTCCTTAGTTACTAGCTAAGTTGTAAGTGGTTAGTGGTAATTGCACAAATATATGAATTATCTTTTTGAGAGAATCAGGAAAAGATTCCTATTGTTCTTTCACAAAGGATTTGATGAGGAGAGATGCCAGGTCACTAATAATTAGTAGGGAACTGTATTAGTTTGCAAGGGATACCATAACAAAGTACACAGACTGAGGGGCTTAAACAATTAAAATGTATTTTCTTACAGTTCTGGAGGCTACGAGTTCAAGATCAAGGTGTCCACGGGGCTGGTTTCATCTGAAACCCTTTCTTTGGCTTACAGATGGCTGGCTGTCTTCTCTCTGTGCCTTCATACCATCTTCCCTCTGTATCTGTGTCCTACTCTCTTCAGTAAGAGCATCAGTCATACTGGATTGGGGCCCACCCTAATGATCTCATTTTAACTTAATTACCTCTTTAAAGATTTTTATCTCCAAATATAGTCACACTCTGAGGCCCTGGGGGTTAAGACTTCAACATATGAATTCTTGAGGGGACATAATTGAGCCCATTATAGGGACATATTCTCATAAGGCCTTACATTCTTCTTTTTGTGGTCAGAGTGTCTTATGCAATGTAGATTTTTAGGGCTTCTTTATTTGAATGACTAACCTCTTTAGAAAAGTTTATTCTTTCTTATCATTTCCCAGCAAAAATCCCTACTACCAAATCTGAGGAAAGTAGTATGAATATTTTGGTGGGCTAGCGAGGAGGTTTTGATCTCTGGGTTTCCTGAATAGCAAGTTGAAGCCAAGGGCAGGAACATCAAAAAGAAAGTGAACATGTACTAAGGGGACCTGGAAGATTGGCTGCAGGGCCCACTGAAGGAAACAAAATGAGTCAGTGGCTCTTGCTCTGGGACAGATGTCTGGCTCAGGGGCCCTGGGCTGGGTGCGGAGGTTGGAAACACTGGCCCATTGGATAAAAAGGGCACACTCCAGGATTTGGGGAGAACTACATTCAGGGTAAGACTGAAATAGAAGGTCAGGCTCAATGTACCATGAAGTATCAATCCAAGGAGATCCAGGTACTAGACCACAGGACAGGAGTAGAAATAAGGAGCTAGACAAAGAGGGTTAAGAGTAGAAAGTACAATGTGGAACATGGAGCAGTTTTCTGAAGCACTGGGACATTACTGTAGGAGCTGTTTATAGGCCCTTAGCTGCCTGGCCATCCTAGAACTGTAGGAGCTGTTAGAGTAACCAAATCAAGTCAGGCACTTTGTAAATTAGAACTTTCTTGGAAGCAAATGACAGACATTCTAACTCAAATAAGCTTAATTAAAAATGGGAATGCATTGGTGCATGTAGCTGAAAGGGGAAAATCTAGCTTCAGGCACAACTGGACCTTGGGGTTCAAATAGTATCATTACTTCCCATCTGATGTGTTCTCAACTCTGCCTTCCCCTTTGATTTGGCTACATTTTTTGACGACATGTGGCCTTTCTAGGGCTAGGAGAAATGTTTTCAAGTAGAGCAACTTCTACTTTCCTTCATCTCTCCAGAAGAATCTCCCCTCTTTCTTCCATTGTCTATCTTAAATTTTAAGGATGACTCTAGAACAGTTTGAATCATACACCCATTCATAAATCAACCGCATAGTCAGAAAGAAGGCATGCTCTGAGTGGTTATTCTGGTTCTGGTAGGGGCTAGGCACAACTGTATCAGAATCATGTAGAAAGGGAGAACTGAGGATCCCTAGAAGGGCAGCAAAGTGCTATTACCAAAAAAAGAGAATGGATGCATGGTGGGCAAAACCATGCATCCATCATAATCACCTATACCAAAACCAGGGAATGGACACATTTTACATGCCCAAGATAGCTTCTATCCTGGAATATTCTGTGTGCTAGATTACCCCTAATATGTGGGAGAATGACCCTAGAAGACTAGGTCTGAGGCTTCTATAAGACATCCTAGAGTTGCTTGCTGTGGCACTGGCCTCCTTCTGAGTCAGGCCCTGTTAAACCAGTGTCTACTTTGGCCCACTTTCGCTTGTCATTTTAGTTTCCCCTAAGAGCCTAGTAAGCAGTTAGTTTGACCATAGCACATATAGTAGGCAAAGTACGTCCAAGTTTAGCCAAGCAGGGAAATGAATCTTCAGGTGTCTGGTGAGATGTCTCCTGCCATAGAGGCCTAGGGACTGTTTCTGCTTTTAGGATAAAATGTTATAAGCTATTCCAAAATATGGGGAAAACGCTGGCTTGTTTTTTGGCGTATTCATCCCTTTCTTCCACCTTCCTTCCTACCTTCCATTTCTCTGACTATCTTCTATCATCTATGACACTTATACAACACTCATTATGTGCCAGGCACCATTCTAATATGCTTTTTACAAATATCAGCTTTGTTCCACATAATTGTTATATACTAACAGTACCCTTTGTGTCCCAGTGGAGGAGGGATGATTTCTTCCTCAGGCTTATGAAAGTCCACAAAGTTGATCCTGAAGATTTGGAAAGTCAAAGTAAATCAAAATTTAAAATAACAAAGAGAAACTTAGCTCAGAACAAGTCAAGGTTACCCTCATCCTTCACACATACAAAAAGAAAATGTTAAATAAGTTTTCACTGAAGTATTTAGTCCCTGGGTCTTTTGAAAATCGTACCTTAAGACACTCCTCTGAATTACCTCAACGTGATATAAGTAAATGGAATTCCAATCAAAGTCATTAAGGGTCTTCAATGTTCTAGATACTATGCTGAAAAATACACTTATTTGTCCTTAGTTAATGAGACACAGTTCCTGTTTTCATTAAACTTACTGTCTAGAGAATAATAGTCACATGTGGCAGAGGTTGATAACTATCTCTATGTTTATTCCATCCTCCTTCCTATTAGTAATAGAGTCCCCAAAAGATTTAACTGTGCATATGGCTGCCAAGCTAGAAAACTACTTTCCCTAGCACCTTTGTGATTAGATTTGGCCATGAAATTATATTTTGGCCAATCAGGTGTGAGCAAAAGTAATGTATACAACTTCCCAGTTACACTGTTTAAAGAATCTCCTTTCTCCCATTTCTCTGGTTTCCCTTCCTATAGATTGGAATGTACAGATATGGTGCTGGGGTCCGTCTTCAACTATAGGATTAGAACCATACTCTAGCAGCCTATCTCAACTGGTTTCTGTAAGAGAATTAAGCCTTACAGAAAATGAGTTAAGTAACTCTAATCTCCATTATTCCAAGGATGGTACAAAGCTATACTACTCTAGATACCTAGGAGAAAAGTTAATTCATTAACACAGTGGATGCTTTAAAGCATTAAAACTTAATTCTCTTCTGAAAGCTCCATTGGGAAGGGCTGCTAAAGGATATTGGAGTAAAAAGACAGAAGGAACCTGGACTCCTGGAAGTCCACAAGGATCACAGCCTCTAACCCATTCGAGACTGCTGGCCCATCTCTGGGCTATATGAAAAAGAAATTCTCAGTACTATTGGAGCCACTATATTTGGTGGTCTTTTATATAGCAGCTTAGCCTTTTGCCTATCTAATTTATACCAACAGGAGAAAGAGCATTGTTGTGGGACTCAAGAGGTTTGAGTTCAAAGAGCGATGTGATGTTGGGCCAGTCGGTCTCAATCTGAGAAGATAAATAAGGGCACTTTGGGTATTATCTTTGGTACAATCCTTTGGCTAAGGGAGGCCATCTGGACAGGGCAGGAGCAGCAGATTCAGGGAAAACAACTCAAAAGCAATGTCAGGAGGAGCTTTTACCATTTGTGTCCTTCCTGCCCAGTTTTGTCCTAGATCCCTCTGGGGTAAATACCCCTCTTTTTCATGAACCAAAAATTGAAGGTGCCAAAGAACAGAGTGGATGTGTAAAAGGCCGATCAGACCAAACACATATTAGCAAATGGCTGGCCTTTCTTTTGGGAGATACATCTTTCCTCAAAGACAAATGGCTGTCGTTGCCCACAGAGAGGGTGTTAATAGGCATCTTGGGACATGCATTCTGGGTTCTGCTGGATTTTTGTTTCTCTCCAATATGGTAACTTTGCAGCACCAAAGTCCAACTGTTGATCTCCCTCCCCATAGTTTTTATTAATACAGTCACGGCACACTAGATATAACTGCTAGTCAGAGAGGTCCTAATTAGTACTGGTGCCCAAAGTGCACACCCATGGACAATATCACATGTAATACTTGTAATCACTTAGAAGATGAAGGAGGTATCAATCTAGATTCTGTAGATGAGAAAACTCATGTCTGAAGAATTTTAAATAACTCATGGAAAGCCATGGAGCTATTAAGTGCTTGTCTGGCTCCACAATTGATATTCTTTTTATTATACCATGTAGCTTCTAAGTACTGAGTAAAAATGACCTCTGAGGTAGATTAAATAATTGACCCCAAGTTTTCACCTCTCCCTGTATCTACACTCTTTAAAAGTGAGTCTGTAGTTCCTTTCACTAGGGCCATAATGTACTTCCTGGTCTCTTAACTTTGGACTTAGCCATCTAAACTGCTTTGGCCAATGCAATGGGGATGGATAGCACTATGTGCCTGTTCTGAGCCTCAGCCTTAAGAGACATCACATTTCCTGCCTGCCCTCAGTGGCTTCTGCCATTGCCATGGGAAGGAGATGCCCTGGATAGTCAACTACACCAAGGAGGATGAGAAGAAGCCCCCCCTTCAGGCCCCAGAATGAACAAACATGGAGCAAATCTGAGCCCCTTACAACAAGGAATTGATCCCAGTTAGATTTGCAGATTGAGGCAGAGCAATCAGCCAAGCTCAGCCTGGATAGGCCTGGCCAACCCGCAGACATGTAAGAATAAATGAATATGGTATTATAACATTGAGATGGTTTGTTATATATACATCAATAGCTGACTGAGATGATCTTTTAGAACACTTCTTTAGCTACTGTGGAAACATGATTGCATTGTCCTGAAACTGGGATTAAAGGTACCATTATTTTGCTTATATAATACTTTAATGGCTCCCTGTAGCTTTTATGATTAGGTCCACACTCTGACCTCTAAACAGTCTTGGATCTGATCCTCTCGTGACTGTCTATAGCATCTCCTCCTCTACACACTCATTACATTGAATCCCCACATGGGTCATGCTGTTTCACACTTCCCTGTCTTTGTGTACTCAGTTCCCTCTTCCAAGAATGTCTCCTTCTCTGCCCAATTCTAATAATTCTCTAGTATCCATTTCCTGTGTAGTTTGTTCTGTGCCTCGCATTGTGCCACAGTTTCTACATTATAATAACTGTACCCACCTTCTTCCGATATGTAATCGCCACTGCCTGGACGCTGTTACCTTGGGTTTGTTTCTATCACCCCTCTTAGGAGATCAATGCCCTAACAGCACCTCCTACCTGGCCCACAGACAGTAGCTACTACTGAGCTTGTCATGAGAGACTGCCCCTCTCATCAATGCATCCTTATTGCTTTGGTAAATGGTTGACTGGTGGGCTTTCTTGCTTTTGGTAACTTATGTATCTATCTGGTAATCTCTGGGATCTATTTGGTAATCCGTCTGGACTTTTGATCCATTGTTCCACCATCTGCATTGGCAGCTCTGGCATTTGTATTTCCTTTGGTGTGGTCCATCACTTTTTCCAAGATTCCTAAAAAGCTAAGTTAGCCACATATTAGATCCATCTTCTGAGGTCATTGCCTCGTATTAAATCCTGTGTCAGTGGAAAGTGCTACCAGAATTGACAAACTCTTCCTTATTCATCTCTATGTTTTACTCTTCTGGATCCCTGCACCTTTGAGGTCAGTCCCATATTTCCTGAACTCCTGCTGGTATATATTAGCCAGATCCTGCATCAACTTTGGGTTACAATCCCCTATTCTAGTACAAAGTCCAGCACTGGCCATCCAGAGTCCTAATCTGTGTATAGCAGCCCTGCCTACATAGAGAATTTTACTTTCTTTGAAGCTATCCTATAATGATTAAGGAGGGTCATCAGCTTTTTCTTCTCTCCTGTATAGGCGATGAAAGCCTCTTTATATGCTACCACAGGAGTGCTCTGGCTTCCACACTCAGCTTTTGATTATACATTAATCACTCTTGACCACTGTCTCTTGCCTGAGCACAGTCACTCAATTCCACTGTTCTTACAATTTCTTCCATCTTTCGGTCATGCATCACAACTTTTTTGTGTGTGTGTGTGCTAAAAAATAAAGAAGTACTCAATGAATAAGACAACCTGCAACAAAGGAAATTCTGGAAGAGGGCTAATAGCTGCGGGCTGGATGTCTGCCAGCAGTACTCCAGAAGTGACGGAAGGCATAGAGGCATGAGGCACCCTGGCACGGTGGAGGACTATAAGCAGTCTAGAATTGGAGTTAGAGCTGGAATCACATACTTAGTAGTGTAGGTCTTCTGAGAGTTAGTCTAGTTGTTATTCTATTGTAACAAGCAATCTTTGTGAAGTCAGATAAAGCAGCTAGATTTCTTGCTCACACTAGGGAAAAGCCATGTGCTTCTGCCTTTTTGCTTCTCAATTACTACCACCTCTTGTCACAAGAACAGGATAGAGAAGTATAGAATAGGGGACCTGGAAGAATACGTAAAGCTGGGGCTTTATGCCAACATTTTGGGGATCTCTCAGCACCAGTCACTGATGCTCCTTGGTGTGCTCTCCTCTCCCATACTGCCATGTTCAAGGGTTCCTGTACCAGTCAGCCTTTGGGGAGACAAGAACAATGCCAATGACTACCGATTCCTCCCTTCATCACCTCTCTCCTAAGGGGCAAGAACTCAAGGAAGCTCCAACTTCCATTTCTAGGATTGTCACCACCCACTTTACAGCAGAGATTCAACTTTATTAAAGGATTCACTCAACTTATTAGCCTGTTTGACAAGGTAAATTTTTCCAATATAAAGTAATAAGAGTTATTTCTAGAAAAAAATGGAAATTTCATATACAGAAAAAGAAGAAATAAATGCATTCATCTCATCACACAAAGACAAACCATTGTTGCATTTCGGTACATTTTATCCTATGTTTTTCATGATTATTTTTTACATAGTTATAATCATATAAAGCATTTTTCTTGCTTTAGACTTTAACATAAAAGAAACATTTTTCCATTGTAATCCTTGTAAGCATAACATAAGTAGAACATTACACAGAAAGGAATGTATTACCTACTTAATCATATCCTTATTTAGGGGAAGATATACGATATATATGATATATATATTATATATATAATATATATATTATATAATAATATAATATAATATATAATATAATATATATTATATTATATATATCATATCATATATATCATATACACACACACATATAAAGTGCTACAAATAAGGCCTTTATTAAGGCTTTTAATTTAAAATTAATGCTGATATTTTCCATGTTAAGAAAAATTATTTGTAGGCCTAATTTTAAATTGCTGTATATTTCACTCTTTGAATGTACTGAAACTTGTGAGCTAGTTGGTATTATTAGTCATATGATGTATTGTTGGTGTTTTGCTACACCAAACTAATCTGTTATATATTTCAATACCCTTAGAATTAGAATAGACTTCTAGAAGTACATTATTAGGTAAAAGAATGTGACAAAGAGTGCTAACTTTTCAGCAAACCCATTCATTGTTTCTTCTTTCTGGGCACACAACTAGACCACATTTCCCAGTCCCCTCACAGTGAAATGTGCCCACATAGCTGAGTTCTATCCAGAGGAATGTGAGTTACTTCCAGGCATCCCCATAAAACATTACATGTACACTTCTCTATACTTTTTCTACTTCTGCCGAATGACCCCTGGACATCTCCATTGAATCGGGCCAAGGATCCATTAATTTCCAGATTCTTGAATGATTGTATAATCGTATAGAGCATCTCTCTTTCCCTCTCCCTTCCTCTGTCCCTGCATCTCTCTCTGCTGTTCTTTCTCTTTTACACACACACACACACACACACACACACACACACACACACACACAAGACCTGAAATAATTTAGGAATATCCTATGAACAAGAAATACTCTATTTTGTTTGAGCCATTATACTACATTTTTGGGCCAATGTCTCAGCAGCTAGTGTTACCATGGCTAAAAAAATACACATTTTAAAATATCTTTGTATATTGGGTTATTTTTTGTACTTATTTTTAAACTGATCTAGAAATGTACAGCTAATACATATTCTCATCTGCAATGTATGAGAAAGCCCACATCATTGTCAGCATTAAAAATAATTCGGCACCTTGCATAGAAAGGTTTATCATTAACTTTGCCTTTTTTGATTACCAGTGAAATTGAATATTTTTATTACTCATTTGTATTTCATGACATTTTTTTCAAATATGGAGGCTGTATAATTTTTTTTAAAGCACTCAAATACATCTTTCTGTGATGACTTTTTTTGTTCTAATCTACATGTTTACACACAACTCAAAATTAATATTCTATTGACCTGAAGGGTCAGGTTTACTTTTTTTGGCTAATAATTTAGAGCTAACTATATTATAAAGGTATAGTAATATCTCATGACCAATAATATCAAGAAAAAAATGAATTTGGTTCTGCAATTCTGGGAAAACTGAATTGTTAATCAGATAATTGCAGAACAGCATGTTCAAAACAAATACCAAGCAATTCCTTTGAAACTCTGGTTTGAAACAGGGCTACCACCTGGTATATTGTATATTTATTTGGTTTTGGGAAGTGTAATTTGGCTGCAATTCACTGTAATTAGGAACAGTATTATAATGGAGTTTAGCTCAACTCATGCATTGGCTTTGACTTACATGACATGTAACCATCTTGGGTTTCTTACATGAGCTGAATGTTTTCTTCCAAACTTGGTCTCCACCTTATATTTTTCACCTTGCATGGAAAGCTAGGAGTGGGGGAATGGGCAGTGACTAGGATTCTGGAAATATAACCCATTCCCCTGTACTTATTTTTACCTCTCTCTTCTTACATGGCTCTGCTAGTCACCTTTACCTTACCCTCATGGCTATCTTGGTTAACTAAGTCTCAGCTATTATTAGGACATACAATACAAACATTTATTGAGTCCTACTATGTGTCAGATACGGTCTTACATGATGAGAACACAGTAGGTAAAGGAATAAAGCAAAACTCCCTGTCCTTGAGGGACTTCCAGAAAGTATACAATAGCATAATAAATAAATACTATTACATACTATGTTAGCAAATAGTAAGTGCTGTGGAAAAACAAGTAGAGCAGGGTAAGGGTAATTGGAAGTTCTGGGGTGGGGAGGGACTGGATTAAATTGTATTAAATTGGTGGTCAGGGTTGGCCTCATGGAGATGTGAGAAAACTCAAGAAAGTGAGTGAGGAGAGATGGTCAACTAGATGTCTAGGGAAGATGAGTAGCCAGTGCAAAGTCCCTAATGCAGGAGTGTTTAGGGAGTAGCAAGAAAGATGGCAGTAAAGCTAGAGCGAGTAACCATGGAGAAGTGAGGAAGGGATGTAGGCTACATCATGCAGTATCTTGCAGGCCATTATAAGCACTTTGGCTCTTACTCTGGGCACAATGGGAAGCCACTGGAGGGTTTTGAACAGATCAATGACATTATCTGACTTTCACTGTGAAAAGTTCTATTCCTATTACCTATTGCTGTGCAACAAACCACCACAAATCTTAGTGACCTAAAACAGTTTATTATTTCTCATGGTTCTGTGAATTGGCTGGGCACAGTTGGGCAGCTCTTCCTTGAGATCTCCAGTCAGATGGCAGGTGATGCTGGCTGTAGGTTGGGTCCTCAGTTCAGGCATTGACTGGAACATCCTCATATAACTTGGGCTTCTCAAATATGGAAATTGGGTTCCCAGGGGCAGCATTGCAAAGGCGAGCATTCTATGAGGTCTTAAGTGGATGCTGCAAGGCTTCTTATGAACTAGCCATTTTGCCTCATTCTATTGTCCAAGCAAGTCTCAGATGTTAGCCTGGATTCATAAGAGGTGATTTAGATTCCACTTCTAGTTGGGGGGTGGCAAAGTCACGTTGCAGAAGAGTACATGGGATGAGAGTTATTCTTCTGGCTGCTATTGGAAAATATAAAATGCCTCAGGGTCCCTCTAGCTGCTGTAATGAGAATAGATTGGGTGGTGAAGGAAAAGATGGGAAGGGGCATGGGCTAAGTGCAGTCTGTCTAAGCGGGTAATTGCAATAACCCAAGCAGAGATGATGGTGTTGTGATATGGTAACAGTAGAGATAATATAAAGTAGTCAGATTCTGGATTTACTCTGAAGGTAGAGCCATCATTATTTACTGATGCCTTGGATGTGAGTGTGAAAGAAAGAAGTCAAGATGTTAAAGTTTGTTCTGGGCAACTAGAAGGATAGAGTTGCCAATAGATGTGAAGAAGATTGCAGGTAAAGCATATTTGGGCATGATATGTTTGAAATGTCTATTAGATATCCACAGGGAGAAGTTAAGGTAGCAGTTGGCTATACAAGCTGAGAGCAAGGATGGAGAATATTTTAACATATTTAAAATACATTATGAGTGCTCTGTGAGTGCCTTCGAAGCTCTAAAATTCTGATAGATTTTTATTTGCCTCATTTTCAAATGCTATGTATGGCACTAATTACAATAACCACAAACTACATACTTCCCAAATGTCCATCAACAGTAGAATGGACAAATATATTGTGGCATATGCACCTAATGGAATATATATAGCAATGAGAATGAATGAATCACAGTTATGTACAATATTAAGTCTCTCAAACGTTTAAAAATTTTTAGATGTTTAATTGTAGTAAAGGCATGTAATATAAAGTTTATTAAGTGTACATTTTTAAGTACTGTTCAGTAGTGGTAAATATTCACCTTGTAATTCAACAGATCTCTACACCTTTTTCATCATGCAAAACTGAATTAAACACAATTCCCCATTTCCCCCTTCAGCTAGCCCCAGGCAGCCACCATTCTACTTTCTGTTTCTATGAGTTTGACTACATTAGATACTTCATATAAGTGGAACCATACAGTATTTTTTGCGTGACTTATTTCACTTAGCATAATGCCCTCAAAGTCCACCCACAATGTAGCATGTGACAGGATCTTCTTCCTTTTTAAGGCAGAATAATATCCTTTATATGTATATGCCACATTCTGTTTATCCTTCCACTGATAGACACTTGGCTCTTATGAGTAATGCCTCTGTGAACATGGGTGTGCAAATAATCTTCTCAAGATTCTGCCTTCAATTCTTTTGGATATATACCCAGAAGTGGATATCTGGCTCCTATGCATTCTATTTTTACCTTTTTGAGGAACCACCATACTGTTTTCTATAGTGGTTGCAGCAGTTTGCATTCCCACTAACAGTACATAAAAGTTCCAATTCTTCCATATCCTTGTCAACATTTCTTGTTTTTTTTTAATAGCAGCCATCCTAATGGGTGTGAGGTGGTATCTCATTGTGATTTTGATTTGTATGTCTCTAACAATTAGTGATGTTGAACATCTTTTCATATGCTTATTGGCCATTTGATTATTAATTATCTTTGGAGAAATGTCTGTTCAAGTCCTTTGCCCATTTTTCAACCCAGTTGTTTTTTGTTGTTAAGTTGTATTTCTTTATATATTCTGGGTATTAGCCCTTTACCAGATATATGATTTGCAAATATTTTCTTCCATTCCTTTTTTTTTTTTAATTTATTTATTTATATTGAAAGAGAGAGGGAGTACACATGTGTGAGCAGGGAAGGGGCAGACAGAGACAGGGAGAAAGAGAATCTTGAGCAAGCTCCATGCTGTCAGTGCAGAGCCTGATGCAGGGCTTGATCCCATGACCCTGGGATCATGACCCAAGCTGAAACTAAGAGTTGGATGCTAAACTGACTGAGACACTCAGGTGCTCCTTCTCCCATTCTGTATGCAGAGATTTTTACTCTGGTGATTGTGTCTTTTGCTGTACAGAAGTATTTAATTTTGATGAAGTCCAATTTATTTTTGTTTTTGTTTTGTGTGCTTTTGGTGTCAGACACAAGAAATAATTGCCAAACCTAATGTCCTGAAGCTTTTTCTCTATAGTTTCTTGTAGTATTTTTATAGTTTTAGATCTTACATTTAGGTTTTTAATTCATTTGGGTTGATTTTTTGTATATGATATAGGGTAAGGGTCCAATTTTATTCTTTTGCATGTAGATGTCCAGCTTTCCCATCATCTTTTGTTAAAGCCACTGTCCTTCCTCATTAAGTGGTTTTGGCCCCTTGTCAAAGATAATTTAGCCATTTATGCGAGGGCTTACTTGGCTATTATAGTTTATTGGTCTATACATCTATCTTTATTCCATCAAACATATTTTTAAATGAAAGAAACCAGGCACAAAATAATATGAACTGTATGATTCCATTTATATAAAATTCAAAAATGATTAAATCTAGTCTATAGTGTTAGAAGTCAGTCTAAGGGAATATCCTTATGGGGGTGGGTGGCTCGAAGGGAATATGTGAATGAAGGGCTTTTGGTGGTACTGGTAATATTGTTTTTTGATCGGTGTGCTGATTATACAGGGGCATTCATAAGTAAAATTCACGGAGTTACGCACAGGTATTTAGTATTCACTTACTTCAGAATCTTGATACTATTTGATATAATCTTTTTTAAAGGTAAACTCTACCCCCAATGTGGGATTCAAACTCACAAACCCCAAATCAAGAGTTACATGCTCTACTGACTGAACCAGCCAAGTGCTTCTATAGTATTTAATATAATCTTAATGAAAAACTGTTGCATAGGAATAGAGAACTATGATTACAAAACAATCCATTGATCCTGTATTGCTTTTAATTATTATGGCGTGTGTGTGTGTTTTCCCCTATTGGATTCAAACTTAGGCAAGATGATAAGAGTTTCGATATAAGTTTCAGACATTCACATTCAAGGGGACTTCTTTCTTTACACACCTGTCAAAGTAGTTAGGAACGAGTGGATGAAAGAGAATAAGCAATGCTTCATATTGCATTCTTTGAAGGATTGGGGTGTTGAACAAAAAAGAATCCAACTGAGTAAATTTGAAGATCTAATTGACTTTATTAAGTGATTCATGAATCAGGCAGTATCCCATCTAGCAAGTAGAAAGATGGTCCTGAGGAGTTGTATAAAATGGAAGGTGTCTTACAGGAAAGAGGATAGGGTAAGGAAGTTATTAGAAAAGAAAAGAAAAAAAAAAGAGTTTCAAGCAAGGTGACCTTTCCTTAAGGGGAAGGCAGGAGGTCTTATCATGCTGATGAATTCATCTTCCTTTTGAGGGGTGAGATAAAGAGGGCCTGTGTGACAGATCACCTCATTGGTGCTGACCAGAAAATTCCTGACTGACTTGTCAAGACTACATTTCCAGGGGAGGTTGAAACTGCAGTTAGGTTATGTATGAAGCCCTGGTTTGGTGACTTAGCCCAGCATATGTGACTCCATCTTGGGCCTGTTGGTTTTCTTGTTAACAAAGGTAATGTTGACTTTTGTTAGTTGAGGGATGGCATCTGACTAGAATACTTTCCTTAACTGCAATATTCTGGTAATGTCAACTTTGACAAAGAAACATTTTTATATAATGCCAAGCTAACCAGGATAGCTGCCAAAATAGAGACCCATCAATTATTCCTGTAAACCCATGTCAAAGGAAAAAGAGAGTAAAGACTTCTCTTCAATATATCTATATTAGAGCTCCCCAAACTGTGTGCCTTGGCATATTGAGTACCAGGAATGAGTTGCAAGTCTGTGGAGGCACAGATTCTACTCAGCCCTCAAGATGGTCAAGCTAGGCTTGGGGAAACTGAAACTACTTGAGCTGGCCATGTCCTGCAATGAAATGCCTCAATCCTTCATCCCAGCATGCCTTAAAGGTATCATCTTCTTTGCAATGATATGCAAATGGTTAGAAAGTCAGCAATGAGGAAAAATGGTAAGAAGGGACCCAACAGAGCAAACAGTTCCACTTGTAAATAGAGAATTACTCCTCAATTCTGATAGTAACCCAGGTTAGTAGGATGTAGAAGAGGGGCCTCTAGGAAAGAAAAGTTAGGTATCAAAGGAAGGCTCTAGAGTCAAACTACTTGATTTTGAATAATGGCTCTACCACTATCCAACTGTTTTTTGTAAAGTACTTGAAAGACAAAAAGACACTGCTCTGTGCCTCTGTTTACTCATCTGTGATTCATAGAAATTTACCTCATAGAATGTGATAATTAAATTACATTAGTTCAGTGTTTATCATATAGTATCAAGAAATATTAGCTATTATTAATATTGAGTACCACTGAGTAACATTTATTGAGTACCAAGCTTGAGTGCTAGGCTTGCTAGGAATTTTTACAAAGTTTATTCAATCTAATCTGCAAAGTCGGTTTTATTATTTCCCATTTTATAGATAAGGAAATAAACGCTTAGGTTAAATGACTAGCCCATGGCTACACAGCTAATTAATGGCAGAGGTAGACTTTAACTTGTAGGTCATGTAAACCCATGGCCTTCAAATGTTTTTGCTAATATACTCCCTGGCACATTTTTAAAAAAACATTTACTTCTGTAATTTTATTGTAAGTTTAATAGTTGCAAAGAATAATGTTTCCAGCAGGTTGTAAATATTGATGTTTCAATACAAAACTGTTATATTACTCTTCTAAATGTATCCAATCGTATTTAAATTCTACAATGGTTAGTTCCTAACCATCATCTGTTAAAAAAAAAATTCTTGAAAAACTCTTTGTAATAGTAAAAAAAAAATTTACACTGTTCCTTTCTTTCCATGAAGTTGTTTTTCCATCCTAATGCCCCTTATCCAGAATTTTATCCCCCTGGTTTTTATGTTTCAAAATATTTTGTTGATTGCTCTATCATATTTTTTTCTCCACAATAAAAATACACATGTAAGTATAATTTAAAATTTTTTTCTATGTTACAGAGTTAGAACAAACAATCCTAAAAACTGTATGGAAACACAGAAGACCCCAATTAGCCAAAGCAACTTTGAATAAGAAAAGCAAAGCTGGAGGCATCACAATTCCAGATTTCAAGTTACATTTACAAAGCTGTAGTGATCAAGACAGTATGGCATTAACACAAAAATAGACACATTGATCAATGGATCAGAATAAAAAATCCAGAAATGAACTCATAATTATATGGTCAATTAATCTTTGAAGAAAGCAGGAAAGAATATCCAATGAGAAAAAGAATGTCTCTTCAACAAATGGTGTTCGGAAAACTGGATAGCAATATGCAAAAGAATAAAGCTGGACCACTTTCTTATACCAAACACAAAAATAAATCCAAAATGGATCAAACACCTAAATGTAAGACCTGAAACCATTAAAATCCCAGAGACAGTGACCTCTTTAATATTGGCCTTAGCAACTTCTTACAAGGTATGTCTCCTGAGGCAAGAGAAACAAAAGCAAAACTAAACTACTGGGACTTCATCAAAAAAAACCAAACCAAACCAAAACAAAACAAAAAAACACAAAAAAAACAAACAAAAAAAAACCCCAAAAAACACCTGTACAGGAAACAATCAATCAATAATCAACAAAACTAAAAGGCAACGTACAGAATGGGAAAAGATATTTGCAAATTTTATACCTGATAAAGAGTTAGTATCCAAAATATATAAAGAATTTATAAAACTCAACGTCCAAAAAACAAATAATCCAATTTAAAATGGGCAGAAGGCATGAGCAGACATTTTTCCAAAGAAGATCTACAGATGGCCAATAGACACATAAAAGATGTTCAACATAACTGATCATCAGGGAAATACAAATCAAAACTACAATGAGTATCACCTCACACATGTCAGAATGGCTAAGATCAACAACACAAGAAACAGCAGGTGTTGGCCAGGATGTGGGGAAGGGGAACCTTCTTACACTGTTAGTGGGAATGCAAACTGGTACAGCCACTCAGAAAAACAGTATGGAGGTTCCTCAAAAAGTTAAAAATACAACTACCCCATGATCTAGCAATTGCACTACTAGGTGTTTACCCAAAGAATAAAAAAAATACTAATTCAAAGGAATACATGCACCCTGATGTTTATAGCAGCATTATCCATAATAGCCAAACTCTGTAAAGAGCCCAGGTGTCCATGGACAGTTGAAGGGCTAAAGTATATACATAATTATATATATATATATGTATATATATATATACACACACACATATACATACATACATATTTTATATACGTACATAAAGGGTGTGTGTGTGTATATATATAATGGAATATTGTGCAGCCATCCAAAAGAATGAAATCTTGCCAATTGCAATGATATGGATGGAGCCAGAGAGTATTATGCTAAGTGAAATAAGTCAGTCAGACAAAGACAAATACCTTATGATTTCACTCAAATGTAGAATTTAAGAAACAAATGAGCATAGTGGAAAAAAAAGAGTGAGGCAAACTAAGAAACAGATTGTTAACCATAGAGAACAAACATGGTTACCAGAGGGGCGGTGAGTGGGAGATGGCTGAAATAGGTGATAGGGATTAAGGAGTGCACGTGTTGTGATGAGTACCGGGTGTTGTACGGAAGTGTTGAATCACTAAATTGTACACCTGAAATATTACACTGTATTTTAACTAACTGAAATTTAAATAACAACTTTTAAAAAATTTCCGGTGTTACAATTTTTTTCTCTGAATTGAATTATTATAATTACTAGTGGTACATAATTTATTAAAATATAAATAGATTATACATTTAATAAATAATTATTGAACATAGATGTAAGATATTGGAACTGAATTTTCATGAGATACATGGGAGTCACAGGTGTTTATGGAACTTTGTTTAAAGGAAATACCAAAGTGTCCTCTAGCTTGGCTTCTGGGCCATCTTTCCTCTCAGGGCAATGAATTTTGGAGAGGCATCGGGTATGTGAGCGGAATTTTTTCTTTTGTAAAGTGGGAGAAAGGCAATTATAAAAGGCACCTTTCAAGCAAACCAACTTTTGGAAGGAGACAATATGACCTTTGAGATTCTGGATCTTGAAACTGGTGCTTTAAAACTCTCCATGCCTCTTGGGGAGCCCTTGAGCACTAAGATGACCACACTCCAGTTTATGCCTTCGTGCTGATGGAATTATTAAGAGCACCCCCTGTCACTCTCTAAGTATCTCAGTCTGAATGATCTCATTGGTCACCCCCTCAAGTATCCCTTCTGGTTTCCTAAAGGAACACATATTCACATTTAAAGACGACTCTTATAAACCAAGGGGTGCCTGACTTATAATCTCATTTTATCACCAGAATTGCCATGTGAGGTGTTTTTATCGTACTCTCCTTTTTGTTTTCTTTTTCTTTACAGAAAAGAAAGCTGAAATCCCAAAGAGTTTAAATGACCAGTCACAGCCAGAAAGTGGCTACACCAGACCCCAAGTCCTGGTCTCCTAGTCTTTAAAGTCTATGCTTATGATCAAGGCTAGTCCCTGGGTCTCCAGCACAAGGAACACTGCCTTGTGTTTGGTTCCCTTCACAGGCGCCTGAAGTCCCACCTCCCTGAAACTGTAGTTTAGGTCTGCTCACCAAGAGACTACCGTTTGGGCCATATTTCCATGCAAAACACCTCCACCCAGGCTCCCTTTCACAGCTGCCTTCACTTTCTCTTCATCTCTGTCCTGATTCTGTTCACCAGCATCTCTTCTCTGGGTGGCTACATACTATGCCCAGCCCGTTGGGCAAAGGCAGTCAGAGATGTCTCTTCAAAATGCTAACTTCACCTGCTTACACAAGTTTGGTGCTTCCCATGAGGATAAAGACTGAACCTTACCCAGATTTACAACACTCTTTTCAAATGTACATGTCAGCCCCACTGACCTTTCTTGTTCCTTCTCCAACCCCCACCTGCCTTGTCAATTGTTTGTCCCACACACGTGTCCACCTCCCAAGCCTGTGTTCTATTCATATTTCAGATCTCACCTCAGTTCCCTAAGCAGCTTGCCTGGGCTTTGTGCACCACTCTCAGCCACACCACCTTGGTGTTCATCCAATGGTGTACTGGAGCCAACTGGTACAGCCTCTCAAAGCCAAGTGCTCACATCACCTCCCAACTCCAGCGTTGTGTGAGGTCATATTGGCATTTTGAAATTGGTCATGGAGAGAGTATTTATACCATAGAAGTTGGCAAATGGTACAAATCAGGTCTCTCTGGTTGGTAAACATTTACCAGCACAATACTGTGACTCTTCTAAGTTTTCATAACACTCTGAATACTATTTATTTCTTCATTTATTCACTGAATATTTCCTCACTGCCTACTCTGTGTCAGATACCAGTAGTTGCTGAGAATATAAAGGTTGGCCAATCAGATAGTTCCGGTGGTCATGGAGCTTACAGTGCTGAACGGGGAAGACGGACCTTAGTCAAATATTCACATATAAAATATAAAATGATAACTTTGTTAAAAACAAAAAATGCTTTAAAAATGTATACTAGGATAATTGACCTAGTCTAAGAAGATTTTCCTGAGCTAAAATATGAAGGATAATTTTGGGCTGAGGAAGGAACAAGGTGAAGGAACAGCATTCTAGGCCCAAGGAACAACGTGTGCTGTGGTCAGAGAGAGCATGAACCTCAGGAGTAAGGGAAAGAAGACAAGTGTGGCTAGAAGGCAGCCAGGAAGCTTGGTGGGAGAGGCAAGTGCAGAGCTAAGACCACACAGAGTTTTAAAGGCCCTACCAAGGAGTTTCACTTTTATCCTAAGAGGAGTAGAAAGCCACTGAAGTGTTTTCAGCAGGAAGACCACATGGTCTGGTGGAAAACCAATACAACATGATGGTTGAGAAATCAACTCTGGAGCCAGGTTGCCTGGCTTGGAATGCTGACTCTGCCACCTACTAGTATCCTACTAATTTTTCTGTGCCTCAGTTTCCTCACGGGTTAAGTGGTGATAAAAATAATACATACCCTACATGGCTGTTTAGGTAATTGTAAAGCTCTGAGAATAGTGCTTGGCACATCATAAGTGCTATGGAAGTTCTTGTTCAATTAAATAAATAAAACCATCTTTGATAAGATAACTGAATGTCCTGGGTAGCCTGTGGTCTAATAGGGGATGCAGACATAATAATTACAGCATGAACTAAGCACAAAATATACGGTAATACAAAGATGAGGAAGGGCTTGCTTTCCAGTGGCTATGATGAGCAGAATTGAGGGCATAAAGGACGTTCCAGTTGGAGAAAGCAACACTAACAGCCATGGAGATACGCAAACGTCACTGTACTCAGAAGCTGAAAGCCTAGTGTAGGAAACAGATGTGAATGAAAACCAACGGGGAAAAATATATGGTAGAAGTGTAAGTAAGGAGTGATTAACTTTAATTCCAAAGTAAATGGGAGGTTTTATGGAGGAGGGCCAAACATCATGGTTGACTGCATGGGCTCTGGAATCAGGCCTGCTCAATTTAGAATGCTAACTTTGTGCCTCACTGGTTGTGTGATTTGACTTCTCTGATCCTTAGTGTTCTCCTCTGTAAAGTAGAAATAATAATAATACTACCTAGCTCATAAGAATTCATAGTGAATGCATAAAAGTCTTAGCATAGAGCACTCGATAAATATTAAGATATTATTACTATTACATTATGAGTTGAACCTTGAGTGACAAGAACTTTGATCAGCACTAAAGGAAGAACATGAGCAAAGGCCCAGAAGTTTAAAATCATCTGGCACATTTAAAGAACAGCAAGACAGTGCCACTTCAAGTATGGTCATCACTGCCAATCTGTGAACTGTTTTTACTGGTCCATGATGAGATAAATACAGAAATCGAGAGTAAACATTTAGAAGTTAGAAGAAAACAAAGACAAATGGAAAGAGTAACTTTATACTTGTACACTCAAAATGAAAACTGGGGCTTGTAGTTTTTATGTCTCGTTTTTACTTTTTCTAGCAAGTTTTTAATAGTTTCTTACAAAAATTACAGTCCATGACTGTTACAATAAAATCTTGTCCTTTGCCCCAGATAGTTTGAGAAAAAAGTAACTCAGTGAAGCTGGATAGAGCACCAAAGAGATGAACCTGGAAGAGTAGGGCCAAGATCACATTGTGAGGAACTTCAAGGAACCTTGAATGTCTCAGAGTTCACACGTTATACGTGGGCAACAGGGTTATTAAAAGTTTAAAGAGACTGTTAATTGAGGGTTACACATATATAGGTTGCACCCCCCCCCCCCCCCCGTGAGCATGTGGTTTTCTCCCTCTCTTTAAAAAAAAAATATTAAGTTTATTATTGAGAGACAGAGAGACACAGAGTCTGTGCAGGGGAGGGATAGAGAGAAGGGGAGACACAGAATCCAAAGTAGGCTCCAGGCTCTGAGCTGTCAACACAGAGCCAGACGCCGGGCTCCAACTCACAAACTGCGAGATCATGACCTGAGCCGCAGTCCACCGCCCAGCCAACTGAGCCACCCAGGCGCCCCTCCCTCTTTTTTCTTTTTAATTAAAAGATTATTTTTCTTTTCTGGTTAAGAGGAGAGACTGAATTGTTGAGAGACCGGAACTGCTCCGTGTTTCACATAGGTGACGGTTTGTATTTGATGACAGTGCAGTTAAATAAAGAATTTCAAATTTATCAAAACAGAAAACCTTGAAAACACGTGAGCACACACTTTGTGACCAGGAATGCCTGTGACTTGTTGAGATAAGCTACACCAGGTGATCAGATGAGTCTCCTTTCTTCTTGGGCACCCTCATACAAATAAGGCATAAACTGAAGATTATCGACTCTTCCAGATCTCCCTGCTTGGGTCACCTCCCTTGCTATCATCCTCACCACTTGTCCAGCAGTCCTTCCCGGCTGGACCCGGAGAATCACGGTTTAATAATCAGCATCTGACAGCTAAGCATGGGGTTTCCAGACTCCTTTAGCCAGGCTCAGAGACAGACAGAAACCGGTCAAGTTTTCTGTTTGGCTTCACAGCCCCGTCCATCCTAACCTACCTGCTGGGCACACGCCACGTCTGCCACGTCTTATGTCCTACCTGAGGCTGCACCTTGGCAAACACACTGTGGCCCAGAAACCAGGCCTCCGGGACCCATCTGGGTCTGAGGGCGACTCCTGAGCCCCCATTGGCCATGTATAAAGAAGCAAGGGCTAGGGGCCTAAAACCCAGCGTGTGGCTCTCGATTTTCCAACGGGAGCCAGAACTTAGGTGAGGCTCCAAAGCGTTCTGGAGGTGGCATTCCGGCCGCCGCTCCTCGCCTCCCGCCCCTTGCACTACCACCCCCCCCCTTCTTGCCCCCTCCCTTCCTTGCCCCCCCCTTGCCCCCTCCCTTCCTTGCCCCCCCCTCCCCCACGTCCTCCCCTGTTCGCCTTTCCGCCCGCGGCGCGGAGGGGCAGGGCCGCAGTCACCCGACGGCAGGGGACTAAGGGCCCACGGGCGCGTCAGGGGTGTGGCCGCCGCCACCTGAAAGCTGGGCCGCGAGCCTGGCCCCCGGCACAGCCGCCACAAGTGCCGCCGCCAGCGCCGCCGCCGCCGCCCCGGAGCGGCCCTCCAGGTGCGTTCGCCGCAGGCCGGCTGTGCCCGCGGGGGGCCGGGACGAGGCCCCCGCGCTTCCCGCGAGCGGGCTGAGGGGGTGCGGGCCCCGGGGATGGCTTTCTAAGTCGCTCATTCGTGGGAGCGACTGACGGACGGGGCTGGGAGGCCACGGGAAACGGGTAGGCCGTGCGGCTTCCGTGACGAGGGAAGTCCGGGCCCAGAAACGGGAAGCCGGGCGCCGGCGTCAGGGAGGAGGAGGATTCTGCTGAGCTGTGGCGAGCGCGGCCCCTCCAGCCGGCCCAGGCCGCGGGGCTGCCCTCCCCACCCCCTCGTCTGGACTGCACTCCCGGTTCCCCTGGGCCTCCAGGGCGCTTTAGCCCAGCTCCTTTGAGGAGTTTTTCGCCTTTTACCTTGTGCTTTCGCTTTTGGTGTGCACGTCTAGGCTCCACTCAGACTCCAGGTTCCCGGAGGGCAGGGCCTGTGTGGCTTGTTACCGGCGGGCGGCTCGGTGGTACTCCTTAAGTAATTGAAGGAATGAGCCAGGGCCTTTGAACTAGAACTGGTGCGTTAACACCTGAGTAAGTGCATGCGTGCCTGCCTGTGAAGTAGAGCCCGGTGAAGGAATGCACGAGTGGATGTAAATACTAAGTGGAGGCAGTGGAGACAGACTCACAGAGCATCTTCTAGCGGATCGTTTTCCAAAAAGTTGTGTGAGTGTTGCTCAGGCTTTTTCTTGCTTGCGTTTTGCTATCTGGTGTGGACTTTTGAAGAATCATTGTCACTATAATATTATTCACTGTATTTCTGAAAGATCAGGGTGAATCTAAAGGTAGAAACACGTGACTCTGCTTTTAGTAACTTGTCAAATCAGACATTTCTCTTGAATTCATGTTTGTAAAGAATCTTGTTAGTTTTCCTGAGACAAGTACTAGCGGATTTGTGAGTGACTAAAGGAGACTGAATGTAGCCCAGAGAGGGAAAATGAGAGACATCTGTGCAGATGCTTTGCAAGCTACAAGTGGTTGACTGCTTTAATACAATTGGTGACTGCATCAGCTCTATAGGTTTCCAGACTTGAGTTCCAGAAAAGCCAGATGACTTTGGACTTGTCATTTGATCTTTTTTGGGTCTCAGTTTTTTAACCTCCAAGATGAAGGACGGTTGGTGGGACCCCTTTCTGAGTTAGACTTCTAGGATTCTCTTTCGTTAGGTGTTAAAGGTGAGATTGTAGGTGACTTCATGGAATTCTGCTCACTTCAGCCAATCTGTTTGGGATTCTGTAGAATCTTGGCCCTACTTTCTTCTCTGCAAATTGCAGCTCATTCCTTATTCTCTTCCACATCTGTTACCAAAGGGCCTGGGAGCTCAAGATGAGAATAATAGACTCTGGGGTGGAGGCGAGAAAGAGAGGCAAAATTTTACTCTGCATTGCCAGAGGCTCCTGGGCCTGGGTCTAACTTGTTGCCAGTGCAACCCAGCCTGACAATGTCATATATCTCCAGTGCATCTGGGGAATTGTATCAGTATTAATTTGCATGCATTTGAAATTAGTTATTATAGATCACAACATTTTGGAGCTGGAAGGGCCTTGGAGATTTTTTAATGGCACTTAAAAAGTCATTTTACAAACATATTAAAATATTTTTTGCATGCTACATTTAACAAACTCAAAGTCCCAAATGTGTTAAGTAAAAGAAAATTAATGTTACCTACTTCGGTTCTTTCAAGTCTGTTGGGAGACGTGGAGCCAAAAGTGGTACTTGGTGAAAAAGACCAACTTTCTGGAACTCCTTTCCCAAAGAGCCAGTTATGGGGTCATGAGTTGTTCAGGCATGGCATGTAACAAAAGTTGATATTTATGGGGCACTGACCGTGTAGCAAGTGCTGTTATATTTAATCTTTTTACTTATATTGCCCCATTTAATCCTACTATAAACCTAAGAGCTAGGTACTGTTGAAATCCCCATTCAGCCTTCCGAAATAGAAACTGCTTGGAAATGGGAAAGTCAAGTACTCAAAATATAGGCAGAGGCAGGGTTTTTCCCGGAAATGTAGGCAATCCCTGCTAGGAGAGTCTGTGTGATGTTAGAGGATGGGGTCTCTAGGATATGTATAGGATATGTATATATGAACTCTGGGGCATTGTGAGTAGGTGAATTTAGGGTGGGGGCTTAGGGGTGGAATGATTAAGACTGGATTGTAGGGAATTGGTTATTTCATTTTGAAAATTATTGAATTCCATTGGGACTCTGGTAGACTCTGATACTTTCCCTAAATGCACATACATCCTAATTTTAAACATATTCAGACTTTAACCTAATTTAGGGAGTGTAAAATGGGTGACATCAAGAGCTATCATAAGCTTAAGAGCTTTGAACTTTGAGTACAGAGCATTATTATTTCTTAGGCTAGCTTTGGGTCCTTGTTAAGGCATTGCCTCCCAACCTCCTTTATAAGAATGATAGCTCCTATTGCAGAAAAAGTACAACTGAGACTATATCCCTGTAATCCAGGGACAAGAATGCAGGATGGGTTTCCAGTACCTTTATAATTAATTGACAAGAGCAAAAGAGGAAGAGAGAGGCCCATAAAATAAATGGAAAATTATTTTTTTTCTTCTTTGTCAGTCACGTTTAGCTTCTGAGACCTATCAGTGGCCACTTGAAAAACTGAGAGCAGATGCCAGTTTGATTTAGCTCAGGAGGCCGAAACTTTCCGCCCTGAAGGCTGGTATGATAGAATAGGCCTTCCCATTGCTCACAATGTTATGAAAAAAGCATTAAAGCAACAATTTTTATTACTTGCCCTGGAGCTAGAGCTTTAAAATGTACTTTCTTCTCCCCCTACCCTCCCTAAACCACTTAGCTTTTAAAAACAAACAACCCATTCATGTGTTTGCCTCAGTCAGATTATTAGCCCTTTCTCTTTATTCCTGGGCCCTGTTTCTTTAATGCAGCGAAGAAGTTGGACTGGTATGCTTCTAGGTCTCTGGAATTTTTCTTTAGCTATTATTTTGTTTGTGCATGTTAATTTCAGTGACCATTTATTGAGTGTATCCTATGAGCCAGATTAAGATGTGTGAGATACTGAGTTTAAGTAGGAAAGTGACCATTCCACAAATAATTGAATCATGGGGTGATGTGAAAGTGGGGCCATTCATTCCACTAGCAAAGAGCTATAGTTAGAGCTGGGAAAGACTTCAGAGAGCAGGTGAATTCTGAACTGGATTTTGAAGCTTGAAGGCCAAGAGGAGGGAAGACGGCATTCTAAGCAGGAAGAACTACACTGACAAGGACAAGGAGTTTGAGGGTATGAGGACTCCCACTCCGGGGGAGAGACAGGGGTTCAGTGTGGCTGCAGTAGAGAGGTCTTGTGAGGGTGGGGCCGTGTTATTTAAACTTTTTTCACAGCGTGGAGTATCTTTTTTAGAGTGTATTTTTTTAAGCTGAATTTTTAATTAGAGTTCTATGATTGTATTTTCTTTAGAAAATAGCTCCAGCATTAATGCTCTGAAGGCACTGGAGATGGAAAAGCTAGAAGAAAGCCAGAAGAAAAGGAGGATGCTGCTTCTGTAGCACAAATGAAAGAGGATAAGGGTCTAAGTTAACACAGGTTTCGAAGATATTCAGAAAATAGAGAGGGCAGGATTTAATGACCAGCTGGAAATGGGAAATAAGGTTCGGGGTTTGCTTGGCTGGGTGAATGGAGATGCTACTAAAGAGGCTAATAAATATAAGATGAGGAATATGTTTTAGGGGAAAGACAGTGGAGGCAACTGTGGAATATCTAGGGGAGGCTCCACTATACAGCTTTGACTGTAGCTGTACTGCAACATCATACCGTCGAGACCTGCCAAACGTTTCAACAGGTCCTTAGTCTGAAAAGAAAAATCAATTCAATAAATGACTTGAAAAGAAGGAAAAAACCACACTGGACTTGGCTAAGGAACATTGCATCATATTTCATGTGAATTTGTTGGAACTCCAAATCTTACGTAAGTTCCAGTGAAGGAAAAAAAGTTGGACACTCAGACAATGAGGGGTTACCATAAGCCACCAAGAGAAACTAAAATAGAGCAATATAGATGGAAGTGTTTCAAAGGAACAAAGATAAGCAAATGGCCGGAGTGTAGCAGAGAGGATGGATGTCTGTAGACACAGGTGTAGGCAGGTTTGGAATACAGAGATTTGAGCTGGCTCTTCCAAATAACTATACTTCTTTAATGGTAAGAATACCACAGGCTTTGTTTGCTTGTCAGGAAGAGACAAGTAGGAGATTGTTCAGAATTGCTGGGCAGAGGGTTTGATCTTTGCAGAGAAAGTGTTGGGAGACTTTGAACTAAGGGAAGAATAAAAGAGGTAGAATAAGATAAAATGAAAAGGATAATGATTAGGAGGTATTTTCAGAACATTTAACTAATTCTATGACAAATAGTCGCTAACAAAGGAAAAGGTAGATTGATATAGTATTCTCTTAGTGTTGTGGCATTAGCCCTGCTTAGAAAAAAGGATATATTAGCATGGCATTTTATATTTAAGTGGAATTTTTACATTTGATTGTTACATGAACCCTTAAAACTAGGTGCAGCCAGGCACTATTATCTTTCTTTTATAAAGTAAAAATCTGGGTATTAAGCAGGCTGTAGTTTGCCTCAGATCCCATGGCTGGCAAGAGCTCCAAGCCTTTGATGTCCAGTCCACTGCTCTGTCCATTGTATTAGAGCCTTGCTTTGCCTTGGAACCCTGGCCTTTTACAGTGTATCTCCTCTCCTCTACCATGTCACATCGTGTAACAGTAAAGCAGATGCTATTTGAAGGCCAGGAAAGGCAAGATTTCTCAGGAGAGAGGCAGTGATAGAAAGTATCCTTAGCACAATTCTGCTGTATACTATAGGGATGGTCATGGATGGTTGTGTATAGAGAGTATCTGTGGAAATCTAATGATACTTTCAATACAATAGGAGAGTCTCCAATATATCGTCTGATTAAATCTTCCATGAGGCAAATAACCCCTTTATAAAGTGAACAATTAATCACTCCTTACTGGCTTGTCTAGATAAATCCCGACTGTCAAATATGGGGTTTGCTTAAAGCAAGACACATCTGCAAAAAGCTACATCTATTTTGATTATATGATATGTTGAAGACTTTTCTAACGTGGATATCAAATATGGAAATGGGGATCTGGACCTGGATCCCTTAATGATTAGAGACCAGTGAAAACATATTGTGCGTAATGATTTGCAGTTAAATCCATCTAGCTACCTTCACTGCTTACAAAGCATCGACAAGTAGGACATTGGTTGGGGTGAAGCCCAGGACTGGCAGTGCTCTGGTCTGATGGTGGGAACCACAAGAGACAGTCATGAATGTAAACGTAAACAGAATGGGCCAGAGTAGGGAAACCAAAAACTCTATGGGCCTTGAATTCCACATCATTAAAATGAAATCAAGTATAATTTAAAAGAAAGATTATTATACTAGACCCAGAGTTTTATGTTGATGAAAGATAAAATCTGTAAGGATGACAGAATAGTTGTGACTTTTTTGTGGGCCAAGCATTTAAAAATATTTATTCTCAAAACATATAAAGGCAATGGTCAGGAGTGCAAGAATATGGCCAAAACTTAAGGAGTACCTTAAGATCTTTTTTTACATGACAAATCAAGTAGACAAAAGACAAATGGTAGGATTGAATAATGTAACTAATGAAGTTGAAGAATATAATTCATAAAGATGAACAGGAATGTAGGAAGTTCCAATAATATGACATACCTAATATTAATAAAATAATACAATTATTTATATTATGTGTGAATATATATGGGTGTGATATATATATAGGTACACATACATAAATCTTATTTTTATTGTATATGTGTGTGTATATATGTGAGATATATATATCTATATGTTCTTTGAGGGCAGAACATGGAAGTCTGCACTATTCTGACATTTCAGTCCCTACTTAGTCCAAATTTCAGGGTTTACCACTTAAGTTACTCACCAGCACCCATGTTATCTAGAACATAGAGTGTCTCTCTCTATATATATCTCATTTGCAGAAAATTCATTTCTTCCTTGGAACATTTGTGAAAGATTGTAAAAAAAAAAAAAAAAAAAAAAGCCAAATGAAGATTTCAGTGAATTCTAAAGGCTTATTGGCCTAGTGCCTCAGTCCTCTGGTTTAGTCCATGTTCTTAGTTTTGTAATAGGTCGAAATGACAAAAAGTAAACATCTTTCTTTCATGATGCTGCTAAGGCACTCATGTGTTCATCTTCCACCTTCATATACATTGTTCTTTTTGTGCCCAGAACATCATGTTGATATTCTATTACCATTATTAAAAGACATGGGATCTACGCTATCCAAACTAAATGCGTTTGTTACATTTGATTAAGTTTTCTCAATCATTAATTCCATGTGTATTATATTGCAAAATTGTCCATCTCAGACATCTGGCTCTACTTTTATAGGGTTTTTCTCTTCATTAGTTGTTCTGAACTGACGTTTATAGAACTAGTGGCCATAGGAAGAGTAGAGAACGTATGAAGGATCACCAATACCAGTTAGGTCCTTTGAGGGCAAAACATGGAACTGTGCACTATTCTGACATTTCACTACCTACTCAGTCCAAATTTTAGGGTTTGCCACTTAAACAAATCACTCACCGGCACCCATGTTCTCTAGAACATAGAATGTTTAAGAATATGGGCCAACTTTCCTGTGTTCAAATCTCAGCTCTGCCACCAACACCTGTGTGACCTTGGACCAATTACATATACTCTCTCTGACTCATCTTCTTCATTTGTAACACAAAGGTAATAATTAAACTGTGTCCCAGCCCTATTCCCTGGAACCCGTGAATATTATAGGTTATGTGGCAAAGGAGATGTGCAGATGGAATTAAGATTGCTAATCATCTAAGTTTAAACTAGGAAGACCATCTTGGATTGTCTCGGTGGCCCAATTAACAGTGGAAAGGGCAGAAGAGGAGTCAGAGAGTTAGGGAGATGTGACTGTGGAGAAGTGGCCAAAGAGATGCAATGCTGTCTGCTTTGAAGATGGGGGAAGGAGGCCTTGAGACCAGGAATGTGGGTGGCCACACAGAGCTGGAAAAAGACAGATATTCTCTTCTAGAGCCACCAAAAGGAATGCAGCCGTGCCCGCACTTTGATTTTTACTTGGTGAGTCTTGTGTTGGACTTCTGACCTACAGAACTGTAGGTTAATACATTTATGTTGTTTAAGCCTCCAGGGTTGTGGTAATTTGTTAGAGCAGCAATCGAAAAGTAATGCATTATCCTGTAAATTTGTTGTAGGATTAAGAAATGTAAATAAACATCTAGGACAGGCCCGCCACATGGTAAGTGCTGTCATTATCAGCCACCATTATTATTATTCATTGGTAGTTTAGTTTCCCTGGTCTTTGCTCCATTGTCATAGTTGTCTTATGATTATCTAAAATTGTTGGAATCCCCCGTGCCCTCAACCTGACCAACACTGGCCTGAGGTGTTTCTCACTCTCATGGCAGTCCATACTCAGTGTCCTGCAGTCTGTCAGAATTACCACATAGGTATTTTTACCAGTTTATGGCTCCAGTGGCTTCTGCTCCAGCTAAGCAGATTGGGACTTTACCTGTCGCTTCAGATTTTAGGGTGGTGGTTTGCGCTGCAACCTTAGTACCCTGCTAGGTCGAAGGAAGGTTGCTGGTTTTCATTTTGTTCTGTGTTATTTGTTGTCATAAGGGCCCGAGTGATGACTTTCCAGCTCTTCCGTGTTGGGGCCGGAACTAGAAGCGAGGGCCATGCTCTCGTTACCCCGTTGCTTGAAGAAGCTCCTCTGTCCTCAAGAGATCTTCATCTCTACACCTGAATTCTCTCTGATTTCTCTTCTCTGGTTTTTAACTCATTAGTTTCATTCCCAGATATGCTGTTTCTGTGTTTTCTGTTGTGGTCAATGGCACCTCATTCTACAGGACTGTAGGTAATGTGATGTGTCTGAAATACAGGGTACAAAACAGCCTCAAAATGGGGGAGCTTATCCTTAACTCTCCCCTTTTCCTCGTCCTCCAAAATTAAGAAGTCAGCAAGTGCTGTTTATGCCTACCTGTTACAGCTCCTGAATTTTTCCGTCTCCCCCTCCTACCATCCTTTTCTGTTGTTGCACTAGTCGTACCCCTTACCGTCTCTTGCCTTGGCTGGGCAGAATCTTTGAAACCACTTTGCCCTCCACACTGACTTAAGAGTTGGATCGCAGGCTGGCTCATACTATTTCCCTACTCAAAAGGCCTACATTTTGAGAAACTGTCTGTGGAATAAAATCTGAATGCCTAATATGGCATGTAAGGTTCTTAGAAATCTGGCATTAAAATATATTTCTGGGTAGCACGTCTGGGTGGCTCGGTCAGTTAAGGTCTGATTCTTGGCTTCAACTCAGCTTATGATCTCGCGGTTCGTGAGTTTGAGCCCTGCCATCTGGCTCTGCACTGACAGTGCGGAGCCTGCTTAGGATTCTCTCTCTCTCTCTCTCTCTCTCTCTCTCTCTCTCTCTTTCTCTCTCTGTCTCTCCCTTTCTCTGCCCCTCCTGGCTCGTGTGCATGTGTTCTCTCTGTCTCTCAAAGTAAATAAACTTTAAAAAAAATGTATTTCTGGGTGCATTCATGTTTTTTTCACTTACTGTATTAGTTCATCAGCACCACCACCACAAACTACCAAACTGCGGGACTTAAACAGTAGAAGATTATTTTTTCACAGTTCAGGAGGTTGGAAGTCTGAGATTATGGTGCCAGCATTTGGTTTCTTCCCAGCCCCGTCTCCTTGGCTTGCAGATGGTCATCTTCTTGCTGTTTCCTCACACAGTCTTCTTTCTGTTCACACATATCCCTGGTCTCTCTCTGTGTCTAAATTTCCACTTGTTATAAAGACCCTGTTCAGATTGTACCAGGGCCCACCCTAATGCCCTCGTTTTAACTTAATGACCTCTTTAGAGGCCTTATCTCCAAATATAGGCATTTTCTGAGCTACTGAATTAGGATAGGACTTTAGCATATCAATTTTGGTGTGTGTGTGTGGGTGGGGGGGGGGCACGGTTCAGCCCATAACACCTCCCATATTCCTCCTTGCATTCTATGTGTGTATCAAGTCACATCATGAGTGCATGTCATGACCTGGGAGGATTTTTAAAAATAGTGATTCCTAGGCCAACCTAACTGTAGGTCCTGAATCAGTAAGTGTGAAAGGGGCCTGGGGATACATTTGTTGTGTGCATGTGAGTGTATTTAAGTTTTTCCCTATTGATTTGTAACACCCCAGCTTCCCCAGGCTCTTTATCCTTTCTGGAGAACATATTACAAATGTTCAGACTTTTGCTCATGGTTGTTCTTTAACTAAAAATACCCTGCCCACTATACAGCTATGAAAATTAATCTATCCTGCAAGGTCGAACTGAAATACCATCTTCTCTGTTATTTCTTCCTTATTTTCTCCTGTGACAATCCTGTAGCGCTTTAATCATTACTTTATTGTGAGTACATGAGAATTTATTTCCTTTTATATGATAGTTATCTGCCTTCCTCTTTCACTAGCTTCCAGGCCAAGGATGGCATATTCCTTATTTCTGTATATCTGAAATATTTACCGTTGCTCTGAACATAGTAGGTAATCAGTCAATATTTGTAGTATGAATAAGTGAATGAACTCATTAATAAATGATCAAAAGTTTTATGGCTTTTTATACAGTGGAGACCACTGGGTAAGGAAATAAGCTTATTGAATATGAAATGAGTAGCAGGATTTTTATTTTTGATGTGGGTTTTTGGGGGTTTTTTTTTTTGTTTTTTGTTTTGAGACAGAGACAGAGCATGAGCATGGGAGGGGCAGAGAGAGAGGGAGACACAGAATCTGAAGCAGGCTCCAGGCTCTGAGCTGTCAGCACAGAGCCCGACGAGGATTTTTATTTTTGAATTAAATATTCTTACATGATACGTGAACAATGTTTTCTTGAAGAAGGTATTTGAATCGGAAGAGGATGCAGTGAAAGCATTATAACAATTTGTGATAATGGCAGCTTTTTTTGCATTGCATTTTCCCAAGCAGACTGTGAATGGTTCAGTTCTTAAACATGAAAGGATTCCCCAGTGTCCATGTGTAGAATATCCTTGTTTATCCTTCCAACTGAGAACTGCTTCCTTGTAGCTGGCATGTTAAAGTAAACTTGTTTGTTAGCTGAGCTAATACGGTGTGTTTTCCTGGGTCAATGAATAATAGAAATAATTCTTGAAGTAATTGTGTCAGCTAAGACCTGGTTTCTGGGCAGGGATCTAGAGTCTGGCATTTTCTTTTTGTTAGTTTTCAAAAACTACTAAAACTTCAACACTATACTTTCTAGAGATGGAGTAGTCACCTCTGAAATCATTTCTCCAAAGCCTTTTTTGAACCAGGGCAGGCAGTTGCAGAGATTGGCAGGGGAAGGACTGATGTCTACTCATGGGGGAAGAAGGACTTTGCTTTGAAAACACAGATAAGCCTTTGGATGTGGAAATTTACAAGGCTCAGAGAGCCCCGAAACATCTTTAGAGGCCGAGCTCTGCAGAATAATGGGAGGCTGTGTGCTGGCTTGGCATTGGAGCCTGTCTGGCACCAACCACACTGTAAACAACTCTTCAGACATTTGCATCTGCATACATGACATTAGATTTTCAAAATATCCAATTAAATACTTGTCAATGGGAGAAATGTTTGTTTCTTCAGCCGACCTGGTGTCAGCCTGGCCTTTCTGATGGAGAAGCATTTCAGCTGATACTGTTGTATGCCCTTCCTTTCTGGACCTGATCTTGTCCCTCTTGTTCAGACAGAATTCTTCCTGAAAGCCATGGAGACTGTGCCAAGCTGTGGACCATGGGATTCGGTTAGGTGACTAAAGAAAAATATTGAGGCTGTGAGTGCTTCTGAAACGCAGGAAAACCTCCTCGGTGCTTTAGTTTCTTTTGCATGGTTCTAAACATTTTGCGCTTGAATATTTATAAAAGTGGTAGCAGCTGAGAAAAAGTGAAAAGGGCAGTGCTGATATGTGGTGTGTTCTTTTTTTACTTAAATATAATTCTCCTAAGGGCTGGATTCATTTGCTCAACCTTTCAACACATATATTTTGAACAAGTGTTAACAGCGGTGTTGTGTGTGTATGTGCGTGCGGTGTAGGTACGTCGCTATCCTTGTTGACAGACACAGAAATATTCAGCCAGAAGTCACTGTGGTATAGCAACGAAGACTTTGGACATATGATATAGAAACACAGGGGAAGAGAGGAAGGAAATAAAGGAGAATCAAATTTAGATCATTTGTTAGAAAAGCTTGAGTGTACAAGGAAGTAGAAAGCTGTGTGGCCTAAGCAAATTTCCCAATACTGGCCTCAGTTTATTAATCTCTAAAATAGGGGATATACTATCAAAAACGTCGAAGGTCGTCAAGATTAAATATAATGATTGATGTCAACTGCTTATAGTGGCACTTTCTACATTGTAAATGCTCAACAAATGTTAGCTAATAATGAAATACTAACCTTTTGGACAGAGGAGGTTTAAGCATTCCTGTGTGGTGAAGGAAAGGAGCCAGGAGAGGGAGAAAAATTAAACGATTGGTACCGTATGAATAGAGAATTTGGCTTTGGAAAAGAGGGGGGGCACATCCCTCACTGGAGCATGAGCTGGGAAAGACTGTATAAAGGGATAGAAAAGTTTTGACTTGAGGATGGAAAAAGTCAAGGCATCTCATGGTTATAATATCGTATCCTGAGTTATGTAGAAGAGGAGAGCTTTTGCTGAGCATGAGGGGAGTAGGATGGAATTTGGGGCTTAAGGCGAGTGGAAAAACTTCGTAGCAGCTGCTACGGGGAATCTGATAGGGGTCAGTTGAAGATAAATATGAGGGGCCGAGCAATGCAGAGGACCCGGCTGAGATCAGACAGCCATAGTGTATAGTGGAGACATTTGGTATGATTAGGTAAATGTTGATGGTGGTATCATGGAGCAAGCAAGCACAGAGAAAATTCGAAATTAGTTTTAAGGAATAGGCAAGTAGGTGAGGAGGAAAGGCAGAGGCGTTCTAGGGTGCTAATGAAAGCATTTTGGAATTGTTAACCACCAATTGTGAACTTGGTTGTGAACCAAGATTAATCTTAAATGGTGAGTTGGGTGGATAGATATATAGTCAGACTGGAGATGAAGAGGTGTCTTAGTTCAGGCTGCTGTAACAAAGTTCCATAGATTGGGTGGCTTATAAATAATAGAAATTTGTTTGTCACAGTTCTGGAGGCCAGAAGTCTGAGATCAGGGTACAAGCATGATGGGTTCTGGTGAGGGCCCTCTTCTGGGTTGTAGACTGCCAATTTCTCATTGTATCCTCAATATAGCAAAAAAGAGGGTTCAGGGGTTTTCCAGTCTCACTTTTATAAAGGCAGTAATCCCATTAATGAGGGCTCTACTCTCATGCCCTAATTACTTTGCAAATGCCCCACCTCCCAGCACCATCACATTAGGGTTAGGATTTCAACATATGAATTTCAAGAAGACTCTTCACTTAGACAGCCAACAACAATCTAGCTGCTACTCTGTGCTGCATATGTGCTGAGTGATGGAGCTATAAGGTTGAAGGAAACACAATTCACTTTAAAAGCTCAAAACATTTATTGAGCTTCTAGTATATATTGGGTAGATAATCTATTTGACATCAATCTTTCCCTTGAAAATCTTTAAGGCTAGTGACATAATTTGGATAATTTCAATTTAAACTGTGGTAAACTTTGAAGGAGTTAAGAAGAAGGTGCTGAGATATCACGCAACCTGTGAGAAGAGGAGCCGAGTCAGGAAGCATCCTGGAAAAGTGTGTCTCAGCTGGCTCAAGATAGGATAGTGGGGGTGAAGAATGACAGAAAGGGAGAGGACAGAGCAGAGCAAGGGGACTGATGTGGCCAGGGCAGATAAGAAAATGTTTCAAAGAGAAGGTGGTAATTGAGACGAGTTATGTATAACACTATTGCTAAGTGACAGAAAAAAAGAAGACCCGAATTAAAGCGGTGAACATTTTATCAGTAGGGACAGAAGGAAGAGAATGTAAGAGGATGGAGTGATGAGATTTAGTGGCTGACTGAGTATGTGGGGGAATGAATAGATGATTTTGTACCTCATATTTTTTAAATGTTTATTTATTTATTTTTGAGAGAGAGAGAGAGAGAGAGAGAGAGGTTGAGAGAGAGAACAAGTGGGAAGGGGCAGTGTGAGAGGGAGACACAGAATCCAAAGTGGGCTCCAAGCTCTGAGCTGTCAGCACAGAGCCTGACATGGGGCTTGAATCCACAAACCATGAGATCGTGACCTCAGTCAGCAAAAATCAGATCGAGCCAGAGTCACATGTTTAACCGACTGAGCCACTCAGGTACCCTGATTTTGTACTTTTGAACCTGAATGATAGGACAATTATGATTTCATTAGCAGAAAGAGGGAAATCCTCTTTCTAAGTTAGAGAAGATTTGGGGGAAGTTGATAAGTTTGGTGATGTTGAATCAGAACATTTGGTTGTAAGTGAAAGCAATCCAACAAAAATGAGATTAAACCTGAAGAGGGAATCTGTAGCTTTCATAACTGGAAAGTTCAGAGATATAGCTGGCATTAGGCATGGCTAGATCCAGGACACAAGTGATGTAATATAGGCCCATGTCTATCCCTACTGTCTATATTTCAGTTTAACTTGACCTACTGCAGATAGGCTTTCAGTATACAGTAGGCAAAATGGGTGCCTAGAAGTCCTAGCAATCTCAGTGGAAACAACTTCTTCCCCCCCAACCCCTATATGAACAATTTATTTTACCTGTCTTAAATATAATTTTGAAAACATGAGTTATTATAGGGGTGCCTGGGGGGCCCAGTCAGTCAGGTGACTGATTAAGTCTTGATTTCAGCTCACATCATGATCTCGGGGTTGTGAGACCCAGACCTATGTAAGGCTCCATGCCCAGCGTGGAGCCTGCTTAAGTTTCACTCTCTCTCTGTCTCTCTCTGTCTCTCTCTCTCCTGTGCCCCTTCTCTACTCGTGCTCTCTCTCTCTCTCTCTCAAATAAATAAATAAATAAATAAATAAAACCATAAGTTATTGCAAATGTGCAATCTTCAATGTAGTCTGGTTGAGGGACAGAAATACTATAATTGTCTTCTAATAATTTGAAGTTAAGAGTATGTATATTTTCCAAATTTATTTTATTTTCATGAATTTGGAAAGCTATCGCTATTCTCTTAAACATCTTTCTACTGAGTTTCTCAAATTTTTATTCCGTCATATATTTATACCATTTTAATCACCACCCCACTCATTGGATTTTTCTGTTACTTTTTACTGATTAGAAGATTTAAGAAAATCCTTTTTAAAATTGCATTTGCATTGTCTTCATTTGCCATTGCATTTACTGTAATTAGTGCAATTAATACAAATAATTCAACCAGCATTTATTCAGCATCATTTTTTGTTACAGATGCTGAAATATGGAGGAAATCAGAATACACAGATATTTAAAGCTCCTTTCAAAGCAGTCATGATCTGTCAGAGACAAAAATGCAAACATAAAATTCAGAAAAACTGCAGTGGTCTTCAGGAAGAAAATGTTCCTGCTTTCTTGAAGGGAGGCCTCAAGGGCGTCCCTCAGGGCAGAAACAGTGCAGTGGCAGGTCAGAGAGCAGGATTTGGGGGGAGAAGGAAGAAGGAGTCAGGAAGTTTTGAGCATTTGTATATGGAAGGATAGTAAGTTCTGGCAGAAATAGGGAATCTTGAAGGAAAGACTTTGGGGAGAGAAGATTATGAATTTAGTTAGGCTTTGAAAGGATCCACAGATAGAGGTACCTAGCAGGCATTTGAGAATGTAGGTCTGGTTCTAGGAGACAAAAACAGGGTTTAGGATTAGGTGCCAAGAGACATGGAATATAATTAAGTTGGGCAAGAAAAGCAATTGGTTAGTAGAATAACAACAACAACAACAAAATCCACTCAGGTAGATCTTGGAGGCATCTTATGTAAGCTTAAAAGGAACATTTAGAAAATAAATCCCATGCTAGAAGCACATCTGAGCTCACATCCTTTAGCAAGGAGAGATTCTGTTTTAAAAATGTAATTAAATTTATTCATTGATTTGCATTTATTTAAACAAACAAAACCTAAAGAGTTCACACATTTCTTTCCCTACTCCTCTACTCCTGCCTCTGGCAACTGCTAATGTGTTCTCTGTGTCTATGAGCTTGACTTTATTGATTGATTAATTCTACATATAAGAGAGATCATATAGTATTTGTTTTTGTCTGTCTGACTTATTTCACTTGGCACAATACCCTTGATGTCTATCCATGCTGTTGCAAATGGAAGATTTCATTCTTTTTTTTAAAATGGCTGAATAATATTACATTATATATATATATATATACACCTTATATTATATATATATATTATATATATAATATATATATATATATATATATATTATATATATAATATATATATTATATATATATAATGTATATATATATAATATATATATATATACACCTTATATTATATATATATATATATACACCTTAATTTCTTCATCCATTCGTCCATCAGTAGACACTTAGGTTGTTTATACATCTTGGCTATTATAAATAATGCTGCAGTGAACGTGAGGGTGCATATATCTTTTTGAGTTAGTTTTGTTTGATAACTACTCAGAAGAGGAATTGCTGGATCATATGGTAGTTTTATTTTTAATTTTTTGAGAAACCTCTGTACTGTTTTCCATAGTGTTTGCACCGGTTTGCATTCTCACCACCAGTGTACAAGAGTTCCCTTATCCCCACATCCTCAACAACACTCGTTATTTCTTGTCTTTTTGATAGTAGCCCTTCTAACAGGTGTTAGGTGATATCTCATTGTGGTTTTGAGTTGTATTTCCTTGATGATTAATGATGTAGTGCATCTTTTCATCTGTATGTCTTCTTTGGAAAAGTGTCTACTCAGATCTTCTGCTCATTTTTAATTAATTAATTTTTAATTGTTTTTTTGGTATTGAATTATGTGAGTTTATATATATTTTGGATATTAGCCCCTTATTAATACATGATTTGCAATATTTTCTCCTATTCAGTAGGTTGCCTTTTCATTTTGTTGATGGTTTTCTTTGCTGTGCACTTTTTAGTTTGATGTAGTCGCACTTGTTTATTTTTGTTTTTGTTGCTTTTGCTTTTCACGTTAGATTCAAAAAACTCATTGTCAAGACTTATGTCAAGGAGCTTACTGCCTGTTTTCTTCTAGGGGTCTTAGGATTTCAGGTCTTATGCTCAAGTTTTTAATACATTTTGAGGTATTTTTTGTGTGTAGTGTAAAATAGGGGTGCAGTTTCATTCTTTTGCATGTGGCTATCCAGTTTTCCAAACAGCATGTGTTGAAGAGACTATCCTTTCCCCATTGTATATTTTTAGCTTCTTCGTTGTAAATTAGTTGACCATATAGGTGTGAGTTTATTTCTGGTCTCTGTCTTCTGTACCATTGATTTGTGTGTCTATTTTCATGTCAGTGACATACTATTTTACTTAGCTTTGTAATACAGTTTGCAATCAGGGAATATGATGCTTCCGGTTTTTCCTTCTTTTTCAAGATTGCTTTGTCTATTTGGAGTCTTTTGTGATTCCATATAAATTTTAGGATTGTTTGTTCTATTTCTATGAAAAATGCCACTGGAATTTGATAAGAATTGCATTGGATCTGTATATTGCTTTAAGTAATATGAACATTTTAACAATATTCTTCCAATCCATTGGCATGAAATATATTTCCACTTATTTGTGTGTTTTTCTATTTCTTAATGCCTTGAAGTTTCCATATATAGATCTTTCACCTCCTTGGTTAAATTTATTCCTAGTTATTTTGTTTTTCTGATACAATCACAAAAGGGGCTGTTTTCTTAATTTCCCTTTATGATATTTTGTTATTTCTGTATACAAATACAACAGAGTTTTGTGTACTGATTTTGTATCCTGCAACTTTAGTGAAATCATTTATTCTGACAGTTTTTGATGGAGTCTTTAGAGTTTTCTATATATAATATCATGTCATCTGCAAATAGGGACCGATTTACTTCCTCCTTTCCAGTTTGGATGACTTTTATTTCTTTTTCTTGCCTAATTGCTCTGGCCAGGACTTCCAGTACTGTGTTGAAACAACTTTTATTTGCAACATCCATATGTTTAAAAATATATTTTATTATTACTCAGGTGTGAAGAGCTGACAGATCAGGAAATGACTGCCATGGAAAAGATATTTTGTTACTCATAGTTTCTGAGAGGAGGGGCATGGCATGCCATGCAGGGCCACACAGGGAAGCACCAGGTAGGGCCAGGTAGGAGGCAGAAGGAGTGAGGGGAAAGCATGTGTGGAAGACTTTATTGTAGTTTTGGTGAGAAAGAATGGGTGACACAAAATAAACAGGCTTAGTATTGGCCATTTGGAATAATTTTAGTGGGTTCTCAGTTATAGGGACTATCTTAGGTTGTCTGGTCCCTGGCCTGGGGTTGGTTAGGACAGAGGAATATTGGCTAAGCATGTGAGAGTTAGAGGAAATCTTTGGAGGGTATTGGTTTTAGATTGGTTGGTTTATGTATGAAAGGAGTGTTCACAGGGGAGTCTAAGAATCAGCTAACTCTTGGAGGGGCAATCAGTGAGGCCCAAGATGCCAGAGCATCAACGATATAGAAAATTTTTTAAAAATGTAGTTAATATGCTGTATTTCAACATTGGTGAAAATTCTGATTGACCTTACTTGGGCCATTATGTCTCTGTAGTTTGGGTGTGGGATGAGAAATGGTACTGTGATCGACAGCCACCCTGGACCAGAGTGTGGAAATCAGGGAGGATGACCTTACAGAAAAAGAAAACAGAAAATGGGGAAGTATGATGAGAAGCCAAAACCTATAGCTATCAGAGTCTACTATGATGTGCCTCTAGCCATCTTGGTTGAGATGACCAGTTCAAATGTAACTCTGGGCTTCTAGATTCCAGACAGAGTAGTTTTGTTTAACAGCTCTTACTGCACAACATGTACTGCTCCCTGGCTTGATGTCTTCCTTTTTTCCTGCTTTTCTACAAACCTATAGAGTTCCTGAAATTTAGTGTCTAAACGTAAACTCATCATTTATGTTTTCTGATCCCCTTGACTAGGTACCAGTATTTTCTTCAGTGCCTGCAACAGAACCCTTACCTTGGTTTTTTTGTTTTTTTTGTTTTTTTTTTTTTTACTCTCTTCTTTCCCCTTCTGTAAAATCCTCTATCTTCTGAAATCTCTACTCAATTTAGTCCTTTCTTACCCATGTTTGCTACTGCCTTTCTAGTTAGGATCTTCATCACCTTTCTAGTCTCTTCTCTTAAATCTATCTTTTAAAATATCAGCAGGTTTATTTTACTGGGGAAACAGCACCTCCAAAATCCTCCAGTTATTTGAACATTACACAGAATGGTGGGCCATTGGCAATGTCTGAAGATCTAAATTCAAGTCACTCCATGTTTCATTTGGCATTTCATCAAAGGTATTTGGTGGCTTAAATGAGAAAATGCATGTTTGAAAAATCTTTATAAACTGTAATGCAGCTCAGGTGATGGTGATTTCTTTGCTTCTTTTTTCTATACTGTGTGAATTCAGTCATTTTTAAACTCCGATTTTCAGCCTTATCTCCTCTAAGTGAATTCCTCTCTGTTCCACACTTGGACTGAGTTTGTTTCTATCTTCGTATCTTTCTACTGTTCCCAGACCTGAGATGCCCTTCTCTTTGCTTTCCTTTCAGTCAACTAAATCTTAATTATCTTTTAAAGTCTGATAGAAGGTCTGCTTCTTTTATGAACTTTTTAAAAATTATTCAGGTCACCCATGTTCTTTTTTTTCTTCCAGTTCATTTTCACTGATTTATTTACTCTTTAATTCTTATTTATCTTTTTTGTCTTCACAGTATACTTTATTTTTCATTTTTTAAATGTTTTTTAAGTTTATTTTTTAGAGGCAGAATATGAGTGGGAAGGGGCCAAGGGAGGGGGACAGAGTATCCAAAGCAGGCTCTGTGCTAACAGCAGGGAGCCCAATGCGGGCTTGAACCCAAGAACTGTGAGATCACAACCTGAGCTGAAGTCAGAAGCTCAACTGACTGAGCCACCCAGGTGCCCTTCCATAGTATATTTTATACTTCTGAGGGCAGGAATCCTGACTTTCACTTCTTTTATACCATGCATAGTTCTTCTCGTGTAGTTTTTAAATAAATAGTTGCTAATTAATTAATTGTTAATTGGGAAAAAGTACTAATCTGCAATAATTCCACTTTGGATATACTTTGTGCACTTCTCTTTTCCCCGTGGGAAGAAGTAATTGTGGATTGATTAGACTGACAGATGCTGAAACAATTTAGTCCAATTTAACAAACGCTTCTTGAGTTCTGGAACATATGGGCAAGTGCTGAATAAACGTTCATGTGTTCACTTATCCAGTCAACCGATATTTATTGGGTCTCCACCATTTTTCCCACACTGTGTGAATTACTGGAATACATGTATACTCTTAGACATTCAGACATTGAGAATATAAACATGAATATGACATGGTCTTCATTTTGAGTTTGCTTTACTTACATGACCAAAGATGGCACCATTGGATGATTATAAGGCTTTGCAGAAAAGTAAATGACATGCTGTGGACACACAAAGAAAGAAGTAATTAATTCTGACTTGGATAGTACTAGAAAGGATTCACAGAGGAGATAATGTTCAGGGAAAAAATGAAGCATGCGGGGAGGTAGCACTGACACTCATGTTTGCTTTGTGAAAATTTTGTACTTTACACAACGTGTCATTAAAAATTAACATGCCGGAAAGTTTCCATTTCTGAAAAGATGGAGTAGATGTACTTTTTCCTATTTATCCTGCTAAGTGGGATAAAAACAACTAAGAACTCTCGGGGAAAAATGTATATATAAAACATAAGAAGACTGAAAGGTGGAAAGAAGGCAGACTAGCTAGGGACCTTGGGACCTGAGTTCCTTGGGTTTTCTTTTTGCATCATATACCTCAGACTTGGAGCTGAAAAAGCTAGCAACTTGGAAATGCCAGTAAGTACAGACAAAAAAAAAAGAAGGTGGGGGGGAAGGAAAAGCCCTAACAAAAGCCTGTTCTCTGTAGCCAAAGGACCAGGAAAGGGATAATCTCTCAAGACAAAAAACTTAGAAAGTAACCATTCTACTCCAGTGAGACACTACAGAAAAACCATAGCGCTGGTGTGACCCATACCAACAAAAACAGAGTGGGTAGCGTAGGTTTCTGTCCTCACAAGGCTGTTACAGGGTATTCCAACACTCCTGCCAGGGTGGTGTGAGGGAAGACCCAGCAGGGAGCCAGGAGTTTCATACCTACCACCCATTAATGAGCCTCCCCACCCCAAGCCCTACCAGTGGAGTAAGTAGAGACCATGTGGGGAGCTTGGGCTTGTAATGCACCCCTCCTCTTCCCTGATGGCGCAGTCTTAGAGAGACCCAGTGGAAAGCCAGGACTGTCACCGTTGGCAGCAGCAATGAGACCATCCCACTGCATTGTCAGTGGAGACCCTGTGGGGTATTCTGGAACTCCCATCCTCACTCAGAATTTATAAGAAGATTCCCTCTTTGAATGTCAGTGGAAGCCAAGTGGGGAACTCAGACCCACCTGTAATGGCAATGTTAAGGCAACAGCACCCCCACCCCTTCTCCTGCTGCAATGGTGTCAGAGAAAACTAGCTAAAATAGAAGGTTTAAATTACACCCATGATCTTATAATATGAAAATTCCTGTGTTTCAGTTGAAAATCACTTATAACAAAAAGAGCCAGGGAGATCTCAAACTGAAGGAAAAAAGAAAATCAATAGATACCAACAGCAAGATGACAGAAATTTTAGGATTATCTGACAATGACTTTAAAATAGCCAAATAAAAATGCTTTAATGAGAAATTATAAACAGCTTGAAACAAATGAAGAAATAAAAAGCCTCAGAAAAGAAATAGAAAATCTCAGCAAAGCACAGTAAACATAAAGAAGAATCAAATGGAAATTCTATATCTGAAAAATACTGTAAGCAAAATAAGGATCTCAGTGAATGTGCTCAATAGTAAAATGGAGGGGCAAAAGAAAAAAACCAGTAAACTGGATGATAGAGCAATCTGACCAGCAGAAGAAATAGGTGGCAAAAAAATAAACAGACCCACAGGGAGCTATGGTACTATAAGTAAAGATATAACATCCATATCATCAGAGTCTCAGAAGGAAAGGAGGAAGAAATCAGGATTGAAAAATAACCCCCAAAGAAATAATGGCTGAAAACTTCCTAACTTTGATAAAGACATAAATCTTGATATTCAGGAAGCTGAGCAAAATCCCAATAGGAGAAGCCCAAAGAGATCTCTGCCAACACACAGCATAATCAAACTTCTGAAAACTAAAGACAAAAAATCTTGAAAGCAGCCAGAGAAAAATGACATCTTAACTATAAGGGAAAAATAATTAGAATGACAGTGGCTTCCTCCTCAGAATCCATGAAGGCTGGAAGATTGTGGCAGAGTGTTTTTCAGGTATCAAAAGAAAATAACTGTGAACCTGGAATCTTATCCCCAGCGAACATGCACTTCAGGAACAAATGGGAAATCAAGACATTCTCAGGTAAAAGAAAACTATCTTAAGCAGACAGACCCTAAAAATGACTAAAAGAATTTGTTTCAGCAAAAAAGAAATGATAAAAGAAGGAGCTTTGGAACTTTAGGAAGGAAAGAACATGGTAAGCAAATATACATTGGTAAATAAAGTTTGCTTTCTTTTTTTTTCCCCGAGTTTTATGAATATGTTTGATGATTGAGGTGAAAATTGTAATACTCTCTAAATGTGATTCTGAATGTAGGTGGATAAAATATTTAAGCAACTTATACTATAAACATGGAAAGGTAAAGGGATGTAATAGTAGCTAAGTTTACAATATGTTACTCAAGCTGGTAAAAGGATGACACCAGTAGACTAAGATGTTTTATATATGTAATGTGATCCATAGAGAAGCCACTAAAAAAGCTATGTAAAGAGATATACTCAAAAACAAATCAAAATGGAATTCTAAAAAATGTTCAAGTAACCCACAGGCAAGCAGGAAAAAACCCCCAGAGAAACAAATAACAGAGGAAAACTAGAAAACAAAAAATAAAATAGAAGACTTAAGCTCTAACATATCAATAATTACATTAAGTAAATGCTATAAATACCCAATTGAAAAACAGATTGGCAGAGTGGATTAAGAACATACCCAACTATATGCCATTTATAAGAAACTCATTTCAACTATCATAGTATATGCAAGTTAAAAATGAAAGGATGGGAAACACAAACAGTTGGTTCTCTGTATTTGTGGTACCTAGTTAAGTCACTGTGAACACTGAATTGGGGAATACTAAATTGCTGCTCTTAGGGGAAATACAGAGTTAGGTTCCTGTGAGCCTCTGTTCACATTTTTGTTGACTGGTCAATACATATTCTTGTTTTATGTGTAAAGACACCCTACTGCATATATATATTGTTGATCCATTAACTTTGAACTCACTGCCAACAGCACTGTGAATCCTGATTCTAGCACACATTTTCTCTATAAGACATAACCTTCTTGATCTTAGGAATTGAAAACAGTACTTTAGCACTATTCTTGAGGCCGTTTTAAGCAGGAAATCACTAACAAAAAGCACAAAAATGGGGAAAATGTGGTACTAAGTAGATTGTGAAGTGCATATTTGTTTATAGCTCGAGAGTTGAAATAAGAAGGCAGAGTATTGACTTGTTGGACTTTAGCTGGGAATATGTGTGTCAGGCAACTCACTTTTTTGCTGCTCTGTGCATGTCCATGAGTGACTGCAAAAATACTGAAAGTATGATTTTTGGGTTACAAATAAATTTTACTGAGTGCGTAAATTAGCAAATATTGAATCCATAAATAATGAGAACTGACTAGATCATTATAAAGATTAACCAAAAAAAAGAAGAAATAGCTATATTAATATTGGGTAAAGTAAACTTCAGGGCAAAGAAAATTATCAGAGACAGAGAGAACATTATAGGATAAAAGAGTTAATCCATTAAGAATACATAGCAATTCTAAATGTGTAGGTACACACACACACACACACACACACACACACACACACACACACACCAGCTATAAAACCTGCATAGCAAAAATTGGTATAAGTTAAAGGAGAAATAGACAAATTCGAAGTTGTAGTTGGAGACTTCAATAACCCTTTCTCAACACATGATAGAACAACTAGGCATAAAATCAGAAGATTATAGCAAAATTCAGCAATACCACCAACCAAAAAGATCTAATAAATATTTATAGAACACATCACCCAACAACAGCAGAAAACTGTTCTTTTTAAGTGCCCATGGAGCATTATATTAAGATAGGCCATATCTTGGCCATAAAACAAACCGTAACAAGTTTAAAATAACTGAACTTCTACAGAATGTGTCTTTTGACCATAATGACATAAAAGTGGAAATGAATAGCAGAAAAATAATAGGAAAACCTACAAACATTTGGAAACTGGACAACACACTTCTAAATAATGCATAGGTCAAAGAAGAAGTCTCAAAAGAAATTTAAAAAGACATCGAAGAGAATAAAAATGAAAATAGATCAAAATTCATGGTACACACCTAAAGCAGTGCTAAGAGGAAGATTTATAGTACTAAATGAGCATATTAGGAAAGAGGAAAAGTTTAATATCAATATACATTCCAATATCAAAAACCTAGGAAAAAAAAATAAACCCAAAGCAAGCAGAAGGAAGGAAATAATAAAGAGCAGAAATCAATGAAATTGAAAGCAGTAAGACAATAGAGAAACTTAAGGAAACAAAGAGTTGATTCTTTGAAAAAATTAATAAAATTGACAATTCTCTAGCAAGTCTGACAGAGAAAAAAAGGAGGACTCAAATACCAATATCAGGAATGAAGCAGGAAATCACCAACTTCACACACCAAGAACCTAATAAGGGATTACTGCAAACAACTCTACATACATAAATTTGACATTGTAGAGGAAACAGACCAATTCCTTGAGAAACACAACTACCACAACTTACTCAACATGAAATAAATGATTTGAATAGCCTTATAATGATTAAAGATATTGACTTTATAATTTAAAAACTGCCAAGAAAGAAATCTCTAGCTCCAGATGGTTTCACTAGAGAATTCTACAAAACATTTAAAGAATTAGCACCAATTCTATATAATCTAAACCAGAAAACAGAAAGGAGGGGAACATTCCCAGTTCACTTTATGAAGCTAGGATTACTGTGATGCCAAATGGCAAAAACAGAACAAAAATGAGAACTACAGACCAATGTCCTTCATGAATATAGACATAAAAATTCTTAACAAAATATGAGGAAATAGAATTTAGCAATGTAGAAAATGAACTATACTTAATGACCAAGGGGTGTTTATTCCAGGGCTGCAAGTCTGATTCAATATTTGAAAATCAATGCAATCCACTGTATTAACAGACTAAGAAAATCACATGATTCTATCAATTGATGCAGTAAAAGCATTTGAGAAAATTCAGTACTCATTCATGATTAAAACTCTCAGGATGATAGGAATAGAAGGGGGCTTACTCAGTTTGATAAAGAACATCCACAAGAAACCTACACCTAACATTTTATTTAATGGTGAAAAACTGAATATTTTTTCCCAAGGATCAGAGTAAAGTGTGAAGAATTCGTCTATTTGATTTCATGCTTTATTGTAGAGCAATCAAGACTCTGTGGTATTGATGGAGGGATAGATACATAGATCAGTCAAGCAGAGCAGGTCTTAGAAATAGATCCATGTAAATGTGTCCAGCTAATTTTCCACAAAGGTGCCAAAGTGATCCAATGAAGGAAAGATAGCCTTTCCAACAAATGGTGCTAGAGTATTTGGACACCATCAGTAACATATGAATCTTGACTTAAGTCTCACACATTATGTGAGAATTAACTCAAAATGGATCATGGGCTTAAATGTAAAGTGTCAAACTATAAAACTTTTAGAAAAAGATAAGGAAAGTCTTCAGCATCTAGGTCTAGGCAAAGAGTTCTTAGACTTGACACTAAGAGCATGATCCTTAAGAAGGAAAAGTGACAAATTGGACTAAATCAAACTTTAAAATTTTTGCTCCGTGGAAGACCCTGTTAAGGGGATGAAAAGACAAAATATAGATTGAGAGAAAATGTTTGCAAATCACCTAGTTGACAAAGGACTAGTCTCTAGAATATATAAACTCTCAAAACTTAACAGTTAGGAAGGAAGCAGTACAGTTTGAACTTGGATAAAAGGCAAGAAGAAACATTTTACTGGATAGGATATACAGATAGAAAATAAGCACCTGGAAAGACGTGCATCATTGTCCATTAGGGAAATGCAAACCAAAACCACAATGGGACAGCACTTTATACCTATCATAATGGCTACAATAAATAATTACCACAGTAACTGCTGGCAAGGATGTAGAGAAACTGGATCACCCATACATTGTTGGTGAGAATGTAAAATGCTACAGCCATTCTGGAAAAGAGTTTGATAATTTCTTTAAAAAACTAAACATGCAACTACCAGGCAATCTAGCATTGCATTCCTGGGTATATATCCCAGAGAAATGAAGATTTATGTTCATACAAAAGCCTGCACACTAATGTTCATAGCACTTGTACATGTAATAGCCCCAAACTGGAAACAACCGAGCTATCTTCTAAGGGGTGAATGGTCGAACAAATTGTGGTATATCCATTCAGTGGAATACTACTCAACAATAAAAAGGAACAGACCATTAATACAGGCAATGACCTAGATGAAAAAAAGCAACCCTAAAGTTACATATGTACTATTTTATTTATATAGCATTCTTAAAATGACAAATAATAGAAATGGGGAAGATAGTAGTAGTTGTTAGGATTAAAGGAAGAGGTGGTGGTGGTGAGGCTGTGGATATAGCTGTAAAAGAGCAACAAGAGGGTTGCTTGTGTTGATAGAAATGTTCTGTATCTTAACTGTATCAGTGGCAGTATTCTGGTTCTGACATTGTACCATAGTTTTGTAAGATGTTACATTGGGAGGAAATGGGTAAAGGGTACATGGGATCTCTCTGTATCTTTCTTGCAACTACAAGTGAATCTACAGTTATCTCAAAATAAAAAGTATAATTTTAAAAACTTAATATACTTTAGTGTAGTTCCCTTACCTGTTGTTGATAATCTTAAATCTTTTTGTCAACCGATGATAACACTGGTCAACAAATACTTATTCTGAATTTCTGCATTACATTCAGCCTTTTGGTGGCTGGAACTATTAGGAGTACAGGATATTATATTATTAGGAGTATAGAAGCATATGATTTACAGTACATACAAACTAAAGTGTGTGTGTGTGTGTGTGTGTGTGTGTGTGTGTGTGAAAAGCATGTGCAAATATATCTAAGGGGTAGACATAGCTCTCTTCTTTAAATATTTCTTATGTTCCATTGTAAATTGTAAGAGCTATAGAATAAAGTGGTACTTGTAATCCTATTCAGCTCTTAACTCACCAAGAAGAAATCCTTTCTGAGGATTCACTGTAGGTTCACTACAGTACTAACCATTATATTGTCAAATCCATCTGAATTACGCAAAACAAAAGAAAAACAAATGGCCTAGCTAAGGTTTGGCAGCTGCAATAAGGAACCTATCAATTTGAGGTTTGTTTTAATGGATTATATTTAAAAGAACATTCTTCCAAGTAATTCTAGTGCTTGGGATGAATGAAGAATCATGTGAACAATCTGCAACTCATCTCCAAAAATTGGGAAAAAAAATAAAATTCTTGCCAACTTTTCCTTGGTTCGTATTTATGTAATATATGAATGTTTAGCATTTAAAATTCTTTCCTAATTATCATTTCATTTGCCTGTAGAATCTCTTTGAAGAACTATTTTCACAACAAAATTTTAACTAGAATAACAATTCATGAATATGTTTTTCAGGGGTCTGGCAGAAAAATAGATCCTATCAGATCTTGTGGTTTAAAGGAATTCTTACAGATTTAGGTGAAATAGATGAAGATTTCTGTCTTTATGGAGTCAGGTAGTTGTCTTTCTATGCAGTATCCAACACCAGCTTGCTGTGTAATAAAAATGAAACCATGAAAGCAACAAGGCAAAAGTAAAGCTTCGTGGAAGTCTGAGACCATTTGTGAAGCTGCTGTATTACAGATCACAGAGCAGGTAGTTAGCAAATGCCAAGTGCCTCCACTGGCAAGGCACCACTGCACCCCGCCAAGACTATCAGACTAGTGGCTTCAGGGGTCATGTGGTACGCAGCCTGGTTGGACGCAGCAGCCGTGGCCACTACGTGTTGTCAGTGCTCTAGGGACACAGGAAGCAGCAGTGAACAAAACGCATGGTAACTCCCACCCTCATGGAGTTTTCATTCAAGGCAGAAATATGCACAATAAGCTAAATGGATAAGTGAATTTTATATTATGTTTGGAAGTGACATGTTCTATGCAGAAAAATAAAGCAAGGAAGGAGGAAAAGGACTGCTAGAATTAGGGGGGAGGTCATTGCAAGTTTGAATAGAGTTGTCAAGGAAAGATTCATGGAGAAGTGAATTTTGAGCAAAGCCTTGGATGCACTCTGTTCCCTCCGGGTGAGAGTGTACAGGCAGAGGGAATAGTTAGTACAGAGGTTTTGAGGTGGGAACATTGGTTGTCAGCATGGAGGCCAGAGTGACTGGAGCAGAGGGAGGGGGAATAGTGGCGATGAGGTCTGTATGCAGCAGGGGCCTTGTGGGCCACCCTGTGGATGGAAGCTCTTACTCTGAGCAAGATGGGAAACACTTTGAGGGCTCTAAGCAGGGAACAACATAATTTGAGCAGATAGCTTTGGTATGAGCACTACAGCACCTTGCTAGTTAGGAAGCAGCTCAAATACCATATTGAAGCAATTCCTATAAAATGCTAAGTTAGGGTTGCGGTTGGGGGAAAGGGTGGTTGGAGTGAAAAACCCACAACACCTTGACAAGGCATTTCTTTCTTTTCTTTCTTTCTTTGTTTTTTAAAGTAGCCTCCATACCCAGATGAACGTGGGTCTTGAACTCATGACCCTGAGACCAAGACCTGAGCCAAGGTTGGACACTGAACTGATTGAGCCACCCAGGCACCCCACCTTGACAAGACCTTTCTATTATTTTTAAGAAAGTGGAGGTAGTGGCACAGAAGATCTAGTCTTGTAATACAAAAGTCTTATTTCTAAAATAATTGTTGGACAAAAACAATGAAACCCGTCACAGGACGTCTATTTTAGTAGGTGATGCACTATATCTACCGTTAGCATGGTATCTTAAAACTTTGAGCATCACAAAATAGCCAAAGCTGGGATTGCAGCTTGGGTTCCTCCCCCTGGAAAAAACAGCTGGAAACAGAAAATGTTCCTAAGAGGAAGGGAGTCTGAGAAGTAGACAGGACTGAAATACGTGAACTTTTCTGAACTTTTTGTCCTTTCCTTGATGATGTGCTTTAAATACTTCTGTGGGTTTATTGAGACTTTAATAAATACACTTCTTTACATCTTAATAAAGTCAGACCTATCTAGCTGAATAGCGTAGTTTTGCAGCCTGTAATGTCTAAGACCTCATGACCTGAGTACACTTTTATATCACTCTGAATTGGTATTACTAAGGGTATAAATTTCCTTAAGAAATGCTTGTGTAGACTTTAAGATAATGAATAAAACAACACACCTGGCTAAGAATTATTGCATTAGATTCACATTTCTCTAGGTAAAGGTCTGTCAGCACATTCATTTACAGGCACATATTTTCAGGTTGAAACTTGGCATAGCAGTTCTCAAGAAGAAAGAGATTCAAGTAAAATGTGAATAAAATCTTTCTTTTCTTTTGTTTGAAGGAGACATTCCCTTCATATCCTGATACAGCTGTATCCCACAAAACTTTGGGAATCTTGATTTTTGGTTTGTTTTTAGAAACACAATAAGTGCTTTTGAAAAACAGTTTATCTTTGGATGTAAAGGTAGGAAAAAAACCCTTTTGATGTTTGGCAACAGATTTGCTTAAGAACAGAAATGATTTAAGGGACTTTTAAAAAAGAGCCAGTGTTGTCTATTTTTTTTTTCTTTTGGAGATCATAATCACACTGAAAATTGAAACACTGATGCCTATAAAGGTGCAATTTATCCAGCCTGTCCCCTGGAACAAAACAAGAATACCCACAAAGGTGACACCCTCTTTGGAAGAATAAACACTAAGGACATGCATATTTGTTGAGAATTTGAGAAGATACATGAGTCAGATAAAAGAAAGTGTATCAAAAAGCTTTTACAATCTTTATAATTTTGAGGTTATATGTGTAAGTGAGATATCACTCAAAAAGGGTATATAGTAAAATGTAATTTTCCCTCTTCCTCCTTGAACTAAGTCACTGGATTTCTCGCTCCACCGAGGTACCTCCTGTTCTCAGAGGCATCTCCTGTTGTCAGTGTCTTATGTATTCTTCAAGAGAAAGCATCTTCTTTTTGTGTGTGTAGTAGGAATTTACCCAAGGGATACAGGATTGTGATGCATAGGGGCCCTTGTACCCCAATGTTTATAGCAGCACTTTCAACAATAGCCAAACTATGGAAAGAGCCTAAATGTCCATCAACTGATGAACGGATAAAGAAATTGTGGTTTATATACACAGTGGAGTACTACGTGGCAATGAGAAAGAACGAAATATGGCCCTTTGTAGCAACGTGGATGGAACTGGAGAGTGTGATGCTAAGTGAAATAAGCCATACAGAGAAAGACAGATACCATATGGTTTCACTCTTATGTGGATCCTGAGAAACTTAACAGAAACCCATGGGGGGAGGGGAAGGAAAAAAAAAAAAGAGGTTAGAGTGGGAGAGAGCCAAAGCATAAGAGACTCTTAAAAACTGAGAACAAACTGAGGGTTGATGGGGGGTGGGAGGGAGGGGAGGGTGGGTGATGGGTATTGAGGAGGGCACCTTTTGGGATGAGCACTGGGTGTTGTATGGAAACCAATTTGACAATAAATTTCATATTAAAAAATAAATAATGATCAAAATAATAAAAAAAAAGGTAGGTTACTATACATTTTGTTCTGCAACTTATTTTGTTCTTCTGGCATTTCATCTTGGAGGCTGTTCAATAGTTGTTCATAGAGAGCACTTCATTTTTAATAGCTTCATGTTCTACCTTACGTCTGTACCATAAATTACTTAGTCTACCATAGGCTACAGAGGGCATTTAGGCTTTTTCACACGTTTGCTGTTACAAACAATGTAATAGTGAAAATCTTTGTATGTAGATCAATTTGTCTGATTATACATGTAGGAAAATTTCTAGAAGATGAATTTTTGTATTAAAAAGAACATGCATGTCTATAGACTGCTCTCCATAGAAACTGTAGACTCCCAGCAGCGATATCTACTTCCCCTTTCCTTTGTCACCACAGTGTGTACCAAACCTTATGATCTTTAGCAGTCTGAGGGACAGAAATGGTACCCTGTTTTAATTTGCATTTCTATCATGAGTGATGTTGAGAGCATCTGTTCCTAAGTTTAAGAGTCATTTGTATTTTCTATGAAATGTCTGTTGATATCTTTTATCTCTCTTTGTAAAGCATTATTGGTCCTTTCTTACTGATTTGTGAGAGTTCTTTTTTTTTTTAACGTTTATTTATTTTTGAGACAGAGAGAGACAGAGCATGAATGGGGGAGGGTCAGAGAGAGGGAGACACAGAATCCGAAACAGGCTCCAGGCTCCGAGCTGTCAGCACAGAGCCCGATGCGGGGCTCGAACTCACGGACCGCGAGATCGTGACCTGAGCCGAAGTCGGCTGCTCAACCGACGGAGCCACCCAGGCGCCCCTAATTTGTGAGAGTTCTTAATGCATTTATGAAGCTAGCCCAATATTTTATGATTTGTAAATATTTTTCTTAGTTTCTTAGTAATTTGTCTTTTGACATTTTTTTGTTTTTTTGCTATGAAGAATTTTTTATTTCTATTTATATGAGTCAAATTTATCAGTCTTCTATGGATTGAGTTCTGTGATATAACCAGAAAATCTGTCACCAGTATGAAAATATTTTTTAAAATCTTCTAATTTTGTTATAATATTTTAAGACTTTTCACATTTAAATATTTGATCTATCTGGGATTTATTTTGGTGTAAGGTATGATATAGAGATCCAACTTATTTTTTTTTTCCCACTTAGCTATGAAGTTTATTGTTTTCATACCACTTGTTGAATAGTTCATTTTATCCCCATGGGATTCAAATTCACTTATCACATTTAAAATTTCTAACTGTATTTGAATCTGTTTATGGACCCTCTACTCTGTTTATCATTGGTCTTTTTGTTCACAAAGCAGTAACTCATCATATTAAATATTACAGCTTTGCAACATGTTTTAACATTTTGCAATGCTAATCCTTGGTCATTTGTATTCTTTTTCAGAATATTCCTGATTATTCTTGCTTATTTTTTTTGTGAACTTCAGAATCAATTTGTCCAGTTTGAGACAGTGCAAGTGTGTGTGTGTGTGTGTGTGTGTGTGTGTGTGTGTGTGTGTGTGTGATCATGTTAAGTTTATAGATAAAAATTTAGGGAGAACTGACATATTTAATATGCATAATTTTCTTACTTTTGAACATGTTTCATCTTCTCATTTGTTAAATTCTTGTGTGTCCTTCAGTAACACTTAAGAGTTTTCTTCATATATAACTATACATATTTCTTGTTATACATTTTTTAGCTATTTTATAACCTTTGGTTGCTATTTTTTAATGTTTATTTATTTTTGAGAGAGAGAGAGAAAGAGAGGGCATGCACCTGAGCATGGGAGGGGCAGAGAGAGTGGCGGGGGGGGGGGGGGGGACAGAGAATCCAAAGCAGAGCCCCATGCTGACAGAAGAGAGCTTGACGTGGGTATCGAACTCACAAACCATGAGATCGTTACTGAGCCGAAGTCAGATGTTCAACTGACTGAGCCATCCAGGTGCCCCTTGTGTGCCATTTTAAATGTAATCTACTAATCCTTTATATCCACTAGGAGTGTTGTTTGTATTCATATAAAGTAGCAATGTCACTATGTTTATATTCATCCACTTTAATGTATTCTATTATTGATTATAGTTTCTCAGTGGATTCTCTTGTGTTGTCCAGGTAAATAATCATATTGTCTGAAAATAATGATAATTTTATCATATCCTTTTAAATTTTACCCGTTTTTATTGTCTAATATTACCAATAATTCATGGTGGTCATAGTGGACATTCTTCAACTTGACTTTAATAGGAATACTAATAGTGTTTTTATTAGGTAAAATATGATGGTTTTTGAGATACAAGAAGGATGTTTTATGCTAAGAGAGAATGCATCTATTCTTAGTATAGTATATGGTAAAAAAATTTTGTCAAAAAGATGTTGAATGTTATCAAAAGTTTTATTTCATAATCTGTGGAGATGGTCATTTAATTTTCTTGGTTGCATGTTTCTGTGTGCTGTCTATCTATATTGGGGTTTATATCTTCATAAAGGTTATTTTGAGGCTTTCTTTTTTCCTATGCTCTAAAACACTTTGGCAGTGGGGTTATCTGTTTTGAAGGATTTGGCAAGATTTCCCTTGTGAAACCAACTGAGTGCTGAACTATCTTGGTGGGAATAAATGTTTGACAATTTGTCCTACTTTTTCTGTGGACATTGATCTGTTAAATTTTCGATTTCATCGGGGGTGAGATTTCTTAGAAAATAATCCATTTCATCATAGTTCTCAAATTTACTAACAATGAATGTGCAAAAGGGTGTTTTAGGATTCTTCTAATTTCTTCTTTTTCTGTGATTTTCTCCCCCTTTATTTCTTTCCTTCTAAAGAAATTAGGCAAGGGGCGCCTGGGTGGCTCAGTCGGTTAAGCGTCCGACTTCAGCTCAGGTCACCATCTCGCGGGTCCGTGAGTTCGAGCCCCGCGTCGGGCTCTGTGCTGACTACTCAGAGCCTGGAGCCCGTTTCAGATTCTGTGTCTCCCTCTCTCTCTGCCCCTCCCCCGTTCATGTTCTGTCTCTGTCTCAAAAATAAATAAACGTTTAAAAAAAAAAAGAAATTAGGCAAGCTTAAGGTTTTCTATTCTGTTTCTCTTCTCTTTCCATCTAAGAAATAGCCCTTTGGGGCGCCTGGGTGGCGCAGTCGGTTAACGTCCGACTTCAGCCTGGTCACGATCTCGCGGTCCGTGAGTTCGAGCCCCGCCTCAGGCTCTGGGCTGATGGCTCAGAGCCTGGAGCCTGTTTCCGATTCTGTGTCTCCCTCTCTCTCTGCCCCTCCCCCGTTCATGCTCTGTCTCTCTCTGTCCCAAAAATAAGAATAAAAAACGTTGAAAAAAAAATTAAAAAAAAAAAGAAATAGCCCTTTGATTTACTTCTTAGTTCTTGTATGTTCTGTTTTTCTAATTCATTAATTTCAAATCTATTTCTATTAATTTCTATTTTATTTTTTAATTTAATATTTTTATTCAAGTATAATTATCACTCAGTGTTATATTAATTTCAAGTGTATAATATAGTGTTCAGCAACATTAGGGGCACCTGATTAAGTCAGTTAAGCATCCAGCTTCTGCTTGGGTCATGTTCTCACTCACGGTTTGTGGGTTGGAGCCCTACATCAGGCTCTGTGCTGACAGCACGGAGCCTGGAGCCTGCTTCAGATTCTGTGTCTCCCTCTCTCTCTGCCCTTCCCCTGTTCACCCACTGTCTCTCTCTGTCTTTTAAAAATAAACATTAAAAAAATGCCATACATTTCTTGGTGTTGATCAAAATAAGTATGCTTTTAACCCCCTTTATCTATTTTACCCCTGCACCCCCTACCTCTGGCAGTGATCAGTTTGTTTTTTGTATTTAAGAGTTTGATTTTTTGTCTCTTTTTTTGTTTTGTTTTTTTGAATTCCATATATGAGTGAATCATATGGTGTTGGTATTTTATGATATATGTCTTTGTCTTGGTATTTAGTTTGTCTTTCTCTGACTTCAATTAGCATTATACCTTCTAGGTACGTCCATGTTGTTGCAAATGGCAACATTTCATTCTTTTCTATGGCTGAGTAATATTTCATTGCAAATATATGCCACATCTTCCTTATCCATTCATTGATTGGTGGACACTTGGATTGCTTCCATATCTTGGCTATTGTAAATAATGCTGCAATAAACATAGGGGTGCATATATCTTTTGAACTTAGTGTTTTTGTTCCCTTTGGGTGAATAGCTAGTAGTGGAATTAGTGGATCATATGGTAATTTTATTTTTAATTTTTGAGGAACCTCTGTACTGTTTTCCACAGTGGCTATGCCAATTTGCATTTCCACCAGCAGTGCACAAGAGTTCCTTTTTTCCCACATCCTCACCAGGACTTGGTATTTCTTGTGTTTTTGATTTTAGCCATTGTGACAGGTACAAAGTGATCTCTTGTTGTGGTTTTAATTTGCATTTCCCTGATGATGAAACGATGTTGAACATTTTTTCATGTGTCTGTGGGCCACCTGTGTGTCTTCTTTGCAAAAATGTCTATTCAGGTCTTCTGCCCATTTTTAATTGGATTATTTGTGTTTTATGTTGAGTTTGTTTTGCACATGGTTTCCTTCACTGTGCAAAAGCTTTTTATTTTGCTGTGGGCCGACAGTTTTTTTATTTATTATTTTTTTATTTTTTATTATTGTTTTAAGTTTATTTATTTTGAGAAAGAGAGAGAGAACACAAGTAGGGGAGGGTCAAAGAGAAGTAGAGAGAGAATCCCAAGCAGGCTCTACAACATCAGTAAAGAGCCCGATGCAGGGCTTGAACTCAAACTGTGAGACCATGACCTGAGCTGAGGTCAAGGGTTGGATGCTTACCCAACTGCACCACCCAGGTGCCCCTGTGGGCCAATAGTTCAATTTTGCTTCTGTTTCCCTTGTCAGAGGAGACATATCTAGAAAAATGTTTCTATAGCCGATGTCAAAAAATTTACTGCCTATGTTTTTTTCTAGGAATGTTATAGTTTCAGGTCTCATATCTAGGTCTTTAATCCATTTTGAGTTTATTTTTGTGTATGGTATAAGAAAGTAGTCCAGTTTAATTTTTTGCATGTGGGCTGTCCCAGTTTTCCCAGCACCATTATTAATTTCTTCCTTTTGTCATCCATTTCTTTTTTTTTAACTTGAATTGAGTGCTTAAATCATATCTTTCATTGTTCCTTGTTTGTTGGTATTTTTAGCCATATCCCCTACATAATAGTCATCTTGTCTTTCTATATAGTTAAATCTATATATTACTTTTCTTTATCATTATCTTTTAGATATCTGCATTTTCAGTTTTGATTTCTTTCTTCTTTGATGCAAAAGTTAACAGAACTTTAAAAATATCCTGATGGTAGAGATTTTTTGTTTCCTAGTTTTGTTATTTTTAAGTTTTATTGTGTTATGATCACAGATGTATATATTCCTTCTCCAGTTTTGGAACTTGCTGAAGTATTCTTTGTTCCCAAATAGTCAGTGAATTTACCAGTGAATCTTGGAAAGAAGGTATATTCTCTATTTTCAGAGTGTATTACTTAGGAATACCTTGTTTTATTTATATTTTGTATATTCTGTATATTTATACTTTGTATATTTTGTATATTATGTGTGATTGTTTTTGCTATATACTGGAAAAAACGAATTAAAGTTTCATATTGCTGAGATTTTATTTTTGAGATTAAAACTTGTATTTTCTGTAGGTTTTTTTAATGGATAGTGATGCTATGTTTTTGGGTACTTAGATATTCATAACAACTAATCACCATTTTGGCTTGTACCCTTTAATATCATAAGCAGTCTTTTTTTTTAAAGTTTTATTTATTTGAGGATGAGAAGGAGCGGGAGAGGGGCAGAGAGAGAGGGGGACAAAGCATCTGAAGTGGGCTCTGTGCTGACAGCCAAAAGCCTGCTGCAGGGTTCAAACTTATGAACTGTGAGATTGTGACCTGAGCCAGAGTCAGAGGAGCCACTCAGGTGCTCCAGTCCTTTTTCATTTAATGCATTTTACTCTGCATTCAAACTCATCTGGTATTAATATCATGACCCTTTTGTTGTTGTTTGTTTGTTTGCTATTTTTGCCTTTGCCCTTCCTTTTATTTTCAGCCTCCCTGAGTTACTGAATTTAAGATGTTGGATTGCAGCAGATAGTTGGATTTTGCTTTTGAGATTCAGTCTAAGAGACTTTTAATAGGTATGTTTAGACCATGTGTATTTATGGAATGAGTGGTTGGTTTTAGTTTTGTCATCATACCTTTGTTGTTGTTAAATTCACAACATGAACTGTATTTCTGCTTTGTGTGGTATGTGTATTTTTTGGTAATTTGGGAGATTTGTATTTTTGTTTTAGCAGTTATCCTTATAGCTGTGTCTTTACATAGAACACTGTAGCACTGGGGAACTTGGAAACTTCCACTTCTTCCTACTACTCCCACCCCAAACTTGATGATATTGTATTCTTCATTAATATCTCTTTACATTTGAATATACATATAATTCTAACACTTGATTTAAGTGGTACCTTTGACCTCAAATATATGAGGAATAGAATATTTTCATCAGGAAGTCACTACAAACTCATCTGGTGGCTGCTTAACCAATGAAGACATATGATATCTCAGTAATAAGAACTCAAGAAGTAGGATAGTCCTAGTGTCTCAACAGTGTCATCAGGGCCCAGCTTTTTATGTCCCTTTCACTTTGCAACCCTCAGCAGGTAGGCTTTTATCTTCATACTTATCTCTTCTTGGTTGCATTTATAGGGATAAATTTGCTATATTGCTGTGGCAAGAGCTACATAAGTGCTGTTTTGTTTTCTTATATATATATTTTTTCTGAGCAAACTGTATAGCTTTATTGAGAGGATTTAAGCCAATATAATAAAACATATGTGGCTTCAGCTTTGTCTTCTTTTTAACTTACAACTGTCCATCACCTGCTTCTAGAATTTTAGCAAGTGCTGGGTTAGGGTGGAGTCTTCCCTTTCACATCAGGGCCATCTCCATGCTCATCCGGTCTTTCCCAGACCCATTTTCTGACTTTCACTTTCCAGTTCAGGTTCTTGGTGCTCCTTCTTCTCTCTCTTGTCCAGGCTCAAAATCTGGATTCTCAGTTGTTGGTTCCTCTTGTTGTGGTGTTTTTTTTTTCACCTTGTTGCTGAGCAACAGGAGTTCATCCAGCTTAGAAGATTCTTTTTCATCTCCCCTTCTTCTAGATCTTGATCTTACTTGTGCACTCATATTTCGCAACTAAAACTCCTGGGAGGATGATCAAGTCTCAGCCAATGAGAAAGAATCCAGACAGTAAGATGTGACTTGCACAGCTAGGCACCCAGAACACATTCTTAGGTTTCTTCATAAGAGGAAGGAAACAAATATCCTCTCATGTCTCACTGGCCAGAGTTGAATCACATGTTCATGCTAAAACCATTTACTTTGTGGGAAGTCGATTTACCAAGACTGGCTTAGACTGATCAAAGATCATTCCCTAGAGTTGGCGAAAGCCTCCTGGCTCTACCAACAAAAAAATCAGGGAAAGATTTACGTAGGTCACCATTGGTATCTGTTGCCCCTGCCTCTATGAGATGAGGAAATCAGCAGAAGTATACTGCTGCCAACTTTCTTGTCCCCTTGCTCTCTCAACTTTTGTTAATTATACATTGCTAAGTGTTAGGGCTTATAACATATCCAGTTCTTTTTTTTAAGAGGTATTTATTTATGTATTTATTATTTTTATTTCGGTATAGTTAGCATACATTGTTAGATTAGTTTAAGATGTACAATATGGTGATTCAACAATTCTATATATTACTCAGTGCTCATCAAGATAAGTGTACTCTTAATCCCCTTCATCTGTTTCACCCATCCCCCATCCACCTCCCTTTTGGTAAAAACCAGTTTTTTTCTCTGTAGTTAAGAGTCTGTTTTTTGGTTTGTTTCCCTTTTTTGTTTGTTTGTTTGTTCATTTGTTTTGTTTCTTAAATTCCACCTGAGTGAATCATACGGTGTTTGTCTTTCTCTGACTGACTTATTTTGCTTAGCATTATGCTCTCTCGATCTATCTATGCTGTTGCAAATGGCGAGATTTCAATTTTTCTATGGCTGAATAATATTCCATTGTATATTATACACCACAATAGACACATGAAAAGATGCTCAGCATTACTTATTGTCAGGGAAACAGAAATCAAAACTATAATGAGATATTATCTCATACCTGTCAGCATGGCTAAAATAAAAAACACAAGAAACAACAAATGTTGGTGGGGATGTGGAGAAAAAGGAGCCCTCTTGTGCTGTTGAGGGAAATGCAAACTGGTGCAGCCACCGTCAAAAACAGTAGGGAGTTTCCTCAATAAATTAAACTATAGAACTATAGAACTATAGAACTATCACACGATCCAGTAATCACACTACTTGGTATTTACCCAAAAATATTAAAATGCTAATTTGAAAGGATTTTATGCAGTCCTATGTTTATTGCAGCATTATTTGCAATAGCCAAATTATGGAAGCAACCCAAGTGTCTATCTATAGATGAATGGATAAAAAAGATGTGGTATATATAACATATCCATTCCATCCTCCTGTAACCATACTATCTATATTTGTTTTGGTCTTAGAATTCACTGTGCTGTGAATGTAGTACTACTATTAGTTATTTTAGCTAGAGTTTTTTCATTCATTTCTTGATTGGCTGAAGCTAATGTACTGGTTTCTTCCAGGTTAAAGGGGAGGCAGGGAATCAAATTCTTTGGGTTCTTGAATGCTCAAAGATATTTGTCAGCTGTCATTATACTCAAACACCTCTTTTATTAGGTATAAAATACTTGGTCGTAAAGTATTTCTTTGAGAATTTTTCCCTACACAGGGAAAAATTTATGGATTTAATCCTATTCCATTGTCTTGATTATGCTGTTGGGAGATACCAGTTATGTATATGTTTGATTTACATTTTATAATGTTCATGCACATCATTTTGCTATAATTATTTGAAAAAATTTATTTTTGCTATGATCTCTTTTGACTCAGTTGTTTACATTTTATTCTGACTTTTTTTTTATTTGTGTCATTTGTGATCCTTACTTTGTTGTCAGCAATATTTAGTCTCTTTGGGCTGTCTTTCGTGTTGATCTTCATTCTTCTGATGGTTTTATTTTTCTCATCTGTTTAACGACCTTGCTGATGCATAAGCCATCTCTTTCTATTGCCTCACTTAATTTTATTTGAGCGCTTGTATATTTACATTAAATTTTTGTTTCATAGAGGCATTTGTTTATTTTTTATTTCATGGTATTTTATTTGGCTGCAATTTTCATCTGTTCTGTGGCAATATTTTTTGTATGCCTCCCCTTTTTTCCTGTTTTTTTTCCCTCTTTTTATGGCTTGTATATAATTTTTCCCCCTTTTTAAGAGTTACCTTAAATGAGGCTTGCTTTTTCTGGATCAGCTATTTGTACAAGATGTATAGGGGACAAGGATCAATGCTCCATTCCAGACTAAATAACAATTGTCTTTATGACATGAGGTTTATGTGTGAGTGTGTTTTTTAGTTTTTACTTTCCTTCTCACTCCTTTGTCTTCAGCTTTCTGACAACGTGGCATTCACTTGTGATTTGTTATTCATTCCCAGCTACCTGCTTTCTTTTGTGCCAAAGTTTGTTCAAAACATCTCTCCTGCTGTCAGCTCATGCACCTAGAAGCATTATTCCAAAAAAGGGGATAGATAGTATTTCCTATGAGGGTGTGACACTTTGGTGAATGGTCCTCTGCTGTTTTGTCTCAGATCCATAGCCACAGGTGCTCTCTTTTGATATCTTCCTGCAACCCTGTTTGAGCTGTGACACAAAGTTTACATGCCAATTGCAGGGGAAGTGATATATATCTTGTTCTTTCGGATGCTGTAGTTGTTGACTTGTTCAGACTCTTACAGTTTCTCCTGATAATAGCAGGAATTAGGAAAGGCTGGCCAAGAGTCCTCTCTCCACCTGTTTCTACAGCCATGTTATGACTTTCTGTTCTTATGACATAAAGGTATGACTGCATCTGTGGTCTTTTATGAAACAATATAAAATGTCCTCCTAGCAACTGGCACCCTAAATCCAGGAAGTAACCAGATTTGCTTTAGGAATATATATTTCTCCAAAGCAAGATCCATATAAATGGTGTCTTTATCTATAATGCCTAGCACAGTGTCTATTTTGTATATTACACCCTCTGGGGGAATATTTTCCTAATGGAAGAATAAATATACAGAAGTGGCTTTTATTAGGTTCCTAGAGCTTCTGTAATAAATTACCACAAAGTTGGTGACTTACAATAACAGAAATTTATTCCTTCATAGTTCTGGAGGGCAGACGTTGAAATTAAGGTGTTGGCAGGGCTTTGCTCCATTTGGAGGCTCTAGGGAGGAGTCATCCTGCCTCTTGCAACTTTTGGTCGTTCCAGGTGTTCCTTGGCTTGTGGTTGAATAACTCTCAGTCTCTATGTCTGTCTTCACATGGCCTTGTCCTGTGTGTTCTGTGTCTTCTCCTATTCTGTCTCTTCTAAGGACACTTGTCATTAAATTTAGTGCCCACCAGCTAATCTAAATGATCTCATCTCAAGATCCTTAATTATATCTGCAAAGACTCTTTCTCCAAGTAAGGTCCTATGCATAGGTTCTGGGGGTTTGGATACATACATAATTTTTTAGGGACCACTATTCAAACTCACTTTACCGGTATTTCTTTTTGTGTCATCTGTCTTCATTCATTCAACAGATATACACAAGCACTGCATTTGTGAATAACACTGTTCTAGAGGTGTCAGAGTGTTGACTACTATTATTAGTATTGTTAGTATTACTAGTATTTCTCAAAATACTTAAAATTTAATTGAGGGCTCAGGAACTATATTTGAACAGTAGTATATATTAAACCAAAAAACAAAGTAGAGTTATCCTGGTAACTGGTATGAGAATTCTTTTGCTGGGAACAATGTCTTTCTTGAGATGATGCTTTGATAAGCTTGGGTAGGAGTTAATCTTCAAGGCCTGGCTTGGTCCTCAGGTTTCTGAAAGAAGGATGGATCTTAAGGACGGGAGGGTCAAGAAGGTCATTGATGGTGGCATGAGAGTTGGCTTTTAGAGAGAGGCAAGTCAAATGGGGACTTATGATGTGAAATGCTGTGTTCCATGCAATGTAACCCTTCCTCATTACTCTACAAATATCAGTAAAGCCATAGAAGTCACAATGAAAATTTGTTGAATGGATTTCCTTTGGAACCAGCGAAAGGATTGGGTTTTTTTTTCAATATATGAAGTTTATTGTCAAATTGGTTTCCATACAACACCCAGTGCTCATCCCAAAAGGTGCCCTCCTCAATACCCATCACCCACCCTCCCCTCCCTCCCACCCCCCCCCCCCCCCATCAACCCTCAGTTTGTTCTGAGTTTTTAAGAGTCTCTTATGCTTTGGCTATCTTCCACTCTAACCTCCTTTTTTTTTTTTCCTTCCCCTCCCCCATGGGTTTCTGTTAAGTTTCTCAGGATCCACATAAGAGTGAAACCATATGGTATCTGTCTTTCTCTGTATGGCTTATTTCACTTAGCATCACACTCTCCAGTTCCATCCACGTTGCTACAAAGGACCATATTTCATTCTTTCTCATTGCCACATAGTACTCCATTGTGTATATAAACCACAATTTTTTTTATCCATTCATCAGTTGATGGACATTTAGGCTCTTTCCATAATTTGGCTATTGTTGAGAGTGCTGCTGTAAACATTGGGGTACAAGTGCCCCTATGAATCAGTACTCCTGTATCCCTTGGGTAAATTCCTAGCAGTGCTATTGCTGGGTCATAGGGTAGGTCTATTTTTAATTTTTTGAGGAGCCTCCACACTGTTTTTGATTGGGTTTTATTAAAACACACAATTATGTATGATTAAATGCAAGACAGTGATACTATTAATGAATCTTACAGTTTTGGAGAAGGGCAAGGTTTCTGTGGGTGGAGTTGTCTCTAGAAAATGGATCTTGAACTGAGATTCACAGGCTAGGTGCAATGTGATTGAGAAAGAAGGAATTTCAGCAGTGGAAATGGCATTGGTAAAGGCAGGAATGTACCTAGACAAGCTCGAAACACCAGGTGAATGATCTGGTCTGGCTGGACTGCTTCAGGCTTTCAATAGAAGTTCAGGATTGCAGATTTGTTTGTGAGTGAAAAGTAGGACTTTCCTGAATAAAGCTGCAGTTCTAAGTAAGGAGTGAGCCTTCCATACCTTAGCCTGTGAGGTTTTTTTTTTTTTTTTAAATGTTTATTATTTTCAGAGAGAGAAAGAGAGAGAGAGAAGAGAGAGAAAATGAATGAGCGGGGGTGGGGACAGAGGGAAAGGGAGGGAGAGAATCCCAAGCAGGCTCCATGCTGTCAGCGCAGAGCCGATGCGGGACTTAATTTCATGAACCATGAGACCGTAACCTGAGCCGAAATCAAGAGTCAGACACTTAACCGACTGAGCCATCCAGGCGCCCGCTAGCCTAAGAGTTTTTACCATACTCCACAGTTAGGGCCACCATTCATTGTGTAGTAAAATTTGGCCTTAACAGTGTTAAAAAAGAAAAAAAAAACGGACTGAGGGAATAAAAGAGATAGAGAAAAGCTAGTTAAGAACACAGAGAAGAAGCCACCAGAGGTGGGAGACCTATGATAGATTGGTCTCTTAGGGCTAAAATAGGAGAAAATCTTGACAAGCGTGGCTTTAGCTGTGGGACCACATAGCTCAGAGAGGTGAACTTGGAGTTGCTAAGTTTTGTTAACAATCTTAGCACCATGGGTGTGTGATTGGTTGGAAAGCATTAAAAGTCACAGTGCAGAGAATTAAGGAGGAGGAGTGTGGTGAGGACGTGGAGCCTACTGAAAAGTGTAGTAGTAAATGGAAGGAAGCTAATGAATAGTAAGCCCACAGGTGATCCAGGCAGGTAACTCTGCTGGCAGGCAGGCAGGGGAAAGTTTTGTACCCACTGGCTGACAAAGTGGGAGGAAGCAGTTTTGAGACAGGGATGCAAAGGGGAAGATGGCTGAGATACTGGAGAAGGGGATAGGGTCAGGGCCAAGGGTACCAGTTGGACTGAGTTTACTTGGCAGAGATTTTCTCTCTGGATCTCTCCTTCAGTAGGTGGTTCTGAGAGAGAATGCCAGAGAAGGGGAGAGCAGAGCCTTGACCTCTGAAAACCAGGAAAGTGTGGAGTCAGGGTCTTCTGTGCTGTGATGTATAGGAGAGGCTGAATCTTTGGGGAGATATGAATTCTGGCAGAGAATAGAGACCGAGGAAGATATTAAGGGAAAATATGGGTTGAATTTATTTGATTACTAAAGGTTTGATGCAAGAATCATTGAGTAAAAAACAAAACAAAACAAAACAAAAAACCAGCATTTGCAGAGGGAGCAAGCAAAGGAGAAGTGCCATGATGGCAATAACAAACAAATATCTAAGGGGCCAGTGATGAACAGATTTCCCACTTCACTTGGAAAATGGATGATGGGCAACACTGGCCACATCCCCATGTGTTGACAGCTGCAGCAGCTGAGTAGTGGCTTCCCCCTTCAGCCTGGGCAGGCATTGACAAAGAGGTATCAATCACCCCTTGTTTTATTTTATTTATTTTAATTAATTTATTTAAATTCAAGTTAGTTAGCATACAGTAGTACTGGTTTCAGGAGTAAAACCCGGTGATTCATCACTTACATATAACACCCAACAAGTACCCTCCTTAATGCCCACCACCCATTTAGCCCATCCCCCCACCCCTTCCCCTCTAGCACCCTGTTTGTTCTTTGTATTTAAGAGTCTCTTATGGTTTGCCTCCCTCTCTGATTTTATCTTATTTTTTCCTTCTCTTCCCCTATGTTCATCTGTTTCTTAAATTCCACATATGAGTGAAATCATAATATTTTTCTCTGACTGACTTATTTCACTTAGCATAATATCCTGTAGTTCGATCCACACTGCTGCAAATGGCAAGATTTCATTCCTTTTTCAATCACCAAGTAGTATTCCATTGTGTATGGGTATGTGTGTGTGCGTGTGTGTGTGTGTGTGTATATATATATATACACACACACACATACATACATACCACATCTTCTTTATCCATTCACCAGTCGATGGACATTTGGGCTCTTTCCATAATTTGGCTATTGTCGATAGTGCTGCTATAAACATTGGGGTGCATGTGCCCCTTCTAATCAGTATCTTTGTATCCTTTGGATAAATACCTAGTAGTGTCATTGCTGGGTCATAAAAAATAGTTCTATTTTTAATTTTTGAAGGAACCTCCACACTGTTCTTCAGAGTGGCTGTACCAATTTGCATTCCCACCAACAGTGCAAAACTGTTTCTCTTATTTAATTGAGCTGCAAATAACTGGGGTCAGACACTTCCCCAGGGCACAGTAAGAGCTGGCCAAACAATTCTATCTACAGTCACTCCATGCCTTCCCTCTCCCTTCCCAACCGATGAAAGAAGACATGAGGTAGAGAGGAGAAAGAAGACATTGTTATAGTTGTGAGATGCTGGCCAAATGGCCAAATGTTCCCCTTTCTTCCCCACGGGGGCTTCCTGCCTACCTCAAAGTCCCATGAAAGGTGGACTCCTGGACAAGAACCTGGAGACATCACTGGAGATGGCTTCTTTCTCCTGGCTAGATGTTGGGCGAGATGAAGCAGCAGAGGCCCTTCTTGGTGTTCTCATTGGCATGGTGTGGAGCTAAATGTGGTGAAGGAAGGAGAGAGGTTGACATGGTTTGCTGTCAGGGCACATGTGAATGTGAAATGGGTGCCTGCTTTTTGCCTAGCTGTGGTGGTTTGCCAAAGCTGATAGAGAAGGGACTGCAGGGTAAGGTATCTGAGAAGACAGAGGAAATACTCCCCACCCCACATGGAAGGCCTAGAGGAGGACTTTGTGCCGCCACAGGAGAAGCAGAGAATGCAGAATGTGGCTCCACAGGAGAAGTAAAGAATGCATGGGTTTTGGAGCTGATCAGGTGACATCTAGTTAGGGGATGCCCCATATGGCAAGATGGCTGAGGGCATGGATCCTGGCAGAAACAACATGGAAACGTAGTTGCTCCCTGTCTGAGGGCATTCTCAGTCATGGACAGAGATGGAGTGAAGCACAACATCCCTCCAGGAAAACCACATCTGCCTTCTGGGTTAGTGAGGACCACCAGCAGCAGAGAGAACCAGATCCAGCTAGAAAGGAAACTCCAATAGCTGTCCACATCTCGCAGGCAGCCAGTGTGATATGTCAACCCCCGCTCCCTCTCAGCTTTCAGCCTCCACACATTGGTGGACTTTAGCCTGGAAGATGGACGGGGGAGACACTAAGCACATCTCCTCTCTACTCAAAGGGTGGCGGGAGGAGAAGTGCTCTGACCCAAAGCTGGGCCATCCCTGGAACGACGGAAGGAAAAGAGCTTTAAGCTGGGTGCAGAACTGGAATTTAAAAAATAAATAGGTCTGAGTCTTAAATACTGAAATGGCACTCTCCCAATAACTGAAAATGATTGGAAAGTTGTCGAATCTGCCCAGATGTTATTAAAGGGACAGTAAAGTATGATTCATTGTGGCAGCAGGGACTGGGGAAAATACAACCATTTCAAGTTTGTATTCCATTGAGTGCAGAGTGTACAATTACCTGGTTATATACAATATAGTAGAAAAAGTATGAGTATAGATATTAAAGTCAGACAGACTTGGGTTTGGGTCTTGCTCAGTCACTTACTTTCTACATGATTTTTGGCAAATTACTTTTCACATAGTTTCCTTAACTGTGAGATGGGGGTGGGTTGTAACATCAACCTCTCAGGGATTTGGGGGAGGAGTAAATGACATAAATTTTAAGAAGTGTCTAGTGTGATGCTTGCAGCATAGATCCTTGAAAGGGGGAGTGATTATCATTATAAACTGGAGACAGCTCTGATAAACCAAGGACTAATGGCCAATGCAGCTATCAAGTGTAGTTTGCAGTAGATAGAGGTGTTGAATCTGATAAGTATTTGACATTTTCTAAATCCCAAACTATCTTTCTCGATGAAGGCAATATATTTTCGAAACATTATTCTGCTTAATTTGGAAGTTTAAAAGTATCTAACTGGAAGCTAATACTTTGAAAACCATGAAAAAGGGCCTCTTGTCCTGATCAGAAAGATGAGGAAGCTCCAAAGAGGAGATCTGAGGCAGAGATTCTGCCAGCTTCAAAATGTGCCACACACATTTCACTGAGAAGATGCCCTGAAAAACATACTCTTGGCCTTCTGAGAGCGTTCCTTGGCAACCTTGGCAGGAGGGACTTTCATGTTGCCAGCTAAAGCCCTGGCACTCAGGGCTAGCTTGGGTGTTTCTGCTCCCGGCCCCTTCTCCATCTCCGATCCAAGGATCTTTTGTTTGTGCAGTGGCCATTGTATCTCTTCCCTTCTACTCGTTGGCTCCGGCCCAGACTTCCTCTCCACAGTCTCCAGCTGGGATAGGCACATGGGAGGTTTGCTTTGAGAAGCTCCCACTTTGGCATTGCCAGTTTCTCATCTGGCTCCTCATCTCTCTGTTTACTTCGTCTGGAGGCTCACTTGTTTGGTGACCCACTGAAAACCAGAGTCGTGCTGGCAAGATGGTGACTGTGTAGTCCCTTGCTGGCGTGGAAAGGGGCAGTCATTGCAGAGCTGTGGGGTTAACACGAAGGCTCCTTCTGCCTGCAGATGGTTGGTTTGTCCTGGGCAGCAGCCTTCGGGTGTCCAGCAGGGAGAGGTGTTCATTCCAGAAGCTGATGAGTCTGCACTTGAAGGAAGTGTCATCCTAATTCCAGAATGAGAGCTGTTTGCCTGTAGGTCAGCAAACTCTTTGAGGGAGGAAGACTTTCCAATATCCTATGTGGGCCTCCAGGGAGCCTGAGGCAGGCAAGAAGGATTCAGTGAGGAAGAAGAAGAGATTTGGGGAGGGAGAGGGAGAGGAAAAAGGAGAAAGATGAATGATAGCTGCAGGTATTGAATACCCGTTCTATACTCCTCACGTACTTTTGCTGAAAGGTTAAGACAATCTCCTAGTGTTTTAGGCTTATTTATTTTGATAGCCGACACTTAGGTAATGCTCACTATGTGCCAGGCACTGCACCAAATACCTTATTGTATTAACTCTTTTAATCTTCACTACAGACCCCCAGGGTGGGTAATATTATCTTCATTTCAGGGAAGGGAAAGCTGAGGCATGGATCCATAAAGTAATTTTCCTTAGATCACACAGCTAGTACATGGTAGAACCAGGTTTCAGTCCCAAGAATTATATATTTTTTCTCTTTTCTTCCTTCTCTCTTCGCTCATACTGTAGACAAGTATCCTTTTCACGGTTTACTTACTGACACATTTTTGTGCCTTTTGAGGTGATTACTGTTTAACACGCTGGAGCACTATCTAGTATTCCTAAATGCAAGAAGGCTGTGATGTGCCTTACATAGAGAGTACCTGTGTTAGACAAACTTGGTTCAGGCAAGAATTAAAGTGCTGCTGGCTGTGAGTTCGATGTTAATGAATCAGTAGAATTAAATATGGTGTCTTTAAAAGAAACACCCATAAAGCAAGGTTATATATTGATATGTTGACAAAAAGGTTATGATAAGAGGTTCACAGGAACCTAACCCTATATTTCCCTAAAAGCCATGGTTCAGTTTTCTCTAATTCATTGTTTGTGGTGACTTTATAGAATATAGCTGCCATGAATAATGAGACTCAGTTCTCTATCTTTTTCTACCAAAGATGCTAACAAGTATCCCTGCCACCTAAGTTTGGCTAGATGTACAGTTATTTTTCCAAGCAGTGTGGTCATTTTGCTAAGCACTGTCGCCACACAGATTTTCTTTCCTCAGTTCATAAAATCCAACACAGAGTATCTTACAAGGTGCCTGGCAAGTCGTTGCCACTGAGTGAATGCTCACTGAAAGAATGAGTGAATAAATGAATGAGTAAATGAATGCTTCAAACCTACAAGGTTTGAATAGTCTAATATTCTAAATCTTAAGAAATACATGAATGGGCCTGGAAATCAATATTTTGTTTCTTTTTAAGTAAGCCATAAAACTTATAGTAAGCAAGTTTTCCCAAGTTGTCTTCTGTTTGATTATCTGCTGTCTGCTGAGCACTGGCTCTCACATCACCTGTTTTATTATCCTCATATTCCCTACTATCTGAAATTATCTTGCTTTTCTGTCTACTTATTGTCTGTCTCTCCTCATGACAAGTATGTAGCTCCAAGAGAGTAGAAACCTTGTCTGTCTTTCCTCTTGCGGGATCTCCATCACCTGTAATGTTCGGTCCAATAGTATATGCTTAGTAAATGTTTGTTCTTATTTAATTATAACTATCATGATGCTATGCTATGAAAATCCTCAGAGATTTTGACTTACTGTGGGGAATCAGGAATGGAATGCATCTTTGAGGAAATACTGATTGAGTCAAACTGTAAAGAAGTAAGAATTAACTAAAGCTGGTAAAGAGGATATATTCCAGGAAGAGAGATCAGGATAAAACACGGCATGTTGGCATGTGTGAGAGAAAGTCAGTGTATCTGGAATCAAGGAGAAGGAGAGCACATGAGGTGAACCTACAGGAGTAGAAGAGGATAGGACACTCAGGGATAAGGAGGCTGTATGTGGATTTGGAATTTCATCCTAAGAGCAGTGAGAAGCAACTAAGGAAGTCAATCTTGCTGCTCTACTCAGGGGAGGGGGACAACCGAGTGTGTGAACGGTGTCACCATTCATGGTCTTGAAGATCAGATATTTAGTTTTGGAAATGTTGAATTCAAGGTTAAAGGGTCCACTTGAAGATGTCAGGTAGACAATTGCATATATTCATTTTTGGGGTTGGAGATGAATATACACATTTGAGTGACAGCACAGTAGACAGTATTTGAAATCCAGGGCATTGATGAAATTGTCTAAGGAGAGAGTGTAAAGTTAAGAAAAAAAAGGGGATTTTATTCAATCTGAGCTTTGAGGAACTTCAGCGTTTAAAGACTTGATGATGAATAGGAGAGAATCTTAATTAAAAGCAGAGTAGCTAAATTATGTATGCTTATTTCTGTGGTGTCTCTAAACAGTTTTGTCATCAGTTGCCCAAAGATAATTTTATACACCTTGAGCATATCTCTCTATTAGAACTCAATTTCGTATGTTTTAATCACAAATTTTCTTGTCTATTTCTTTTATTATGTTTGGGGTCAGAGGCTTTGTCTTTGAAAATCATGCTTGAAACCCTAGCACCTAGCACACTGACTGACTGCTTTGTTGGCATGAATATGTCTGTTTGAGTGGGAATAAAGATCCTGTTTAGGGAAGATGAGCAAGAACAGAAAGCAGCTTTCTCTCACATAGCTTATCTGTGTGTGAGACCGTACGCTCTTTATTTTAAGCATTTTGTCAATACCTGTGAAATGGTGACTTCGGGTATCAGCAAGCAGATGGGAAACTTTCAGAGGGGCACAGGAATCTAAATTCTTCATTTAGTGCCTTTGCGTGGATTTGCTCCCATTCTCGAGACCTGGGGCTGCTAGAAATTATTCCCAGAAGCTGCTGCAGCAGAGAATTTGCTGTCCACCTCACCAATTTGGAGTTTGGCTTGCTCATGTCTCCCAGTAAATTGCTTCCCTCTTTTCTCTCTCCTCCTTGACTGCCTACCACCACTTCCCTGACTTTACCACAATCCCTCTTTTTCCTTTGCCCAGAGAACCCCAGGGGTATGTTCTGTAATTTCAAGCATGATTTTACTCAGAAATTAATAATATTTTTGTATCAGGGTGCCTGGGTGGCTCAGTTCGTTAAAGTCTGCCCATTGGTTTCACCTCATTGGTTTCACTGATCTTGCAGTTCGTGAGATCGAGCCCTGCCTCAGCCTCTGCCCTGAGCCCGCTTGGGATTCTCTCTCTCTTCTCTCTGCCCCTACCCCCTCCCTCTCAAAATAAATAAATAAACTTAAAATTTTGTGTGTGTGTTATTAACAACTCTCCTCTCCATTTTCCATTCTGAAATACATTATTCCATCTCATATTATTTTTACCTCTGGTAATGAGGTTTCTGTATTCTCTTTGATAACAGGTCTAATAGTAATGTGACCAGTGTGTGAAGACCAGTGGGTTTTCCTCTCCTCCCGCCATGCCTCATTCCTGCCTGGTGCCTGTGCTTGCTTAGCCTTCCATCTCTGTGTTTGAGAATCGGTTCTTCTTCCTGGGCTGAAGCAAACAGCTATAATATTGATCCAGTCCTTGTTGCCTGGACTCTCCTTTAGTTCATGATCTTGGCTGCCAGAATTTTCTTTCCTCAAGACTTATTGTTTGTTCTTGACCTGTGGAACTTTATGCCTCCTTGACCTGTGGAATTTTTCTTAAGTCTTCGGTTTTGAACCAATGACTCTGCTCTTTTAAGCCAGGTATGTGTTTTTCAGACTGTGTCTGTTATCTTTTGTGTTGCCTGTTGTATTTCTCATCTCCAAGTGACTTGGATGACTGGACATTTGGTTAGTTTTAGGGAAAGCATGTGGCTGGAGAAGAGTGAGACCTAGCTCTTGAGGGTTGGGGTGAGTGCATGGAGGGTATTGGGGTGGAAAGCCTAGGTAAGGTGGGGGCTAAGCTGGAGACAGAGAGACAGACTTTCAACAAAATAAATTTCACTGATTTCAAATCAAGGTGACTACGAAGTTCTGTCTACATGAGTGAAGACCAATTTTTAAAACATTTGAAGGCATACATTCAAAATGACAGCTTAACGTTAAAATGGGAAGTTATGATTCATAAGCAGTAGTATAATTTTGAATAACATGACCTTATTCATTGACACTAACTGCTTTACATCTTCGGGTCTTATCATATTAGTACTGTGAATAAAACCCAGAAAAGTTATAGAGGAGGAAATGATTTTGACTTTTTTTTTATTCAATAGTCATTACTTATATCCTTTTACAGTTTTGCAGATTTTAAATTGCAATAATAATCTTGCTATTCAAGTTTCCAATTTCTTACAACCATAACCTTCTGGAATAGCCCACAAATGTAGGAGAAAACTAAGTAAAAAGCCTTTGAAGTCAATGAAAATACTTTCTACAGGGGTGCCTGGGTGGCTCAGTCGATTAAGTGTCTGACTGGCTCAGGTCACGATCTCGCGGCTCGTGGGTTCGAGTCCAGTGTCAGGCTCTGTGTTGACAGATCAGAGCTTGGAACCTGCTTCAGATTCTGTGTCTCCCTCCCTCTCTGCCCCTCCCCTGATCACAGTCTGGCTCTCTGTCACACACACACACAAAATAAATAAACATTAAAAAAAATACTTTCTACAAATCCCATGGCTTGACTCAGTAAGGCCAGAATGGCATTTCTTTTCCTATAGTAGGCTCAGAACTTATTTGATTTAGTTATGATCTATGGCAGTTTCTTTATTTCCTCCTGGAAACATATAGTTTTTACTTTTAATCTAGGAAACGAAAGGAAGCTGATAGATTGAGAAATAGCTTTTCACAAAGTTACAGGCCTTAAAGCATAATTGAAGAGAGACATTGAAGGAACAGTGCTGTCCATTAGAAATTTCTGCAGCAAGAGAAGTGTTTGTCTGCCCTGTCTAGGACGGTTACCACTGGACACAAGAGGCCATTAGGTGCTGGAAATGTGGCTGTTGTGACTGAGGAACTGAATTTCATTTTTTATTTCATTTTAATTAAATAATCACATGTGGATAGTGACTACTATAGTAGACAGCATAGTTCTAGATAGTTGTATTAGCTTTCTATTGTGGCTATAAAAAACCCCATAAAGTTAGGGGCTTAGACAACATAGTTTTATTATCTTATAGGTCTGTAGGTTAGAAGTCTGGCACAGGTGTCTTTGGGCTAAAATTAAGGTGCCAGCCGGGCTACTTTCTTTTCTGGAGGCTCTAGGGGAGAATCTATTTCCTTGACCTTTTTAACTTTTAGCAGCTGCTCACATTCCTTGGTTCATGGCCCCTTTTCTCCATTTTCATACAATGTTACACCTCTTTGTCCCCTTCTTCCATAGTCCCATCTTCCTCTGACTGTCCTCTTCGGCCTCTTTCTTCCTTTTTCAAGGACCCTTTTGATTCTCCTGGGCCCATCTGAATAATTCAGGATAGTCTCCCTAATTTAAAGTCAGTTGGATAGTAATCTTAATTCTCCTTTGTCATGTAACCTGACATTTTCATAGATTCAAGAATTAAGAGTTGGACATCTTTAAGGGAGGCATTATTCTGCCTACCACATCATCTTCTAAATATGGAACAATTTAGTGAAAGGGTGGACTAAGCCCTGTGCATCTTTTTCACATTATTTGCTGAGCCTGTGTCTGTATTTCATGCACTGCAGTGCAGAGGTCTCACAATGATTCAAGAACGATAGAAATTTAACTCTGAAAGGAAACTCATATGATACATAGTCCAATCTTCTATCCCACACAGTAGTATTTTCTTCTGTGGAATCTATAATTCATTTGATTTCTTCCAGGAGTTTCCTATGAAGGGCACTCCCTACTTAGCGACAAAATCCGTTGCATTGTTGTATAGCTCTAGTCGTTCCGCTCTGTCATTCTATCATTCAGATTTTTATCATTTGCACACAGTCACCCTCTGTTTTTGATTTCTGGAGCCATGTAAACCTGCTCTTCTTTTGCTGTTACCTTTCTCAGGAAATGGCACCACTACCCCCACACCATTGTCTGAGCAAAAATTTTGTGAGTCCTGTTTACTTTATTCCCCATATTCATTCACCACTGTTGAATATGTTAAATGTGTAACTCGCCAAATGTCTCTCAGATCTGTCCACTTGTTTCATTTTGGTTATTGTACTTTTCATTTATAGAATTTAAATTTGGTTCTTTTTATAGTTTCCGTCTCTCTTTTGAGATTCTCATTTGTGTATTAAGACAATATTTTCCTTTAATTCTCTGAGTATATCTTCTTCTTAATTCCTTGAAAATATAATAACTATTTTAAAGTCTTTGGAAAACCCAAACCTGGGCTATCTTGGGATCAGTTTCTCTTGATTACTTTTTCTTAACTATGTATTACATTTTCCTTTTTCTTTGCAGATCTAGCAATTTTTGATTGTGTATTAGACATTGTAGATGATACATTTTAGGCACTGTGATATTATCTTCCTCTGAAAATATTTTCCTCTAAAGACTTATTTTTTTTAAGAAGGCAGTTGATTACCCTGAACTTGGATAAACTTGGGTTATCCTTTGCTGAAATGGTTCTGTGGAAACCTCTAGGTGTTACCAAAGCCCTTCTCCCTTAGTGAGACTTAAGTTGCAAGTTCTGCTTCCTCTGAAGTTCTTGTCAAGGCTTAGGTTTAGGTGTTTCTTCATCAGGTCCAGAGTTCTTTGTACTCTAGGCCAGTATTTCTCAATCTTTTTTTCCATGATTATTCTCCTAGGAGACTTGTCAGGCATCCCACCCTCCAGTCATTAATTCCCCCAACCTTAATTCTTCTGTGAAGTTTCAATACCACAGATGTAACTATATATCTGTTTGTGTACTGTATAATTTATAAGAATTTTTTTGATGATGTCACTTCTATTGAGAAAGGCTGTTCTAGAGGTGGTCCCTATTCCTAAGGTGAAGCCTTTCTGATGTTTTGCTAGATGCCCAGGGGATTAAATAGGAGTTGTTAATGAGACTTCTTCCCTCTTTCCTGCTGTGCCAGAATGCAGATATCCTCCAACACTGTTCAAACCCTAGTATTCCTGCTCTTCTTTCAACCCCTTAGCAGCCACTCTCTGGGAATCTTAAAGTAGTTTCAGTCTGTGTGTGTACAGCCCAGCCCTTAGCCAAGGATTTGCAGGGCACCCACATGGACTTTTGCAATTCCTCGTTGTACAGCTTCCTCCTCTCTGGTGCCCTGCCTCGCAGATTCCAACTCTTCAACCTCAGGTCTCTGACTTCTCAGTTCAGTGAGCCTGTTGTACCCTGCATGAATTCTAGGTCACTTCACTGCAGTTGGGAATTTGTCCCTGGGCAAAGAACTGGACATTTGGTGTCACCTTGTGAATTTTTCTTCTCTCAGAGATTGCTGTCTTATACTGTCTCTTTCCCAATGCCTGAAAATAGTTGTCTATTTTTGTCCAGGTTTATAGTTCTATGGCCATTTATGGTGCGAGGGTTAGTCCTGTACCACTAACTGCATTCTTTCTGAACTCTCTTGGAAGCAGAAGTCCTCCTTCTACTTTTTGCAGTCCCTGTCCATAGCTAGCATAGGTGATAATCAGCCCATTAGGATTACATCATCAGCCTTTTAATGGGTCTCCTTACTTTCAACCTCCGCACAACGTCCAGAGTGAACTTGTTAAATCACCCATTTCGTTTTGCCATTTCACTGTTTGAAACCCTTTGTAGGCATTCTGTTACCCTCAGGATAAAGTTAGAGCTCTTTAAAGTGATTCACGGGTCTCCCTTTATGATTTGCGTCCTATCTCCCTCTTTAGCTGTGGCTTGTTGCATTCTGTCTTGAACAGTTGTGCACGTCATACTGATCTTTTACACTTTGTCAAATGTGCAGTGGTGTTACTTGCCTCCCTGCCTTTGCACATTTACTTTCCTATGGCTGGAGTCCCCACTCTCTGACTCCCATCTTACTTGGTGAACACTTGCTCTTCCTTTAGGTTGCACCAGAGACTTAACTTTTTTTTTTTGAAGGCCTATAACAGATGAAACCCCTTACTTTATGTTCCATACACCACCACAGTGTCATTATTTAACAATTCTCATGTTTCTTTTCCTTTCTCCCATAGGAAATAAGCTCAGTAAAGGCAGGGATTTTATCTGCCTTGTTTAGTGCTATATCCACAGTGCTCATAAAGCCTGGTGCATATATAGGTATCCAATTAATATTTATTGAATGAATGAATGAATGAATGGAGATTGTGTTTATTCCTTTTTTAATATGACTGCTCTTCAAATATACAGGATAGTAATTGTTGTTCCTTAGTCTTTACTTCTCTGGGCTACATTTCCAGAGATCATAAAGGAAAGGTTTAAATGTCTGTAGTAGGGTTTGACAAAGTACAGCTAGATCCACCTTGCTGTTTTTTATAAATAAAGATTATCGATACATAGCCATGCCCATTATTTTTACATATTGTCTATGGCTTTTTCTTAAAAAAAATTCAGAGCCACTTTATTTTAAAGTTAGGGTCTACTAGTTTTTAAAAATTGGTTTCATTTTCAATATTCAGTTGACACCGTTTTTCAAGAATATCTCAATTGTGCAAATTAAATGAAATATAGCAATGTTTTAAATGGCCTGAACGATCTGCCTGAGACAGGGCATCCTTTTATGAACCTTACACGTAGATTGAAAACTGAATCCTATTAATGGAGTTTTCTTATTTAGAGTGGTGATTTTTAAGCTTCCTTCCCTTTATGTTATTTGTTTTAAGGAATGGAATCCTTTCAACAAATGAAATCTTAGAAAGAAGACCAATTTGTAAAACATATAAAGGTTGCTGCTGTGGTTGAAGCTTTGGATTCCCTTTTCTCAGTCCCTCTTTCATTACCCCATGTCTATAGGGGCACCTTCGTAGTGTCCTCAAGGAGTGAAAACCACTGTGTAAGGCATCTACAGGAAAGAACTTTGAATTAGTCTGGTTAGCAGCTCCTGGCCCTGACATAAGGTATAAATGCTTTCTCACTGTCACTTTAGGTTTAGTCTCACTGCTGTGTTCTGTGGTGCTGCCATCTTTATTTTCCCAACTGCTTGAGTCCTGACAGTTCTCTTACATCTCAGCTAGCTTGCTGGCTCAAGAAGCCTAGCTTGCAGCTGAATGTTGTGGAAAGGTAACTCTTGGGACTCATTGACTTCCAGACTTCTGATCTTTTCCCACATTTGGAGAAGTGGGATTATGGTGATCTGATCATGGGGTAGCCTCTTCTAATGAGGCTGCTCCTAGATCTTCTGAGTTTTCCAGAAAAAAAAGATAGATATCCAAATTTCTATATGAAATCTCCTGACCTTTTAATGTCACCAGTTGATTTTATATTTGGGAAAACACTGTGCAGGCCAAACTATATCTGACCTGGTTGCAGCACACAGATCACTCTTCTGTGACCTTTGCCTCAAACTTTGGCTGACCTGCCTTTTGCTTTGGCTATTACCTGCTCTCAGCCCCCTTCTGGCTGTTCCTGCCAAGGTGTCACCCACTCCCTGGGGTGACACTTCATTGAAGGGACTAACCTTCGGATTAACCTTGAGTTGGAAGTGATCTGATATCGAGAGCAGGGAGGACAATGTCTGATTACTTAGACTTTGCATCACTGCTTGCCTTAAGTGCTTCTGCCAAATGCTGGTGCTTGAGAGGCCAGATTTGTTTTGATAATTTTAGTAGAAGAGAAATGATATATGGAAGGATTTTTTTTAACTGTTGAAGAAGTAAGTATGACAAGAAGCCAGCATTTTGTGATTCCCTGACTCTCAAACCTGTTTTGTTTTGTTTTGTTTTTGTACTTTAGGATTTCTATGTTTGATCTTGATCTAATATTAATCAGAATTTAATTTGAAGCTGGATTTCTCCTCCTCCCTTATTCTAATAGACTGGTGGGCTAAAGAGAAGTTTGTTTGTTTGTTTTTTTTAAATAAGAAAAGGAAGCCTTTAACCTTCTACCATCTTAGAAGTTTTCACTACCTTTTGATTCATGGATTTTAGGCAGGAGCATTTTGAGCATAGCCTTCTTGAAATGGAAAGCCTTTGCTTTCTTTGGGATTATTTGGCACATTCTGAAGGTGGATGTGGTCAGTATCAAGTTGGGAAACCAAGAAAAGCATTTCATGAATCATTATTTTCTCTGTTCTTGAATCAATATCAGACACAGATATTTTCAGAGCCAACCCTGCTGGTCTGCCAGGTGTGATTATGGGTGCAGTCTCTGAGACTGAGCTAGTGGTCTTCGTTAGAGCGAGGTGCTAATAAGCACAAGGCCATGTGTTTGATCCCCATACAGGTCTATTAGCTTAGCCCAAAGAGGGATTTCTGGTTCAGCCAGTCTGGAAAATAACTATATGGTTGCAGACCAAGGAGGATTAGATTAGAGAGTGAGCAAATCCCTCACCACCAGGGGAAAAAGAACCCAAAGCACATGTCCTGCTGGATGTGATAAGTGCTATCATCTGTGAGTGGATTCAGCACCTATATTACCTACATGTAGGGAGAACTTGTGCATCACATAAAATATTCCAACATTCTGTGCATACAGGTTTTAAATAACCAACAGAAACTAATGGCTTCTCAGATATCTGGAAAGTGAAGGGGAATCTTATAGCTAATGAAGCTGGGATGAACCTCTGTGGTCAAGTTGGAACTCTGTGACTATGCTAAAGAGCTCTTAGGAGATTCCTTTTTAGGTGTGAAGCATGCACATACACGCTAAGACAACTTTCTCTTCTCATGCAGGATGAGTAAAAGGGCAGGGAGACTTGTATGTGAGCCTAGGATTGCACACACTTGTCCTATAGCCTGTCTTACACATTCTGTGTATTTGCACACCCTGCTTTCACATTTCTTGAGTGTTTTCCTATGGAAATCTTCATTATAGGAAGGACAGTTTGAACTGTACCTATTTTCCAAGGGTAAGAACTTTTAAAATTATTTATATTATGGAAAATCTCAAGGTAGTGAGACTATAATAATGAATATCCATATGCACATCATCTGGATTTAATAATTGTCAACATTTTGCCATACTCGCTTTCTAATTTTTTTTTGGCTAATGTTAGGTCATTCCTATATATTTCTCTTAAAGTATGACTGTTTTCTTGCATTACCACCTACTATTATCACTCCTATTAAAATTGGCTGTAATTCTTTAACATCATCTACTACTTGGTCCATATTCACATTTCCCAGTTGTCTTCAAAGTGTCTTTTGTCTTTTGGTCAGTTTAGTATCTAATCAAAGTCAGTGCATTTCATATGGTTATGTCTCTTAAGTTTCTTTTTAGCTTAGAACAATCCTTCCTCACCCCTGCTTCTGTGTGTGTGTGTGTGTGTGTGTGTGTGTGTGTGTGTGTGTTTGTGAACATGTGATGTTGACTTGTTGAAGAGATAAACCAGTTGGCCTGTACTATGTCTCATATTCAGGATTTGTTTGATTTGCAAGGATAAGTTTTGATGTTTTGCATTTGATGTTGAAAATGGCCTTGGGTCTGGAAATTGGTAACAGTTGGGAGACCCCATACACAGAGGGCCTTTGATAATGAGGGAGGTAAACACAAAGGCAGGAGGAGTGTTCCATATTCCCATGTCTTGCTCCCTGCCAGAGCTGACAGATACAGACTCACAACATTTTTAGAAACAATCAGGCATTTTTTTTTTCTCTTGCTAGGCTATAGGACAGAGCTGGAGGATATAATGATCCTATTGGGTGTGTATTTTGAATAGTGTATCCTGAATAAAACAAGTTAAAACCAAGAGACAGGAAAACAAAAGGAAACTAAAGCTATGAGAAGGTCACAGATAATTCCCAGTAGCCTGACAGCTTGAATTTGTTCTCCTTTCTTGAAGTTTGCTCATCTCTCTTAGGGGTGGAGAGAACCTAAATTTGAAAGAGACAACTGCAGAGGACCAAGTGTCATGGGAGAAGCTGATGACAGACATTAGGAGATTAGACTTGGGAAGGAGACAGCCAAAGAGGGAATCTTAGTACAGAGGGGCACATGGTGAGAGGGTTCAGCTCATCTCTTTTCCCCTTTCCTTCAAAAGACTGGTGGTTGTCGGTGGGCCCATAAAATCTTTTCCAATCTTAAAGGTGTATTTGGAATATTAACTTAATTCTTAGCATTCTTAACTTGGAACAGGGGTTCTGAGACTTGAATGCACATTGGTATTACCTGAGAAGCTTTAAAAACTACTGATGTCTGTGTCCTACCCTCAGAAATTCTGATGTATATTGTCTCAGATGTGCCCATGGCAACAGGATTTCAAGATTCCCCAGGTGATTCAGTGTGCATCTACATTTGAGACCAACTTACCTAGAGCAATAAACTGCATATGCATTGACCTTTAAAAAAAAAAAAGAAAGATGTACTCAACTCCCCCCTCCTCTATCAAACCTTATGGAATCCCAATGCATAAAAGAGATAAAAGTGGAGGTTCTTTGGTTAAGGTAGTGCTGAAACCTTGCTCACTGGGTAACATCTGGCATCCTCATTACCCATTTCTTTAAAACTCTCATTTCCTCCCTATAACAGCATCTTCATGTAGCTAAGTATACTGGATTTTAACAATCTAGACCTGGATTTGAACACTGGCTCTGTCAGTTAGCTAACTATGTGACTTTGAAAAAAAAAATTTTAACCTTTATTCATTTTTGAGAGACAGAGAGGGACAGAGCATGAGCGGGGAAGGGGCAGAGAGAGGGAGACACATAATCTGAAGCAGGCACCAGGCCCTGAGCTGTCAGCACAGAGCCCAACGCGGGGTTCAAACTCACGAACTTCAAGATCATGACCTGAGCTGAAGTTGGAAACTCAACCAACGGAGTCACCCAGGTGCCCCCTAACTATGTGACTTTGGACAAATATACCTAAACTCCCTGATCCTTGGTTCCTTTATCTCTTAATTAGAGATAGTGCCTGTCTCACAAGTTGTAATGAGCAAAGTTGGATGTAAGGTAGTGTATTCTCAATAGAGGTTAGCTCCTTGGATAGTTCAGGCTTTCTGTGAGGCCATGTTATCATTTGTTTTGGGAAGAGATTGATGGTTTGGTTTAATCTGTAATCTTTAGTTACTTTTATATTGCACCTGTATTGTAGGATGAACTCAGATTCCCTCTACCCATGATGGATTTACAATTCTTGATTGACGTAGCATCATAAAAACAGATGGGGTTGGGGAGGAGTTGTTCACTGCTGAGTTCATGAAATGCCTCAGGAAATACTCTGTAACTCAGATGGACAATGATAATTGATGGAGAGGCAATAATCACAAGTCCATTTTCATGTGGATGACTATAAAAAAAGTGGTATGAGTGTCCATAGTAATGGTGGTAGTGTTTAGGCTAGGGGGTTGAGGTGGGAAGGAGTTTTCTGTGGACCAGAGATACAGGTTCGTGACTGAGGATTTTTTGATTTTTGATTTTTTTTTTTTTAAAGAACAATGGAATTTTAAGCAAGCATGAAAAAACATAAACATATTCTTTCCCATTTTGATATATTCTCATATGGTCAAAAAACCTTCTAGATAATATAAAAGCCTCACTTTTCCCCCTTATGAATATCTTACAGTGTTGCTAAGAAGTGAAATTGAGAAGAATTTAACTTCCTCCTCCTTCTACTCCCTCCACTCTGCGAGACATTAGTAAGCAGTGAAGTGGCTAGAGGTGCTCAGAGGAGTGACCAGAGAAGTCAGAGGCTTGGGGAATTACAAAGTTAGATGATCTGTAATTGAATAATGTTGAGTAAACTGCACAACTCAGAGATGTCTAAAATCTGGTAAAGGAAAGATTCATTTGCGTTTGGCGTTGTCTCAGTGACATTGAACTAGTGAGTCAAGTGGCAATAGGTGGTATTTCTTGTTTATCTTTTACAAAGCTGGCATCAATTTCCACATCGTGTTATCTGCACATCCCTGACCTCCACAAAAATGAAAAATGCTTTTTGGTTTCCTGAGTATTTAAACAATGAAGAACCTTCCAGATAAACTTTCTTTTCTTTCTGGTATCTTAATAAATGGAGGAGTGCCACCTGAGTGTAGGTGTTTGGACCAGTAGGATGTTTGGTAGACTCAAGTATGGATTATATTTAGTCTGTTGAAATTTTTTTTGCATTATCTTATCCACATATTATCTAAAACATGTGGGTTTATTTTTAATTTCTGTTCCATTTTTAACTTCCATCTAAACAGACAGATGAAAATTAAAAAAACTTTCATGAAGTAAAAAGTGAAAACAATGAAATCTCTTTTTGTAACTTAAAATTGAGACCAAGGCAAATTCTGGCAAAACTGATCTGTCGCGATGGCAGCCTCTTTCTCATAGTGTCTTCCTGCTATGTGGCACCTCTACTCACATCCAGCAGCTCTGCAGGACCCCTGTGTGGCTCCCCTGTGAGAGTGCATTTGTCCACAGTGTCCCATTGAGAGTGCCCCTGAAAGTCTACGTCCTTTAGCATTTCCCCTTCTGAAGAAAATTTCTATTTTTTAAAAAAATGCCTCAATGGTAGTGAGTTGTGTTAAGAATGTGATTAGAATAGCTCAGATCAAGGTATATGAGAATTAATCACTGATAATATTCAGTGTTTTATCCTGATTTGAGTATATGCATTTCAAAAGGAGTCGCTTGTAAGGGGATGGAGAACTATCATGCTACTGGAAGTCAAAAGAAAGCTGGAGTAGCCATACTTTTGTCAGACAAACTAGACTTTAAATTAAAGGCTGTAACAAGAGATGAAGAAGGGCCTTATATAATAATTACAGGGTCTATCCATCAGGAAGAGCTAACAATTATAAATGTCTGTGCACCGAATACGGGAGCCCTCAAATATATAAAACAATTAATTACAAACATAAGCAACCTTATTGATAAGAATGTGGTAATTGCAGGGGACTTTAATTCTCCACTTACAGCAACGGATAGAACATCTAGACAGAGAATAAATAAACAAGGGCCCTGAATGATATATTGGATCAGATGGACTTGACAGATATATTTAGAACTCTGTATCCCAAAGCAACAGAATATACTTTCTTCTCGAGTTCACATGGAACATCCTCCAAGATAGATCACATACTGGGTCATAAAATAACCTTCATAAGTATAAAAGAATTGAGATCATACCATGCATACTTTCAGACCACAATGCTATGAAACTTGAAATCAACCACAGGAAAAAGTCTGGAAAACCTCCAAAAGCATGGAGGTTAAAGAACACTCTACTAAAGAATGAGTGGGTCAACCAGGCAATTAGAGAAGAAATTAAAAAAATATATGGAAACAAATGAAAATGAAAATATAGCAATCCAAATGCTTTGGGATGCAGCAAAGGCAGTCCTGAGAGGAAGATACATTGCAATCCAGGCCTATCTCAAGAAACAAGAAAAATCCCAAATACAAAATCTAACAGCACACGTAAAGGAAATAGAAGCAAAACAGCAAAGACACCCCAAACCCAGCAGAAGAAGAGAAATAATAAAGACCAGAGCAGAAATAAACAGTATAGAATCTAAAAAAAAAAGAAAAACACAGTAGAGCATATCAATGGAAGCAAGAGTTGGTTTTTTGAAAAACATAAACAAAATTGATAAATCTCTATCTAGGCTTCTCAAAAAGAAGAGGGAGAGGACCCAAATGGATAAAATCATGAATGAAAATGGAATTATTACAACCAATCCCTCAGAAATACAAGCAATTATCAGGGAATACTATGAAAAATTATATGCCAACAAACTGGACAACCGGGAAGAAATGGACAAATTCCTAAGCACCCACAACTTCCAAAATTCAAACAGGAAGAAATAGAAAATTTGAACAGACCCATAACCAGTGAAGAAATTGAATTGGGTTTCAAAAGTCTCCCAACAAATAAGAGTCCAGGACCAGATGGCTTCCCTGGGGAATTCTACCAGACTTTTAAAGCAGAGATAATACCTATCCTTCTCAAGCTGTTCCAAAAAATAGGAAGGGAAGGAAAATTTCCAGACTCATTCTATGAAACTAGCATTACTTTGATTCCCAAACCAGACAGAGACCCAGCAAAAAAAGAGAACTACAGGCCAATGTCCCTGATGAATATGGATGCAAAAATTTTCAACAAGATACTAGCAAATCGAATTCAACAGCATATAAAAAGAATTATTTACCATGATCAAGTGGGATTCACTCCTGGGCTGCAGGGCTGGTTCAATATTCGAAAATCAATCAATGTGATACATCACATTAATAAAAGAAAAGATAAGAACCGTATGATCCTGTCAATTGGTGCAGTAAAAGCATTTGACAAAATTCAGCATCCTTTCTTAATAAAGACCCTTAAGAAAGTCGGGATAGAAGGAACATACTTAAACATCGTAAAAGCCATTTATGAAAAGCCCACAGCTAATCTCATCCTTAGTGGGGAAAAACAGAGTTTCCGCCTGAGATCGGGAACATGACAGGGATGCCCACTCTCACCACTGTTATTTAGCATAGTGTTGGCAGTTCTAGCATCAGCAATCAGACAACAAAAGGAAATCAAAGGCATCAAAATTGGCAAAGATGAAGTCAAGCTTTCACTTTTTGCAGATGACATGATATTATACATGGAAAATCCGATAGATTCCACCAAAAGTCTGCTAGAACTGATACATGAATTCAGCAAATTGCAGGATACAAAATTAATGTACAGAAATCAGTTACATTCTTACACACTAATAATGAAGCAACAGAAAGACAAATAAAGAAACTGATCCCATTCACAATTGCACCAAGAATCATAAAATACCTAGGAATAAACCTAGGTTTGTTTAAGATCTGTATGCTGAAAACTATAGAAAGCTTATGAAGGAAATTGAAGAAGATACAAAGAAATGGAAAAACATTCCATGCTCATGGATTGGAAGAATAAATATTGTTAAAATGTCAATACTACCCAAAGCAATCTACACATTCAATGCAATCCCAATCAAAATTGCACCAGCCTTCTTCTTGAGGCCAGAACAAGCAATCCTAAAATTTGTATGGAACCACAAAGACCCTGAATAGCCAAAGTAATATTGAAGAAGAAGACCAAAGCGGGAGGCATCACAATCCCAGACTTTAGCCTCTACTACAAAGCTGTAATCAAGACAGCATGGTATTGCCACAAAAACAGACACATAGACCAGTGGAATAAAATAGAAACAACAGAATTGGACCCACAAATATATGACCAACTAATCTTTGACAAAGCAGAAAAGAATATCCAATGGAAAAAAGACAGTCTCTTTAACAAATGGTGCTGGGAGAACTGGACAGCAACATGCAGAAGAATGAAACTAGACTACTTTCTTACACCATTCACAAAAATAAACTCAAAATGGATGAAGGACCTGAATGTGAGACAGGAAACCATCAAAACCCTAGAGGAGAAAGCAAGAAAAAACCTCTCTGACCTCAACCGCAGCAATTTCTTACTTGACACATCTCCAAAGGCAAGGGAATTAAAAGCAAAAATGAACTATTGGGACCTCATCAAGATAAAAAGCTTCTGCACTGCAAAGGAAACAATCAACAAAACTAAAAGGCAACCGACGGAATGGGAAAAGATATTTGCAAATGACATATCAGACAAAGGGCTAGTATCCAAAATCTATAAAGAGCTCACCAAACTCCACACCCAAAAAACAAATAATCCAGTGAAGAAATGGACAGGAAACATGAATAGACATTTCTCTAAAGAAGACATCCAGATGGCCAACAGGCACATGAAAAGATGCTCAACATTACTCCTCGTCAGGGAAATACAAATCAAAACCACACTGAGATGTCACCTCACACCAGTCAGAGTGGCTAAAATGAACAAATCAGGAGACTATAGATGCTGGAGAGGATGTGGAGAAACAGGAACCCTCTTGCACTGTTGGTGGGAATGCAAACTGGGGCAGCCGCTCTGGAAAACAGTGTGGAGGTTCCTCAAAAAATTAAAAACAGATCTACTCTATGACTCAGCAATAGCATTGCTAGGAATTTACCCAAGGGATACAGGAGTGCTGATGCACAGGGGCACTTGTACCCCAATGTTTATAGCAGGACTCTCAACAATAGCCAAATTATGGAAAGAGCCTAAATGTCCATCAACTGCTGAATGGATAAAGAAGTTGTGGTTTATATATACAATGGAATACTACTTGGCAATGAGAAAGAATGAAATTTGGCCATTTGTAGCAACGTGGATGGAACTGGAGAGTGTTATGCTAAGTGAAATAAGCCATACAGAGAGACAGATACCATATGTTTTCACTCTTATGTGGATCCTGAGAAACTTTACAGAAGACCATGGGGGAGGGGGAGGGGGAAAAAGTTACAGAGAGGGAAGGAGGCAAACCATAAGAGACTTAAAAACTGAGAATAAACTGAGGTTTGATTGGGGGTGAGAGGGAGGGGAAAGTGGGTGATGGGCATTGAGGAGGGCACCTGTTGGGATGAGCATTGGGTATTGTATGGAAACCAGTTTGACAATAAATTTCACTTTAAAAAAAAAGGAGTCACTTGTAAACCCCAATTAATGCATATGTAAACAGAGACAGTTTCAGGATTTCAGGAACAGATTTGATGGCTGGGGAAGAGTGGTGTGTAGTCTTCCATACAGACCCTCTTCAGATCTCAATGCAGGCTTTTTCTTTCAAACCAGTTTTGAAGATAGGACCTAATGAAGTTTTACCTTAACATCACTAAACTCCCTTTCTGTTATACCTCCCCATTGCCAGGGCATTTAAAAGTCCCTTTTGTTCCTACCAAAGACCAGAAGACATTAGTGACATCTTAGCTCCTGCCTGCTTGTGACTGTTCTCAGTATTGGTGAAGAGGTGAAATTTGTGGAGTGTAGGGATTTCAGTTTCTCACTTTGCATTCACTTAACAAGTGACTTTATTTATTGTGGCCTGTCCTTATTTCCCTTTCACCAGTTTTAACAATGAACTTTTTCAATCCATCACTACTTAATGAAGACATGGATAATAATGAATACATGGTTGAGTTATGTCTTAGAAGAGCCCTGCCCAGTGGAAATATAATGTGAATTCCATACCTAATTTTAAATTTTCTAGTAGCCACGTTAAAAAAAGAGAAAGAAATGGGTGAAATAAATTTTAATAATATATTTTATTTCATTCAGTGTTTAAAATATCATTTCAACATGTAATCAATATAAATAAGGAGATATCTCATATTTCCTTTTTTATTCTATACTTAGTCTTTGAAATCTAGGCTGTATTTTACAATCACAGCACATAGCAGTTTGGAGTGGCCACATCTCAAATGTTTAGTAGCTAAATGTGGCTAGTGACTACCATATTCATAGGCTTAGAAAACTTTTGAGTAAGAAGAGAATTGCTTAGTTTTCTCTCCTTCTTTGTCTTCTTTGTGAAAAATGTTTAAATCTAAATGACTTTTCTTCCCAAATCTTGTCCTTTAGTGTTCTTCAGTTCAGTAATTGTCACCGACAGGCCTGCCGTGTATGGTACAGGTGGGACCACTGCTCAACTCTACGAAGTACGAATTACAGTGCATAGGGCTGTATGCAGAAGTGCTATGTCAGTACCTAGTTATTCACACCAGAAAGGGAGTCATTCATGACACTTCATCTCCTTCAGCCTACATCTTCTCCAATTCTTTCACTAAGTTCTGTTGGTTCTGTCTCCAAAGTACATCCAGAAGCAGACCGCATCTTTCAGTCTCTACTGCCGTCTCCTTAGAGAGGCTGCTACTACCTGGATTACTGCAGTAGCCTCCAGCTGGCTCTCCACATCCACTCTGCACGGTCTCCACTCCATTCACCCCGCTGCAACCTGTGTTATAAAAGGCAAGTCTGAGCAAGCCACTCTCCCACTTAAAATCCTCTAACAACCTCCCATACTGTTAGAACAGTCCAGAATCCTATGGTGGCCTCTGAGGCCCTTTGTGATCTGGCTCCTAGATGTTTACTACTTCTTCCCTTTTGCTATGCTTCTCTCTCTTCCTGTATCAGGATTCTCATACATCTCTTATTTTTATTTTTAATACTTGTTTGCCCTCTGTCTTTGCCTAGCTAACCTCTTTTTGTCATTTTGGTTAAATATGACTTCCTCAGGAACACCTTCTCTAACTTCCTTGACTCTTGGGTGCCCATTCTGTGTTCTCATAATATCACTATGTTTCCTTCGTAGCACTTACCACGATTTTATCTACATGATTATTTGCGTAGTTTTTTTTTTTTTTAACATTTATTTATTTTTGAGAGAGTGAGCTGAGCAGGGAAGGGGGCAGAGAGAGAGAGGGAGACAGAGAATCCCAAGCAGGCTCCATGCTGTGAGTGCAGAGCCCAATGTGGGGCCAAACTCTCCAACCATGGGATCATGACCTGAGCTGAAACCAAGAATCAGACGCTCAACTGACTGAGCCACCCAGGCGCCCGATTATTTGTGTAGTTTTAATATATTATCTGTCTCAATCAATGTAAGCTTCATGAGAAAAGAGAATCGTATCTCCTTTGTTCATTACCTTTGTATCTGCAGTACTCACCCAGGGCCTGGCACATAGTGAGCCTTCAGTAAATTCCAGCTGAATCTGTAAATGCACGTGCTCAGCCTGTTTTTTAATAGCTTGGTAGCTCTAAGAAGCGTCTCAATGTTGCAGAACTTCTTATTGGTATGACCGAGTGTTCCAGCTTCTGTTTCAACATGAAGATTTTAGAGTGTATCTTTAAGAGGCCGTTTCCTTGGCAAACTGCTGATCAACCTGGGGAAGTTCCACTGGCTCTGAGTTGATGATCACAGTGTTGTCAGCTTAGCTTTGTAAAATAAGTATATTCTTTCCACTAACTTCTCCTGCCCCTCATACAGCTCATGTGGTTGTAGCACTGCTAGGTCACAGGTATGTGCACACTCAACTTTGCCATGTAATTCTGAACTTGTTTTCCAAAGTGGTTATGCCACTTCACACTATTGCCAATAGTGTGGGCATTCTTTTGTGTCCTGTTCTCTCCCATACTTATCAGACTTTGTTTTTGCCAGTATTATGGTGTGTATGGTATCTCACAATTTAAATTGTAATTTCCTGATTACTAATGAAAGTGAACCTCTCAATTTTTTTATCCACCCTTCCTGTTTCCCCTCTGTTAAGTGACTTTGCCATTTTTCCAATAGATTGTTCGTCTTTTCATCATTGGTTCTTTGAGATTTTTGTATATTGTGGGTTCTAATCTCCTTTGATAGTATTTGTATTGCTAATATATTCTCCCAATTTGTGGAGTTTTTTTTTTTCAGTCGATTCAGGCTTTTTATGAATCAAGATTATCAGTTTTAATATAGTAAAATCTTTTCTTTTAGAGATTTTCCTTTTAAAATCTCATTTAAGTACATTCTTCACTATTTCAATGTTATGAATCTGTGTCTAGCTTCATTTCACAAAGTTTGGTAGTAGTATTTTTGTTATCTTTCAGTATTTTTAAATTTTCATTCTTCTATAACCTACGGGTAATTTAGAGGTGTGGTTTTGAATTTCAAACATAAACTGTCCTTTTATAGTTGTTTTTGCTACTGATTTTTAATTTAGCTATTTGTTGTTAGATAATGTAGTACATGAAGTACAGATAACCTAAAATTTGTTGAGATCTATTTTATGGCCTTGAATGCAGTTAATTTTGATAAAACGTGTGCTTGAACAGAACGTATTCTCAAGTTGTTGGATGCATTGTTTCATAAATACACATATTAAATCAAGTCTTTTGTACTCAGATTTTTATAACATTGCTGACTTTTTTGTTGTTGCTTTTGATATATCAGTTACTGTGATGCATTAAAACCTTCTATTCAGTGGGTTTTCTGTTTCTCTGTAGTTCAAACATATTTTTGCTATAGATACTTTTGAATCCATGTAATCAAGTACAAGTATATGTAGAATTCTTGTGTGTTTCTAGTGAATTGAGTCTTTCATGTAATGATTCTTTCTATATCCAGTAATTGTTTTGCCTTTAAATCTATTCTGTCTGATATTAATATAACTTTGCCAGTTTTTTTTTAAATTTTTTAATGTTTGTTTTTGAGACAGAGAGAGACAGAGTATGAGTGGGGGAGGGGCAGAGAGAGAGGGAGACAGAACGTGAGGCAGGCTCCAGGCTCTGAGCTGTCAGCAAAGAGCCTGACATGGGGCTTGAACCCATGAACCATGAGATCATGACCTGAACTGAAGTCAGACACTCAACTGACTGAACCACCCAGACACCCCTACCAGTTTTTTGATTAGTGTTTTCTTGATATATCTTTTTCTTAAACTTTACATTACATTTTTGTGTGTTAAGCTTTATATATGTCCTTTGCAAATAGCTTGGAGTCATATTTTATTTTTTAATTCAGTCTGACAACATCTGTCTTTTAGCCGGATAATCAAATCCATTTATATTGATTGTAATTAATATTATATTTGCATGCATTTCTTCCATTTTGTAATGGTTTGTAACTATGAAGTGTTGATCTGGATTTATCATATCCCTTGGTTGAAGGATGTCCCAATCACTGAACCACCCAATCACCCATCCACAGCCCATTATGATGGACTGTCCCTTTGGCCCCAACAGCACAGTGACTTGGGCTTAAATGGTACCATAAAATGATGCAGGAACTGGAGATGGTTAGCAGGGTGAAGAAAGTTTTAGGAAGAAAAAGTTCACCATCAGCATATACTTAAAGCACTATTGTATACATATAAAAGGGGGATTAAAACATTAGCAGCAAACCACAGAGCTAGAACAAGTGAATGGAATAATACTTTTATTCATTGAACAACTGTTATGTATCAGGTTAATTGCTAAGTGCTGTTCACAAAGCACTGAGATAGGAGGGTTATTATCTTCATTTTATATGTGAGGAAACCGAGACCTTAAAGAAGATCTTCACGGTCAAAAAACTAGTAAGTGGCAGGATTGGGAATTGCACACCATTCTGTATGATTCTATAACTCTTGCTTTGTTCACTGAATTATATCACAGGGAGGTTAACTATTAAACACCAAATAAAGGAAGAATTCTATTTTAATCAAAATTGATAAATATATAATGAATTATTATTAGGGGAAATGAGCATCACATCTTTGGACATTTCTAATCAGAGGCGAGGTGGGCATGTATTAAGACTACTGTAGTGGGAATTTTCCTTTGAGTGGGAAGTTGTACTTTAGAACAGTTGCTTGGATTATATGACCATTAAGGTCTGTTTCAGTTTCCATCACCCTGTTGAAACTGCGCCAAAGCTTAACAAGTATATGCCTGTCAAAACTCCCCCTACTTTTTGAAAGTGGCTGCGATGTGAACTTGTCCTTTCTTCACTAAACTTCCTCAACTCACTACAGTGTTATATGACGTGTACAGGTGGAGGCTTCATAAAATGCTCTTTGATGGTGACTTGATGAAAGTTGACTTGGCCTGTTTAGATAGGAGAAAAATAAGTCATGTGCATTTTACAGAGTGAATGTATAGGTGCAGTATAAGGTTCGTTGATTTGAAATGCTGGAGCCAAGAAATGCAAAAGCTAAGAGACTTTACTATCAACACACATCCTCATGCTAAAAATCTTAACAGAGGCGTCTGGGTGGCTCAGTCAGTTAAGCGTCCAGCTCAGGTCATGATCTCACGGTCCGTGAGTTCGAGCCCTGCGTCGGGCTCTGTGCTGACAGCTCAGAGCCTGGAGCCTGTTTCAGATTCTGTGTCTCCCTCTCTCTGACCCTCCCCTGTTCATGCTCTGTCTCTCCCTGTCTCAAAAATAAATAAAACGTTAAAAAAAATAAAATAAATAAAAATCTTAACAATAAAGCCATACCTAATTTCAAATGTGAACATTTAAAAAAATGAAATATTTGAGAGATAGCTTTTAGTAATTAGCTAGCTTACATTGGGGGAAAAACGTATTTCCTTTGTCTCTTGCTTTTTTGGTACATTCTGCCTAACCCTAGAAGAATAAAAAAATTAATTTCTGTCAGTAATCTCATCAAGTTCCCCCTCCCTCCCCCCACCCTGCTTCTCTCCACCTTATTTTCTTCATCCTCACTGCCATTCCATCAGTAACCACTCCGCCTTCTTTTAAAGTCTGGCCCACACCATATTTTTTCCAGATGCTTCTAATGACCTGTGCCCCTCTCCCTGTACCTGTACCTCTCCCAAGTATCCAAGTGGAAGCTGAAATATATGGAAAAGGATTTTCCACATTCTTGACTTTTGAGTAGTCCTATTAAACTTTGCAAAAGCAATTTTGCAACTGCTTTCTGTATCATCTCTCTGGGTGGGTAGGAAAGATCTCATTATAGCTTTCTGACACATGAGGAAACTGAGGCATACAGAAGCTGTGAATTGCTAAGTAGTTGGTGACAGAGTTGAAGCATCTTTCAGCTTTACAGCTCTAGCAGCCAAATGTTATGTTCCAAAATATTTCCCATGAGTTTCTGATTCTTGGAATTTAAGTTACGTGGCATGGCTGATACCCGGGGTTTAGTGTACTTGCTTGCAGTTGGCTGAGCTCATTATTTAAACAGGCCAACAAAGTGCTACTCAAAGCCTACTAAATGTGAACACACTTTGAAAAGGGCCTACTATTGAAGTGAATGTGCTGTCACCGCAGCATGAGACCAAAAAAAACACCCAAGAAAATTCTTACTTTCAGAATTTGACTCTTTGTTGCTATAGATTGGTTGTTTTCATTTCCTCTAGTTGGCCCACATTAACTGTGGATTGTTTTGGGCGTCAGACATTTGTAGCATAAAGATTACTTGGAATTGGGTGCCCAGGGTTCTAATCCTGGAACTTCTGGAGATAAGATTCATCCCTTTCATTTCCTGGCCTCAGCTTTCTTGCCTGACAGTTGAGGGGCTTGCACCAGGCTGGTGATTCTTGGAATATGGTCTTTGGAGGATCACATGTATCAGAACCATCAGGGCTGCTTGTTGAAAATCTGAATTCCTGGACTCCACCCAGCCCTACAGAAGTGGAACCTGTGGGAGTGGGACTTAGTTATTTAATTTTCAACAAACTATGTATGTGCCCTGAAGTTGGAGCACTGCTGGATAAGGTAATCTCAGGTTTCTTCTACTCCTGACATCCTATGATTCTCTGAGAAAGACAAAGAGCAATAATGTATTTAATTTTGGCAGAAATTTTTTTACTTGTCGTGTGTGTGTGTGTGTGTAAATATTTTTTTGACATACTAAAAGCTGTATGTTTTTAATATATACAATTTGATGAGTTTGGAGCTAAGTATATGCTTGTGAGACCATCACCATAATCAGTGCTATAAACATATCCATCACCTCCAAAAGATTCTTCTTGCTTGCTTGCTCTTTTTCTTTCTTTCTGCCCTCCTTCCCCACTTCTTTTCTTCTTTTTCTTTCCTTCCCCCCCCACTGTTCCTTCCTTTTATTTTGTGATAAGAACACTTAGCATTAGCAAATTGTTAAGTATATAATACAGTATTGTTAACTACAGGCATCATGTAGTACAGTAGATCTCTAGGACTTATTCATTATGCATAACTGAAATTTTGACACTTTGACCAACACTGCCTCATTCCCCCTTCCTCCTCCTGTTCCCCGCCCCCCCTCCAGTAACCACCTTTCTTCTCTCTGCTTCTATGAGTTTTACTGTTTTAGATTCCTTATACAAGTGGGATCATGTTGTATTCCTTCTTCTGTGTCTAGCTTATTTTACTTAGTATAATGTTCTCCAGGTTCATCCATGTTGTGGCAAATAACATTTGCCACATTTTCCTTATCCATTCATCTTTCTATGGACATTTAGGTTGCTTCCATGTGTTGGCTATTATGAATAATGCTGCACTGACCTGGGAATGCAGATATCTCTTCGAGATTCTGATTTCAATTCCTTTGGATATATACCCAGGAGTGGGATTGATGGATCATATGATAATTCTATTTTAATTTTTTGACTAACCTTCATACTAATTTCCATCATGGCTTCACCAATTTACATTCCCTCAAATAGTGCACATCCTTACCAACATTTGTTATCTTTGCCTTTTTGATAATAGCCATTCTAACAGGTAAGAGATGATACCTGATTTTGGTTTTGATTTGCATTTCCCAGATTAGTGGTGTTGAGCACTTTTTCATGTACCTAATGGTCATAATTGATTACCCTTCTTAATGTCAAAGACTCTAGTTGTTTCAAATTTGTCAGAAATCAACTCATTAGCATGTGATGACAATATACTATTTTCATTATTTATGTCTGCTTCTCCCAGCTCATCTGTTTTGATCCTGTTTCTTTCCTGCATAGCTGGAGCAACCTTCAGTCTCTTCTCATTCAAGTCCATCTTTTATGCTGCCATCAGTTTTTTTTTAATCTAATGAATAACAAACACTAAGAAATCCCTCACAGAATTGATATGTAATTTCTTTGTATTATAATAACATTTAATTTCTTAGCATGTCTTACTAGACCTTTTTAGGTATTGCATCATAACTTACCATTGGAGTTTTAGCTCCCCAATTTTCACCCTCATTCATCCAGGAATCCTTCGATTCTCAAACTAGTGTAGGTAACTGATTGCCTAGAGTCATCTTGTTTTGTTTTGTTTTTAAATATGAAATAGCTTTATATTTTAATCTGTTGTTGGATCCAGGGACAAACGTATACACAGAAACTATGCTAAAACATTAAACCATAAGGATTTCTTTTTTAAAAAAAATTTTAACGTTTATTTATTTTTGAGACAAAGAGAGAGCATGAATGGGAGAGGGTCAGAGAGAGAGAGGGAGACACAGAATCCAAAGCAGGCTCCAGGCTCTGAGCTATCAGCACAGAGCCTGACACGGGGCTCGAACTCACAGACCGTGAGATCATGACCTGAGCTGAAGTTGGACGCTTAACAGACTGAGCCACCCAGGCACCCCCCATAAGGATTTCTTAATAAAGAAAACAAGCACGGATTTAATTTGGCTCCTTGAGTTTTTTATTTAATATTTTTGTGTATTTTTACTGTTTGCCATTTATTGCTTTTAGAAAAGCTGAAAACAAATAAAAGAAATATTTGTGCAGGAATAACTCAAAATTAAGTCTAGTCTATATAATTACTTTAGAAAAAACATTTGTTGCAGCAAGATTGTAACAGCTTTCCATGCTATGATTTAAAAAGTGAAATACCTTGATTTGGTGTTCTCTGTGAACAGTGCTGAGTAGCAGGGACTATGTCCTTGTGGTTCTGTCTTTCTGGAATGCCTGTCTGAAGCTTCTTCTCTTGAAAAACTTTTACTCATTGTTCAAGATCCAGTGAATTTGTCACCTTCTCTGTGAAGCCTCCTCTGACCCCTACAGATAAAATCACCTGCTCTGTCCTCTGTATTTTCCATGTTACTTAGGATATTTGTCTGTACTTCTTTGTAATGGATGTTGAACTGATGATGGTGATGATGATGATGATGATGATGATGATGATGATGATGATGATGATGATGTTTTTGTTGTTTCTGTGCTGCTTTCTAGGTTATATCTTATTCAGCTTTATACCTAAATGCCTGTATGGGGTCTGATAAAAAGTTGATGTTCAAAAATTGATGTTATATGAAAGCCTTATTTTGATTTAGGTATTTGTTCCTCAAGAAACTTATCCTTCTTACCTTATTTTGTAGTATCTAGAACACAGGTTCTTATATGTACCCATTTGGCAATAACGGAGTGGCCAAATGATGTGGCTTCTCCCCTTGCTCTGGGAAGTAGTTCAACTCTGTCAAAGAATAGTCAAGAAAAATTCATATACTGCTAGTGATGTGATGATGGCTATTTGAAAAGCTTGGAAAACTACCTTTTTCAGTTTAATAGACTTGTGTCTGTTCACAAATCTAGATTGGGGCCAGTGCTCCGATATGTCAATCAGCTAGGTTTGGAAGTCAGGAATACGTAATTCTTCATTCTGATCTGAAAAGTGCTTGGATGAATTGTCAATAAACAATGAAGACCTAGGATTGAATGTAAGAGGGAGGAAGAGGCTTGCGGCTTGGAAGGGGTACTCTTCTGCCAGTGTGGAACCTGGACTGTAAGAGGCTTAGTTAGGTCTGGTGAAGAACTTGAGAAGAAAAGAAGTACAAGGACACAGTAGTCAAGATAGTACTTTAGTACTGGGATTGGCCTGGGTTTGAGGAAACAGGCACTTTTCACTGTTAGTGAGGATAGAAGTGTAAATTGGTACAGCCTTTCTAGAATGCAGCTTTGCAATGCGTATTAAAAAGCTTAAAGGTTATACTGTCTTGTATTACTAATTCTACTTCTAAGAATTTTTCTTAATGAAATAATTAGACAAGTGTACCACGATGTTTGTACATGGATATTTATTTGGATCCAGTCTAAAAGGACCCCAAATAGAGAATGATGAAACAAATCGATTCATCTATACAAGAGAATTTTATATAGGATTGAAATAATGTAGAGATATATTTATGGAGAAGGAAAGAGGTACATAATATATTGTCAATTTTTAAAAATATAATTTATTGTCAGATTGGCTTACATACGACACTCAGTGCTCATCCCAACAGGTGCCGTCCTCAATGCCCATCACCCATTTTCCCTCCCCACCCCACCCCCGCCCCCCCACCCTCAATTTTTTCTCTGTATTTAGGAGTCTCTTGTGGTTTGCCTTCTCTCTCTCTGTTTGTAACTTATTTTTCTCCTTCCCTTCTCCCATGGTCTTCTGTTAAGTTTCTTAATATCCACATATGAGTGAAAACATATGATATCTGTCCTTCTCTGACTGACTTTTTTAAAAAGCTGTCTATGAAACCACAGGTCCATTATGATTAATTTTTATAATGTATAATATATATATTGGTACCAAACAACTACTGAAAGTTATACAGAGAAGTTTTTTCTTTTTATTTATCTTGATGTTTCAAATTTTCTACAGAGAGCATATAATACTTGAGTTATGAAGGGATAATAATTTTTTTTCAAAATTATTACATATAAAAAGGATAATTCCTTCAGACTGGCATTTTCCAGACTGAATGCATAGTGGTTGGAAAAGAGTAATTGTAACATACATTTTAGCATATTAAATACTGAGTGAGTGGGCAAACAACTTTACTCCCATTTTGGTAGTAGTAGTTCTTCTTAGGGAGATACTACTGAATTTTATTCATTCATTTTCCACTAGAACTGCTACCATGGGATAGCTGCTTTGATTCCTGAGATCTTTCCTTCTTCCCTGGTTTTCAGATACCAGCATGAGGTTACCTCCCTTCCTTGGTTGAGACTGTGCTCCTTTCTTTGAGTGCTGCTGGTATATTTCTGGCTGGTCGTTAATTCTATTTGTTCATTTCATTAAAGGTTTTGAGAATCAGTTTTCATGACCCCATATCATTCCATTATTTTATCCTGTAGTCCTTCCAGTGCTATTAGGTTTAGAAAATTATTCCTCTATAAAATCTGGCAAATACTTACCTATTGTGTTTCAAAAACATATTTTCATTTAATTCTAAATTTTATTTGAAATCTATTTTGTGTGATTGAGGTGAGATCATACTTTTTTTCTCCCAAAATACTTAGCCAGTTTTACACAAACCATTGATGGAGTAATCCATTTTTTTCCATATTGGCTTGTGATATGTACTTTGTCATATATTAAGTTAAATAGATAGTCTTGTTTGTTTTGTTGCATTGAAATATTGGTTCTTAACACCAGCATTATACTGTTTTGACTATTAAAGTATTAAAATACAGTTTAACATATATTTTTTCAATCCTTTTATTCATTTTTAAGAGAGAGAACATGAGTGGGGGAGAGGCAGAGAGAGAGGGAGACACAGAATATGAAGCAGGCTCTAGGCTCTGAGCTGTCAGCACAGAGCCTGATGTGGGGCTCAAATTCGTGAACTGTGAGATCATGCCCTGACCCAAAGTCGGATGCTTAACCAACTGAGCCACCCAGTTGCCCCAAGTTTAACATCTAATTTGGGTATATTTACACTGGTTTTACTTTAAAAAATATACCTATCTTCACACGCAAGGATTGACACATACAATACTTAGCATTATGTTAAAAATGTAGATTTTCTTTGGAATGTTTGACATTTTCTATTATTTTTTTCTACCCCTCTGAGGGCATGTTCTATCTTTCCATTTGGTTAGGTTTTTTTCTTTCAGTGTTTTGCTTAAGTAATTTATAGTTTATTTATTATTGTTAAGTTTAAGTTATAGCTATTGTGAATTGTACCTTCTCCTCATTACATTTTCTAATTATTTCTAGTATATAGAAAACGTAATTTGGATATATGTTTTATAATTAGCCAATCTGTTAACATGTTATTTTAGTTGTAATAGTTTTTTGATTCTCTTATATCATCTTGTGCAAATAATCAATAATTTCTATTCTCTTTTCAAATATTTATATATCTTCTTTTCTTGAACATTAGTTGGGATCTTGGACATCCTTACCTTCCTCCTGATTTTAATGAGAGCAGCTTTAGTAATTTGTTGCTAAGAGGTACTGGCAATTAGTCTAAGAGAGATGCGGAAATATACTTTGCTTCCTAGTTTACTATGAGAGGCTTAAAAATCAGAAAAAAAATGTTGGATTTTATTAGGCGATCTTTTGTCCTTTTTTGACAATTATGTGCTCTTTCTTGTTTGACCTAGTGATGTGATGTGTTATATTAATATATTTTCTAATATTAAGTAATCCTTGCATTCCTGAGGTAATCCCTACTTGATTGTGCTGGCTTATTATTTTAATATACTTTGACTTAATTTCACTGGCTCCTTATTTAGGATTTTCATATTGTATCTATAAGTGAATATTTTCTGGAGTACCATTTTTTGAAGTGTTTTGTAAGAAAGAATATTATGAGGAAAAATATAGTTCCATGGTCAGATGCATTTGAGAAAGGCAAATTAAAACATTTAAGCAAATTTCTTTGCTTCTGGCTTCTCAGAGACTTTAATATGCTAATACATGCTGTGAATCTCTGAGAGTGTTTTCCAAACTAACCCACAATAGACCACCCTCCCTCAGAAAGTGAAGCTAATTTCCACAGAAACCTCTTTGAAATATACTAGTCATTGTCATATTTTGGCATCAGAATTATGGTAAGTTCACAGAGTGAATTGGGGTAGCTTTTCATAATTTTATAAGCTCTGCAGTAGATTATAGAATGTGGATATTAATCAATTTCTTGAAAACTTGAAAGGCCTTGCCCATAGCATTGTCTGGGCCAAGAATCAGTGTAGCAAATTGTCCCTTGGTAACATTTGCAGTGTCTTCCATGGATATTCAGCTTTCCTATCCCACTGAATCAATCTTATTTAATATTTCTACAAATTGTTCACTTTATTGAGATTCCCAGTTTGTTAAAATATAATTGTGCGTACAATTCTCTTAAATTATTAAGGCATGTTGACTTACCTGTTGATAAAAAAAAAATGAAATGAGATGATCTATGCCTAATGTTTGACACACACAGTGCCTGGCACTTAGTGAAGGGTGAACTCTTATGTCCAATCCCCCCTTTTTTAACTTTGTTTCTTTCTTTTGCATTTGGATTTGTCACAACTTTGTCCATTTAAAAACTCTTTTCCCAAATTACCACCTGTTCCACTTGTTTCCTTATCTCCTTATCTACTCATCTATTTATCGTTTCATGATTTATTAGTTTTCTGCTTAGATTACCATTTTAGTCTTCCTGCTTGGCTTGCTGTTGTTTTGCTTTCTCTTCTAGCTTTGTGAGTTGATGGGTTCATTTAAAACAAAATTCTTGGCTAGTAATTAAAATATTTAAGCTATAAATTTGATTTAAAAATACCTCTGTATTTTGTGGTCCTTCGTGCATGTGCTGCAACATTCAGAGAATCCAGAAGGGCTCACAGAGAAAAGCAGGTCTCCTTCTGTCTCCTGCCCCAGTGTTCTAGGGCCTCACCAGAGGCAGCCCCTGTTCCCAGAGCCCTGGTCATCCTTCCAGAGTTACTCTAAGTGGATTTGGCTTTTGAGTATTGCTTTGTCAGGAATGCTTCCATTTTTACTTGGTTATTATTTTCATTAGGTTTAAATAGGCTCTACTTTTAATTTAAATTTCCCATTTGATACAGTAATAGGAGAGTGGCTTTGAAACTCTTTTTCACAGGATATTAAGTTATTTTGTTATTCATTTCTACTTTCATTGCATTGTGATTAGAGAATGTAGTCTCTAATTTTATATGGTTTGGAATTTATAGTGTTTGAAAGTCCTGAGATTTACCATGTGAGCAATTACATGGTCAATGTTTAGAAATATTTAGATATTTAAAAATGTATCATCTCTAAAGGCACAAAGTATATAATTATTATTTTAAAATAAGTTATTTATTGTGGCTTACTTGATCTATTATTATAGAATGTGATAAATTACTTCCCCACTCTCAAGTTGAGCTTTTGTGATGTTTATTTACATTCCTGATAATTTTTGTGTTTTATATTTTATTCCCTAATATTTGTAGTATAAGTTTGATGATTCTCATATGTATTCTGGATAGTAACTTTAGTTCTTTTAAAAAAAAATACTGGGGCACCTGGATGGCTCAGTTGGTTAAGCAACTGACTCTTGAGTTTGTCTCGGGTCACGATCTCATGGATGGTGAGATTGAGCCCCACATCTGACTCTGTGCTGACAGTGCAGAGCCTGTTTGGGATTCTCTCTCTCTCTCTCTCTCTCTCTCTCTCTGCCCCTCCCTCCCCTCCATCTCTCTCAAAATAAATAAACATTAAAAAAATTTTTTTTTTAATCCTGAAAGTAACACCTATGCCAGGAAGTAAGAATTCAAAGAGGATGGAAGGACATCAAATGCAAAGTAAAATTTTCTTCAGACTCTCCACCTATATTCCACACTTTAGTGGTAGCTACTTTTGAATCTATTTTACTATTTTTATTTCTTCTGGTAGTTACTTTCATAACTCTAAATAATATATTTATATCTTTCATTCTTAATTTATTAACTATAGATATTATCTATGCTTTTCAATATGACAAATTGGTTTCAGTTACTTATACCCTTACCTCTCCTTCTCAAATCCATCCCATTATTTTTTTCATAACCTTTACAATTTAAAAAAATACTTAAGCTCCAACTTCTTGTTTCATCAACTTAAAACACTTTTTGGCTCTTTGATACTCAACATCAGGAAATGAATTTCCCAATCAACATCATTTGCACGTCTCTTTCTCTACCATCCAACTTCTGTTAGCTCTGTTATCACTTTTATATGATCAAGGTTTAGGGCATTCTCTTCTTTAGTTATGAAAAATCTTCCATACTTTGTCAGTAGGTTGACTCTGAAAGTTAAAAGCTGATAGACAGCATTTTTATATAATAGTGATGTAAATATTCACTACATATTTGGTAGGAATATTGGAATATTGAGAAGGTAATGCAATTCAACACCTATGCCCCTTGAAGGGGGAATGATCCAAAGGTCAAGGATAAATGGATTCTCTCTCTTTTAATATCCCATCTATTACTCAGGCTCATAACCAACCATGATTTAACTTGTTTCCTATTTGGACTGTTTTTAGAAAATGTTTTTTTTTTTTCTGGAGTTTCTAATTGTCTTTCTTCTTGACAAAAGAAATACATGCCTTTTCATCATAATAACTAATATCTTGCAACTGTTAGTCATAGTATTTGTTGAATGCTTTAGTATGTATTGACCTATTTATTTCTTGATATGTCTAGAGCTATCATCCTGGGATTTTTCTTCGTGCCACTTCTGGATTAGTTCCATTCTTTCTCACATCCTGTGTATTCTCTTTTTTTTATTCATCCCCTCAACCCCGGTGGTACATATTGAAGTGATTTTTTCCCCCCAGAAGATGCAGGTTGACAGTAAACTTTCTGGCTCCATGCTTTTCTGAAAGTGTTATAATTTTGACCTCATGCTTGACTAATATTTTGCTAGGTGTAGAATTATAGATTTAAAATATTTTCCTCTTAGCAATTTGAAGGCATAGCTCCTTTGTCTTTTAAAATGTACTTTTTCTGGTAAAAAGTCTGATGCCAAGCTTACTCTCTTTACCTTCTAGGTAAACTGAATTATTCCTTCTGGAAGAGTCTAAGATTTTCTTTTTAACTTCAGTATTCCATGTTTTCCCAAATGTGTCTAAGAATTGCTATTTTATATTCATCCTGATGACCATTTCTAGGTACTTTCAGTCTAAATACTGATACCTCTTCAGGTTTGAAAAATTTTATTCTATTATTTCTTCAGTTATTTTCTGTTTTTATTTATTTCTTTTTTTCTACTATTATTTCAGTGGGTTTTAAGATGGGTTATTTCAGATGGATTTTAGGTTTTTAGGATATATAAGTAATCAGGCTGCTTCCTGAACTGGATGTCTGCATTATAAATTTTTTCAATATTAAGTGATCTTTTTCTGTTTAATAATTTTTGTATCTTATGTAATTTTTGCATCTCATTTTTGTTTAATTATGTTTTGTATTTACAATGCCATTTTACCTTTTTTATACTTTTTCCTGGGATAGCTTGATTCAATATATTAGTTTATACCTCATTTTCCTTTAGGTTTGTCATTTGCAAACAGCATTGAGTTGGATTTAATGCTCACCACCAGTCCCTTAATACTGTGACTTTCCTCTTCATTAGTTTATAATTTTGATTAGGCCTGCAGTCAGAATGTCCTTAAGTAATATTCTTAGGAAGTGTAGATATGTCATAATATTTGCTGAGCACATTCACACCTGAAAATATTGTTCTCATGCCTTGGGACACGCACTATAACTTAATTGGGTGCCAAATTCTTTGGGCACATATTTTTTTTGCCTCTAAAATCTCTTTATAAATTGATGCCTGTTGGGGCACTTGGGTGGTGCAAACAGTTAAGCGTCCAACTCTTGATCTCAACTCAGGTCATGATCTCACGGTTTGTGAGTTCGAGCCCCGTGTCCAGCTCTGCGTTGATGGTGCTAAAACTGCTTAGGATTCTGTCTCTCCTCTCTGCCCTTCCTCTGCCTGTGCACTCTCTCTCTCTCTCTCTCAAAAACAAAACAAAACAAACAGCAAAACTTAAAAAAATCGGTACCCATTGGTTCCTGATGTTTAGTATGGGGGAAGTCTGAGACCAGCCTTTTGCTCAGTTCCTCTCTTTCCCTCCGTATTTCCCTTCGTAGCAGTCGTTCTGTGGCCCGGATCCATGTGTTTGTGAGTGATTGTTTTCACATTGAAATTCAGAAATTTATCTAGATATGATTCTTTTAATAATTTTCACTCAAACCGGAACACTGTCTCTTCATTTTATCTCTTCTCCTTAAGTTGAGAAGTTTTATTTGATTTTTGTTTTTAATCCTATTTTTTCACTCCAGCATATCTATAGTAGGTTGGATATGTATTCTCTATTCATCCTACCCACCATCTCCTTTCCATAGCTTCTGTTTCTCTGTGTTCTATGAGAACTTTCAACCTTGTTCTCTGTATCTCTGCTGTCCATATAGTCTGTAGGACCAGCAGTTTCAGCATCGCCAGGAACTTGTTAGAAATGCAGAATTTGGCTCCATTCCAGAACTGCTGAATCAGAATTTCTATTTTAACAAGATTCTTACATGATCCACGTCCGCTTGAATTTTGGGCAGCCCTGCTCTATCACAAATTCTGTTTTCTACGATGTCACTCTGTTCTTCGTTGTTGTTAATATGTTTTTAAAATCAATCCTGATTATATTTTGGGTTTTCTTATATTTTCATATTTTAGCCAGTTCTTTTGTGAGTTTGTTCTCTAATTATTGTGCTCTGATCTTGTTTCATAGAGGTAGTGAGCTTTCATATCTCTATGAAGACAAGAAGATATGGTTTTATTTTTCACCTGTTTTAGAAAACCGTTTTTAGAAGTTTCTCTTTCTTTGAGGCTTCAGACTATTATCTATTTTCTCTTTGGCTGGAGTTTTTTCCTTTTCTTTCCCCATAAACTCATTGTTGGCCCTTTTTCTACCCTTTCACTCTTGAGAGAGATCTTGTGATATCTAGTCAGGTTTTGTGTTTATTAACCAAGAGAATAGGTGAATTATTTTTCACTCTACTTGCTTCTTCTACTCAGATTTAACCTAAAAATTTACTTTGATGTTTCCTTTTTTATTTTTATGTCTAACGGGCATTTATCTATCATGGGTTGGAGTGGAATTAGGATTACAGTTAATATCCTCCTAATAAACTCTTGCATTTTTTAAAACTATAAGGTGACATACAATTTCCAGTTACTTAAATAGCACACAACACCAAATATTCCTTCACATGTCCTCTAGAATGTGGATTCTCTCTGTCTTTGCGCATATTTACAGAGCTTTTACTAAAAAACTCAGCTTCCACCTTTATTCATTATCTTGCTAAACTGGGAGAGCTGAGGTCTCTTGGCCAAAGGAGAGTAGGCAGAGCTGACAGGACAAGACAGTTGGTTGGGGTGGGGCTGCACGACTGCACGAGAGTCCCTGTAAAAGTGGATGCTGCTCCCCATCTTTCTGACCACTGCAGCCCCCTAGGTTCTGAAATTTGTTCTGAAATTTGGTGTAGACTCTGGGGGTGATAAAAATCTTTTCCTACATTCTTTGGGACCATTCTTACTATCTGGTTGTGAGGATGAAACACATGACATATGGTCTAAGAATGTACTTCTTAACCCGCTCCCACTGATGCTGTACTAAATGGAAATTTTATGCTCATAGTAAATGGCTCTTCCTTCTGATCTTTGGCATTCTGTATTTTGCCAGTTGTGTGTGTGTCTGTGTGTTGCATGTGTCATTTTTATCATGATAAGTAAGGAAAAGCCCTATCATGCACATCTAGCCTGCTACCATGTTAAGATGTTAAACCATTAGCCCAGTTACTGAATTTGATGAGCGAGGCATCTCAGGTGGTTTTTGGTTTTCTATGTAGTTGTTGTTGTTATTGTTGTTGTTGTGATTATTATTATTATTTTGCTTTTCATATTTTGTGTTTATTTTTGTTTTTTAATTTATCCTCAGGGGCTGAATCCTCTCTCACTAACTCATTTTTTGTCCTCTCCCAACCTTTTTACTCCAGAAGTCCATTATGAGTCTTCTTGCTGCTTCTATGTCCTAGCTTACCATTTGCCCACTTGTACTGATAATGACTTCAGGTACTGTATCACCAATTAGACTGTGAGCCACTTCCTTGAAGGTGGGGTCTCAGTCTTACCTCATTGTATTCCCCATATGGTAGATGTTGAATACGTATGTACTGATCAGCTGGTCAGCTTCGTCAGGGGATAGGAATGAGCTCCTACTCCTCCATTCTTCCACCCAAGCTACACCCTGGAAAAGGACAGAGTTTGAGCAGTATTTCCTAAGGAGAATTTGGAACCCAGACAGCTCCTGTGGTGACCTCATCCCCTTGCTTCCTAGTCTTTTGCAGGGGGAAATAATGTGCTACCTAGTCATGTCTCCTGGGACCAAGCCAGCGAGTGTGCTGTTCCAGAGCCCCGCTGGATGGGCTCCTTCACCTTGCTCCATCTCTGTCCTACCTTTAAGCCACCTTCAGGGGCCTCAACTTATTCTCTGGTTTCCTTTCCTCCCTTTTGCCCAAACCTCCAGTGAGAGAAGAAGAGATTTTAATATTAGGAAAATGGGCTGTTGAATTCCAAAGTCAGAAATAGACCACATAAATATGTATGAAGCATTAAAACCCTTCTTTGAAGTGTGATTTCCTGACTAATGGATGCTTCTGGGTTGATTTTTTTTTTTTTTTTTTTGCACTCAGTTAAGCCCTGTTCAGACCAACTTGCTTTTTGGGTGAACTTAAGAACATTATGATTAGCGTCCATTTCTGCACTGTGTCTTTCACAGAGTGCTTTTCTGTCCGTTATTTTATTTGATACTTCCAACAATGCTGTGAAGGATGGTGAGAGTTTATTCTCATTCCATTTTGTGAATGAGGAGAACATTTGTCCAAAGTCATGTGGTGTCTAAGGGCAGCATGTTGATGAGAGGCCATGTCTTCAGCCAGTCAGATGAGAGCACGCTGTTTATCCCTGTTAGTGACAGGAAATGATTGCTAACATTGAGTATTTACAATACACCAGCTGCTGTGTTAGGCACTTTGTATATATTTTGTCATTTAATACTCTTTGGTAACCCTGAAAAGCAGGCCACTACTATTAGCCCCCCATTACACACAAGGAAACTGCAATTTAAAGAGGTTAGGTAGCCTGGTCAAGGTCACACAGCTCGTCCTGGTGGAGCTAGAGTTTGAAATCAAGTTTCCTTGATCTCATAATCCAACCTCCTAGCTACTTGACTTCCTCTTCACTTTATTGGTCAAGCCAGCATCGCTTTTAAAAGCCTGTTTCGTTTCTTATGATTTCCTGAGTTGTGATTACAAACCCCATTCTCCTCCCTGTGACTCCTATAGGTCTGGGGCTTACTGTCAAGGGCAGGAATGGGAGCTGCATGGAGAAGAAGGGTAGAGCAAGTGAAGGGAACAAACACCTGCTAAGCAACTATCATATGCCCAGTGGCTGTTAGAAATCTGTTTCATAAGAACTCTATAAGTCTGGTATCATCATTCCCATTTAATGGAGGAGGAAACACAGATTCAGAGAATTTGTGCAAACTTGTAAGTAGAAGAGTCAAGACTTTTGCCCAAGTCTACCAGTGATGATATTCTAAGAGTGAATGAGAAATATTTCTCAGAGGCCTAAAGAGAACTTTAACCAACAGAGATGAATTTAGCCCCTGCTGGTCATAAAAGGCATTATAGTTGATATTCTGGAGCCCCATAAAGTACTCTGTGAAGGAACTCATAAGAGAACCCAAAGAGAAGAAAAACTGTGTTTTAGGCTGCATTGCCAGGCTTATATCACAATGCCAGCAGGCCTTTGACTGAAGTACATAGGAACCGTGATTTAACCAGCAAAACACACTGGTAAACATCATAATGACACACACATTTAGGAAAATGATGTTTTTAATTTTAAATGCTGTGCAGCCTTGCCTTATATAGTCAATGCTAGGAAGTTGTGGTATACCAGGAAATGGTTTACATTTTAGGCTTCAGGCAAATATATGGAACTTGTAATTATGTCAGAGAGAGGCAAAATCTTCTAACAAGAAAAACTAAAGCTATAAAAGTCTCAGTTAGGCTATGTGTCAATTAAACTGTTGTGTGGCTGAGCATTCTGCCTGAAACTTCATAGGGAATAAGCAGCTGCTAGTGACTTTTGAGTAAAACCCTCCCTTCCAAATCTTCAGTTCCCTGTTGCCAAAGTGCAGAAGCTGTGGGTGACAGGTGTTTTCCTGCTTTTTCTAAGGCCTTCCTGGTCTGAGGTGGTTTTGAGCTAGGAAGACTGGCTTGACTGGGTTTTCAGCTCAGGGGAAGACAGCTGCGTGTCTGCCTCTGATACCCACAAGCCCACCTGAAGTCTGTGATGCCGATCAGAAGCCCATACGCTGCCATGACGATACAGAGCCTCACACGTGTGACTCGTCACCTCCAGGAGCTGGGCTTTCTGCACCTTGTACGCAGCATCCCTCAGTTTCCTCCCCTACAGCCCTGGACTGACTTCTCCAGTGGGGAGCCCCTTCTGTAGGCTCTATGGGGTGAGCAGGGGAGTGAATGCCTTGCCCCAGGGCACTTGAGTGGAGGGTTAGAAGGATGAGATTGGAGTTCCTTCTTTTCTTTGTCCTTCCTCGCTCTGAGAAAGGTGGCCTAGACCACAGCAGTAGTACAGAGAACTGGCTCTGTGGTCCCTGATCTGGGGATCATGATTCTGTCCCTCATTTACTATATGACCTTGACCTCGTCATTTATCTTCTCTAAGCCTCTTTTCCATCTATCACAGAGTTGTTGTAAGGATTAAATGAGATAATATGATATTAAGTCCTTAGGAATTGATAAAGATTAGATATTATTATAACTGTTAACCTCCATTAATAGCATCAAACCTTGGGGCTAGTCAGGGCTCAGGCTCTTTACTGTTTGTGTGACAATATATTCATAACCAACGTGCTATTCCAGCCCTCTCCTGAATGCGGCAGAGTTAACTGGCTTACTTAGGCCTTGAAACAAATGGAATTTATCAGCTAGCTGCAGACCCTCATGTGCTACTTGTTCTTGATAGCAGGGAAGGTCTGTGCATGCCTGGGAGAAGGGCCTTGTCCAAACTATTTGCTCAATAGCTGTGTTATCACACTATCACGTGCTGGTGTGGCATTATAGGAAGTATATCCTGGATGTTTATTATATGTTATTTTTAGCTGGAGTTTATTTTTCTAGGGAAATAAGAATTTCATGTTTTAGAATTGACAATTATTCTGTACAAGTAGTTTATGTCCACAGAAATTCCAAGTTCTTATCTTTTATGTTTGGTCCCAAGGCAGTGTGTGGGGGGGGGGGGGGGCGCGCCTGAACATTGGAACCCAAAAAAGCATGGTCTTAGGTGGGTTCAAATGTCAGCTCTGGTATGTACCAGCTCTGAGAGCCTTAATTTCCTCATGTGTGAATGCAAATAATACCTATCTAATGGGATTAAAAGAGAAAAAAAATATTGCAAAATACCTATCTCATTATGCAATGCATATATAGCCTCTCAACAAAAGTTAGTTGTTATTTTGGGCAGATACAAACATCCTGTAAATAAAATCCAGTGGCTTCTACTTTTTATTCTTTAGGACCCTGTGTTTTTTTACAGAAACATCTTAGATACCACAAAGAAAGGTGATGAGGGACGAAGGAAACAGGACCCAGGATCCTTGTCCCCTTCAAAAGGAGCTCTGCTTTTATCTGTTCTCTACGTAGGTGCTGTGCATAAGTGTTTTTAAAGGGAAAAATGCTTAAAAGGTGATTGAAGTCCAAGTTATCCACTTTTCCTTTATGGATCATCCTTTCAGTATTATATCAATTTATCAGATTGTGTATTTGATATATGTGTAGTTTATTGTACGTTAATTATACCTCAGTAAAGATGCTAAAAAATTTATTGAAAGCAGTTGGACTAGCGGTGTGAAGAATCAGAGAATAAGGTGAAAAAATACAGGAGGGTTAGCCATCAGCTTTCAGGCCTATTTGAATGTCCGCTATCTCAGCAGCATTGGCGGGATTGTTTTTCTTGTATTCTTTAGGAAATACCCAATCCAGGCAGTCAGTCGGAAGACTGAGAAGAGATCTCTCACAGTGTTGGTAGCCCTAAAATACAGCCTGGAACCATACAAATGCCAAGACAAATTGAGAAAGGTTGAGCTTTTTCTATAGAATTAAGTACCTTTGAATTACATGCATGTTCAGCGTGGTTCTAGTTGCTAGAGGCTACTTTTTTTTCCAAGTCCACGATTTGCTATCCCCATTGGGTATGGAATTCAGTAAAACTAGCTTTTGCACATGCCTTTATTAAAGTCTGTACCTAGATGTGTTTGGAACAAGGGTGAACAATAACTGGAAGCAGATTTACTGCAGTCTGGACTCCGTTGTTAGGCTGGCTTCTTTTTGCTGGTTTTCTGGGTTGATTAGAGTTTGCTCACTGAGGGGGCTTCAGGGGTCACAGCTGAGGCAGAGCCACCCTGCTCCGGACTTGGACTTAGTACAGACATTCCTGGTGGTCAAGTCATGTATTTTGTACTTTGGAAACAGGCGTTGGAACAGGATTGCTGGAACAATTGCATGGGTTCTATGGTGCAGAAACCATAATGACTTCCAACAACATGGGCTAAGGTAATTTGGCTCTCTTTTTGTTCTCATCTCTAGAAGAAAGAACCCACCAAAGTTCAGAGCATCTTAAACATTTTGAAGTTGTGACATTGAGTGTGAATAATTGGTGTCTGTGGGACCCTGAGAGTGAAAGCAGGGCTTACCAGTGTTTCTCATTACTTGACAGAAAAGGACCTGGAAAAAACCCAACATTCATTTTCAACCAGGGAATAGCGAGTACTACAGAGCTGTATAGTCACTTGCATTTAAACACCCTATTTTACAAGTCCATAACTATGTTCCACAAGGCAGCATTAGTACCACGGAGACCATGGAGGAAGAGTTTGAGAGGATGACATGTATAGTTTTCATAACTACTCTTTTTCATTTCACTAAGCGCTTGGTGAAATTAAAATTCCAGCAGTATTTTTCAGAGACGGCATGGGATGGTGGGTTCTCATCTCTGGCCCAGCGTTCCTCCAGCACACATAGACCAGGCATTGTACGTAGCACTGAGGCATACTTAAGGCGTAGCCTCTGCCTTCAGTGAGCCCTCAGTCTAGAGACAGAGACCCAGAAATTAACAGGAATTACAATGCAGAATGTTATGTACCGTGGAGAAAGTACCGTGGAGAATGTTATGTACCGTGGAGAATACAGCAGTATGAAGGGTCCCCCAACCCAAACTTTGAGGGTCAGACAGGGCTTTTCAAAAGGTGAGTCAAGTGAAAAACAGGGTTCTACCTCTTACTACCCAATTGACCATGAACAAATCATGTTCTCTGAGCCTCTGCTTTGGTAGTAATAATATCCCTCAATGGTTGCTTATGAGGATTAAATCAGATGATATCTATCTATCTATCTATCTATCTATCTATCTATCTATCAGATGAGATATACATGTATATATGGAAGCACATAGCACAGTCCCTTGCTAGGGCAAAGGGAGATGTTGGTTTTCTTCCTTTCTCCTTCCCTCCTGCCTCTGTCAAGTGAGGAATGTGACTTCCAGAGCAGGCTATGCAGAGGCAACTTCTGGAGGGTTTTCTGTCACTTGGTATTTATCTTCCTGCTTCCAAATCATTAGACTCTTTTCCCTCTCATGCCGGTCTGGCCTGTGCTCACGCACAGTACAAGGTGTTGCATGTCCTGCCTGTGACACTTCATGAGGAGAAGCGGCAAGCCTCTGAGCAAGTGCTGGAGGAGAGAGAAGATGGGGAACAAACGCAGCACCGTGGGGCTGTATGGGACAGAAGAACAGTGTGGTCTTTGAGTAAGGGAGGGGCAGGCAGCAGCCACCATCTGAGAGATCGTCCTAGTTCTTTCGTGGAGAGAGGAGAGGAAAATCATCTTCTAGTAAGAAATCAAGGTTGCTCTGTATCTATGTGTCTTGCAAGTGGTACAGTGTTCCCACTCTTGGCCACATCTAGCTACTATAAAAGCAAATTGGGCACATCTAGCTACTATAAAAGCAAATCGGGCAACGGCTTTTGGGGGACACTCTGACTGGTCAGCAGGAACTCCCAATGCATGGAGACAGTGCAGAGAACTTCCCAACAAGCTGGGCTTGTTGTGTTTTCCCCCACCTGCCCCGTGCTTCCTTTTGTTCTTTTTTCTGTGCGCTCTTTCCTTCTGAAGATGACTTTGCTTTTTCCAAGCCCAAATCACCTTCTCATGTTGCAAATCCACCTAACCTTCAGCCTTTTTTTTCTGCACAGCTGTCACAACAAACTTCCCCTCATCTGCTACTAAATGTATCAGACACTGTGGTGCAGGCTGTGAGTTGCCGACTCATTACCCGGGGGCTTTCCAATAGAATCTGATGTTATCCAAAACTTCTCATCTGTTTCAAAGGGTACAATTTCCTGCATTCTCTGGAGGGAAATCAAACGCACTACATTTAGGAAATAGGCCGATCCTTCACAGATTTAGTAGACCTCTAGGCAATTATGGGGTGATTATTCCAAACTGAGTGTTTCCTCACCTCATTTCCTATAACAATGACTTGGGTGACCTGACTATGGGCTTTTCATCTTTCGAGTGAGAGATTGGGAAGTAAGTCACAAAAATTGAGATAAGCTGTGGTTCCTTTGATTTCTCTCTGTCCTCCTCCTAAGCATCTTCTGCCTCTCCCCAGAGGGAACCAGTTCTCTTCCCCCTACTTCTTTTGCTGTCTCCGTCTGGGATCCAAGAATCTTTTTCTTTAAGTCTGTCTTCATAATCCTTTAAATCATACATTTTATCTCCTGATGAATGTGATTCTCTTTTTAAAAATTGCTTCTTGGATTTTAGAAATTGCCCATTAAGAAAAATCACTCTCAGCTGGTTCCTGTGCTTCTGTATAGATCTTTTCAACTCACTCCTCACCTCTGGACTGGGGTGTATTTTCCCCCACGGCCTTTGTTCCACACTCCAAGCTCATCTCTGGCTAAGTGTCTCCCTAATTCCTTATTTTTTTTTCTTTAGGTTACCTTTTTAATTTCCTGCTGTCAAACATCTGCTGTATCACCTTGCTTTCCCCACTTCCTAGAAAACTTGTTTTATGAGTGCTCTTTTCCCCAGGATAATGTTGCTTGCTGTGTACTGATGCAGTGCTACAATGGTTTTATTTTGCATTGACTGATTAAGCACTTTGAATAATTGTTTCAGCTCCATTACTGTGAATCTATTTGGCTTAACTCTTTTCTTTTGCCACCTTTGATTAATGTCTGCCCATTGGTACAGAGAGGAATCAGTGCATTAATTTCCCCTCGACACCATTGAGAAATGCTCTTTTTCCTGTGCAAGAGCCCAAAGCAGCAGATGCGCGCTGCCATGCAGGAGGAGGGAGCTTGTGCTGTTGTAAAGTGAGAATGTGTGTGCTCTCAGCCAGTGTTTGCTGATGGTACTATGTGGCAGCCATCTCATAGCAGAGAGCAAATGTTAGGATTTGGGGAAAAGCAGACCGACGTATCAGATTTTAAAACGGACTGGTGAATCTCTGTTAACAGTGGATAGCTGCATGGTATTTTCTTTTTAAGCTCGTGAAACTTAACAGCTGTTTAGCGAAGCAGTATTTTCATATATGTCCGTTTGACAGGTTTAATAGCAAATTTTGCGGTAAGTGGCTTTCTGAACAGGCCTCCCTGGCTTGGGCTGTAACAAGAACTGCGTTTGCAGCAAGATTCATTGAGGGTCTTTCTGCTTTCGTGTTTATGGGATGGGGGAATCTGGCTAAAGCGAGGGAAACTGAAAGGTATGTTCCAAAGGAAATTACTAATATCTCTACCAGAGTGTTCCTTGGAACTTGTTATTAACCAGTTCAGGGAAAGATACATGGGGGAAGCATGCTGTTTAGCAATAAAAACACATTAGTACAGTCAGCTTACTGTAACCCTATATTGGTGAATGGTAATTAAATCTATATATCTCTGGCGTTATAGTTTTCTGCAGCTGACTCTCTGGAAGATTTCTGCACTTTGTCTGATTCAAGGAAGGCCATATTCTCTCCCCTGCCTCTGGAAGAGGCTGCTGTGCCTTGTAATAGCTTTTTAATATCACCAGATCGAAGACAAATGCTTCGCTGGTTTTATTGGCAGAAATAAAACACTTCCTATTACTCTTATGTTGGGGGTCCAAGTCCTAGAAAACTAGAACTTTACGAGGCTACAATCCTATTTCCTTTCATCCCTTTTTTCAGTTCTTCTGGATCGTAGGGCCTCAGAATTGCTCATGTCTAGGGTTACCCACTTTGTATTTGGCTCCAAAGGGTATAAACTGCATTCGTCATGATTTATCTGTGTTTTTATTGATTACACGTGCTTGTTATGGCTGCTGACTGGGCATGCGCATTTGTGGCTGAGTCACAGATCTGAGACCCCTGTTCTCAAAAGCATCTACCCTCACGGTCAGCCTGGCATCTTTAGCTAACAAAGGGACCAAGAGCAATCTTATAGCCTCTTTGAATTTCAGTACAGATTTTGCAAGCCAAGGATACAAAGTTTGTCTGAGGGTTCATGGTTGATTTCATTTATTGGAATGTTAATCATATTGTTTTTCTTAAGCAGCATATAAGGGAGCTTTACATTTATTTCTCTTAGTCCCATCACGATGTAGGTCAAAAGTCAGTTACATTCGGCTATATGAACAAAGATGCCTACAAAGAACAGTAGGAATTTAGGCTACATTGTTTTATACACTCAAGAAACTTGAAAGGAATAAAGAAATCTAGAAAAAGGATTAGTAGAGTGAGCCCAATTAATTTTTTTAGAAGGTAAACTCAAAAACTGCTCACTGATAAACAGTAAAATGTCAGGGACACAAAATGAGTCAGCCTGCTGGCTCATTGCTGATGGGATTAGGAGGGGTAAGAGAGAGAAGGTCGCTTGATATCTGTAGAGTCAGGGCATGAGTGATCCAGTGTGGCTAGTGGGAGGAGAAGGGTCTACTGGTAGACCTTTCCCAGCAGGGTGTCACCCTCACAGCATCTTGGATTCCTTCCCAGAAGGGGACTGCCAGTCAGTGTACCACTTACCCTGCTCTCATCACCTCACTAACCAGCTATCTCTGTACTAACTTCCAGAACCAATGGGGAAGAAAGGAAATTTCATGTACTGACTTCTTTGCCTGGCTGCAGGATTTGCCTCTTTCTTCAGTCCTCCTCCCTTGTCTCTAGAATGCCCATGCCTTATTCAGGATGACATGTTCTATGACAGAGACATTGGAAATGAAGCCTCTTTAACCATGTCTCCTAGAAAAATAGTGATGAAGCTATTGGATACAGGGTGAATCCTAGTCCAAGTTGGTAGGAGAGGTGGGCCTGGGACACTCTGCTCCCTGTCTTAAAGTTGGACCGGTTCTGGTTCACTCCTGTGTGGTTTTTCCCAGAAGTACAGATAAGTATTATGATTAAAAAAAAAAAAAAAGTTTAAAAAGGCGTCAGATAGGTAGCTTTTTTTTAAGCTTCTTATTTTGAAATAATTATAGACTTACAGGATGTCACAAAAATAGTACAGAGAGACCCTGTTGTGTCTTTTACCCCGCTTTCTACAATGGTAACATCTATGACTATTGTATATCAAAACCAGGAAATTGCCACTGGTAGAATCTATAAACTTCATTTGCATTTCACCAGTTTTTATTAGGGACTTTCAAAAGACTTCAAACTCTATGGAATTGTTTTTCTAGTGAGTAAAATTGAAGGTGCAGTGGGAGCAAACGTTCTTCTCTGGTATCTTCCTTTCTTTCTGTCTTGCCCTCCTGTCTCCCATCATGTGAAAAGTAGATACTAGAAAACTTGCATCAACAAATACAGTCTGAATGCTTACTCTAAAAAGCAATACGTTAGGTTCCAAGGAGGACACAAATGCTTATAAGGAAAAAATGGTCTTATATCTGGGAGTTATCTGCTTATACAGAAAGGTTCAGCTCAAGACAGTACATATGACTAAGCACATGAAATGTATTCGCACTTTTCTTTGAATTATAAAGAGAGGAGAGCTATTCTTCAGCCTGGACACTCACTCCTCCCCAACCCATACACCTACTAGGTCTTAGACTTTCCCCAAACTAATTCAGGTATCACCTCCTATATTTCCTACCTATGTTTATGGAGTACTTACTAAATGCTAGATCAATGCTAGATCTTAGAGGCTCAAAGATGTCTTCTATGCAGGCCCTGCCCACATTGAGTCCACAGTTTAGTGGGAGAGATACACATTTTGAATATAAATATTTTGAATGATAATCAGTGCAGCAAAAAGAATGCATCGGAGGACAGGAGGCTGGAGACAGGGAGATAAGTTAGGAGACTGCTATGGTGGTTCAGGTTAAGGTAGTATGGCCAGAAGCTAAGCTGCTGAGGAAGACTTAAGGGGAAAGATGGGTTTGGGGGATTTTTAGTAGTTAAATTTGATAGCACTTAATGATCAAGTGGCTGAAGGGCTTAAAAGAGGGTGAGATGGCCCAAATGGTGCAGATGATAGGTGATATAAATGCCAGGCATCAAGAGTGGGCCTTCAGGGAGAGGAACTGACTTGGGGGAAAAGTCATGAGAAGCGTTTAGATATGTTGAGTTAGAGGTACCTATGGGCATCCAAACTAAAAGAACTTATTAACTTATAGGTGAGTTCTTGCCATGCATAGTAATGAAGCCTTGAAGTGAATGACCTTCCCAGTTAGAATGTGTAGTAGGAGAAAAAGGTCAAGGACAGAGCCCTAGGAAATAAGCTTTACAGGGGAGATGGAGAAAAGAGGCCCTACAAAAAAAAAGGTTGAGAAGGAGAGCAGAAATACTGGAAGAAGGGTGTTTGGAAAAGGAGAGGCTGCTCATAGTGTTAAATGTTTCAGATGTTACATATGATAGGAAATGAAATGTCTTCATTGGATTTAGGAGCAAGGGCATCCATAATGACCTTTGAGAGTTCAATTTCAGTTGACTAGTAGAAGGAGACAGAATGGTAGATTCAGTAGTGGTTTTTGTATATGAACCAAGTAAGTGTTTGGTATAAGGTGATTTAGTCAAGTGCTAACATGGACTGTAAAGAAAAGCGTGACTCCTATTAAAAATTTAAGAAAATCCACAATAGAATGTTAGAGCTGAAATGCAACCCCTTATTTTACACATAGAGACTTACAATCAATTGTCCAAAGTCATGCATCTAGAGAGGGATAGCCAGGACCAAGTTCCAAGTCTCTTGACTCTCTTTATGAAAGGAACTTATGGATATGCTACAGTTTAAAGGAGCAAATTAATGTCTGATGCAAGAAAGGTAATCATGAAAGTGATGAATCAGAGGCGTATACTTCTGTTGTGAAATATAACTACTTGTTTGATGAATCTATTCATTTGTTCTATAAATATTTATTGACAGGTGTTTTGCTATTTGCTTAGTATATGAAATAAATAAAACACATTCCTTGCAGAGAACATGCTTGGTGAATTTTATAAAAGTAAAATATTATCGCTATTAGGTGATGTATAGTCCAGTGGGGTGACAGACACAAAAGCACATAGCATACAGTGCATTGTTGAAAAGGCAGCAAATAATCCTGCCTGGGAGTTGGAGACCGAGGAGCCAGACCTTGCATTATGATTGCAACTTCTCCAAGTGGAGAAAGCGTGAAAGGGCATTTTAGCAGAGGAAACAGCATGAGCAAAGTCAGAGAGGTATAAAGACTGTTCTGTGATTTCCAGGACTGGTACACAGCCTGTTGGGGCTTTGATATCGGGGTGAGGGAACAGCAGGGAGTGATCATGAAGACTGCCATACCCATAACACTGAACAATGAACAGTAGGGAAACAGATGTTACAAGCCAAGGAGTCATTCAATTTGGGTTTAAAATAACTCTAGTGGCAACAAGGAACATAGGTTGGGAAGGGACCTGACTTTAAGGCAGGGATATGAGTCAGGAAGTGTTTCAAATGAAGGATAATGAGGTTCTGAGCTAAGTGATGATAAGTTGGAGAGGAGGGAAATTAGTCAAGAAAGAATTTGAAGGTGGAATTGCAGGCAGGACTTGCCAACTGTTCACCTGTTCTCCCTGAGAGAGAGGCAAGAATCCAATAGCACACTGCAGTTTCTAACTTACTGACTAGGGCAGGGAACAAAGGAAGATCAGGTTTAGAAGGGAAGATTCTGAGTGTGATGTTGGCTATTGAGAACCTAGATGCATACGAGAAGTCTAGGTAGACCATATGCCAGATCTTGGACCTTGCTTTTGGTATTAATATAAACAATATATTCAATTATGGATCCCCCAGAAGCCCCTAAAGTAGTATAGCAGTTGGAAATGTATTCACAACTGCAATGAACAGAGAATCCAACTCACAGCGGCTAAAACAAATGGAGTTTCTTTTTCTCACCTAACAAACAAGTTGGTGGTGCTGGTGTTGGCTCAGCTGCTTAGTGATGTCAGGACCAGTTCTTTTGGATTTGCCCTCATGGTTACAAAGTAGGAAATGCAGCCCTAGAATTGTGGCCACTTTCTTGTCAGCTGCTTCTGTTTGGGTCTCTTTGAGTAGAACTGGGTCACGGGGCCTCCTCTGGCTGGAAGGTAGGCTGGAAGAGTGAGGAATATAATTGTCAAGTTCACTTAAATTACAAGTTCATCATCCTATTAGATGCAATGCCCCCTTTTCAAAAATAATGCTTCAGGGTACATGCTTTATTATTCTGAAGAAGCATCATAGATAATCTGCTTATGCATATTTTCAATTTAATCAGTATGCTATCCTAACTGTAATGTAAAGGAGAAATTAAAGGAAAGTAATTTATAATAAAGTACTTCAAAATACATACGCAGGCATGACCCAACTAAATGACATAATGAAGTAGTCCAGTGCTTACATAGTGAATGTGACAGCAGCAGATGTAGATGGCCCAGGGGTGTGGTGGTGGTGATTCCAATACCAGAAGCAGTGTAGTCATTGGTGTTTTGCTGGAGTGAACAGCCCACAGTAAAGTCCTGAACAAAAGACAGCATAGTCCTCCCTTGATATACATGGTAATTGCTTCTTGTTTTTTTAACTTTTTAAGTTTATTTCTCTATTTTGAGACAGACAGAGAGAGAGAGAGAGAGAGCGCGTGCATGAGTGAGGTAGAGGCAGAGAGAGAGGGAGAGAGAATTCCAAGCTCCATGCTGACATAGTGCAGAGCTTGACGTGGCTCTTGAACTCACAAACTGTGAGATCATGACTTGAGCTGAAATCAAGAGTCGGATGCATAACCAAAGGAGCCACCCAGTTGTCCCTGATAATTACTTCTTGAAAAAGTTAACTTGCATTAAAGCTGTACAAAAACTATTTTTATATATACAATAAAGTTAGGTTTAAGGTTCAGATAATAGGTTTTTCATGTTAAAAGATCTGTGTAGAATGTTGGAGAGTTCTTAGTATACATGATTGTACCCCACATCACAGTATGTCTACTATCCCTGGCCCCTGCCAAGTAATTACTAGTAGAATCCCTATACTCTCATGACAGCCAGAAATGCTCCTCCTCCCACATGTATTTAAAATGACTCCTAGGGGTAGTATCATCCATATTGAAAACAACTGCTTAGATTAATGGGGCTGGACTCTGCATTCTGAACAAAATTGACGTTAGGTTGGCAAGAAAAAAGGGGAATGGCTATTGAATAGGTAATTAATAGTGCCTGCTAATAGTAGGAACTTAGTTTTTGTGTCTTCTCCAAATTTTTGCACAATTGCTGACATGTTGTAGGTTCTCAGTAAGCTTTCTTGAATGGTTGAATGAACAATTGGAATATAAGCTATGGAAAAATGGAGGCCCAGCATTATTTGAATTGTGAATTAAATAAAGGAAAGGATGATCTTCCTTAAGATGGCTAACGGGCTAATCATCATAAATCTAGGCGTGTTAGTAGGAGGAAGTGAGCTTTGATGTGCAAATGTCTGTGCCAGGATTTAAAATTTCTGGTCTTTGTGTCTGCTACATGCTTTAGAATGAAGACTAAGAGTTAAATTTGTATCAGTGAACCCTGTTCTTCAATGGAAAATTTATGAAGACTAAGAGTTAAATTTGTATCAGTGAACCCTGTTCTTCAATGGAAAATTTAGGGGAAATATTTAAGTTTTCATGTAAGTAGTATATTCAGTCTTTAGAAGAAAAAGTGATACAGTTAAAAATCAGTGAGAGTCTCAGTCCCTAAATCTTACTCTTCTTTCATTGCACTTTCTTTTCATTGTGTTCCTTTCCGCTTCACTTAATCTATTCATTCTGCCATTTCTATCATAGCCTAAGACATTTTTAAACAATAATATTCTAGGAAAAATATTTAGAAATCGAAGCAAAGGATTTTGTTTTGTTTCCTCAAAATATAAACCTATTATTAGAGAGAAAATAATTCACAGTAGGAGTAAAGTTGGTTTTGCTTTAGTTTGCTTCCAGATTTAAGTAGAAAAGAATGAAAATGACATTATAAAGAATTTTATCTCTTTTTATGAAAAAGATAATCTGTAACTATGGATCATGAAGACAATATATGAAAAGCAAGTCATTTTCAAATAGTGCTCCCAATTTCCTTTGAATATATAACTTTCTGAATTCAAAGTCATGATACAGCATGGGTTTAAAAATAGTTGTTTAAGATTTTGAAGGGTATAATATTTAATATTTTTACAGTTTGAATTCAAGTAAAGGAACAATAACGTCAGCCTTTTGTATATAAAAATAAACAGTATTGTTAGAAAACATGCAGTTCAAGTTTAGACATTTCAAATGTCCTGTAATTGTTCAAGAGTGCAGGAGATTTTTTTTTTGTCAGATTACTGGTATTTAGGAATTTTATTTTTTTCTAAAACAATTTTTTTAACATTTATTTAGTTTTGAGAGACAGAGAGAGAGTGCGAGAGGAGGAAGGGCAGAGAGAGAGGGAGACACAGAATCTGAAGCAGGTTCCCGGCTCTGAGCTATCAGCACTGAGCCCCACATAGGGCTCAAAACCACGAACCATGAGATCATGACCTTAGCCAAAGTTGGATACTTAACCCACTGAGCCACCCAGGCGCCCCTGGAATTTTAAACGGAAGAAAATCTTGAGTGTTTTTGTAAATAAATTGCTTGACTAATGCATCTCTTGTAAGCATGGGTTACTTTTCCCTCAGTGAAAATTCTAAGGAATAACCAGAAGATAATAGGTAGTGGCTTATTTGAGGATTTTGAGGAACCTCAAATGCTCTCCTTGCCCTGATGTGGAATCTGGGTGAATTCTCTGTGCTGAGGAGACAGGAGGTTGTGAGGATAAGAAAGAAACTTCCCTTCCTTTTTTTCTCCTTCCTCCTTCCCTCCCTTCCTCCCTCCTTTCCTTGCTTCTTTCCTTTTCCTGACTGCATGAGGAATGGGAAAAGTTCTTCATGTCCCCTGTTACAGTACCCTGGGGCATTTTGCTCCATGTGTGTTGGAGCTTCACCAGTAGACCTTCTCAGTCAGACCCTAAGGAATAATTCCTTCCTATCACTGCTGTATCTTCCACCATTTCCCCCCTTTTGTCCAAAGCCCTTTTCTATGTCTTTTCTTGGGTTGTTCTTCAGTGCCACTCCCGACTTCTTCACTGCGCATCAGTACCCTTTAAACCTCAGCTCAAGCATTGTCCTCTTAATCCCCTCCTCCCCTCTGTTCTCACAGCACCTTTTCACTACCCTAGTTACAGTAGTTTGTACATTTTGTCTTCTTCTTTATACTTGGAAGCTCCTTGAGGATGTGGATATTCTCACACATTTGCATCTCCAGTGCTTAGTAGGTGATCAATAAAGTTTTGTTAAATGAATGGAGAGATGAAGTTATCACCCCAAACAGAATACGGTTTGCAATTAATAAAGAGGCAATGTTTGAGATGAGTAGTACTACTTGTATTTGTTGATCACCATAGAATTATTTTCTCCCTTTGCAGACTATAAAAGAATACCACGGTAGCTTGCTTAATTTTATTTCACTGAAATGACTGTGTAGGGATATTTGTAGTTCTGAACTAGGGCAGACTAATAGCCTTTCAGATCAACAAGATACTCCTAGTGATACCACAGGGTTCACTTGGGTCAATGACGAAGCAATGCTTTGTGGTAGATTAAAATGACGTCCAGTGATGGTATTCACAATTTTATCAAATTCTCTCTTTTGTTGGAAGAAACTATTCATAAGTTTATCACTCATTGTGAAAAATTGTATATTTTGATTTTTCTCAAATTGCCTGTGAGCTACTCGGACCATCCCCTGGTACTAATATAAGATTTGGTGAGTAGGTCTATATTTGTGTTATCAAAGTCCTTCTTGATTTCATACACCAAAATATTTCTACTTTTGGCCTATGTCTTTTCAGACTGAGGAGGGCTGATGAGAGAGAGAGAGAGAGAGAGAGAGAGAGCTCACAGGTGGGGGAGGAGCAGAGACAGAGAGAGGGAGACACAGAATCCGAAGCAGTCTCCAAGCTCCAGGCTGTCAGCACAGAGCCCGATGTGGGGCTCAAACTCACGAACGATGAGATCGTGTGTGACCTGAGCCGAAGTCGGAATCTTAACCAACTGAGCCACCCAGGCGCCCTACATTGATCATTTTCATTTGAACTGACTCTAGGTCCGGAATAAATTTTTTGATGTGTGGTGATCACATATCAATTAATGTGTGAATTAGGAGAGCATTTCCTCAAGGTGTTCTTGATCATTGGCCTTTATATAGCCTCTATGTTTCACTATTTTAATTTGTATTTTGAATCTTTATTTCTTGCTAGGAATGTACAAATTATGTATTGGATTCCATTATTTGTTTTTAAAGTTTTATTTATTAATTTGAGAGAGAGTGTGCAAGCAGGGGTGGGGCAGAGAGAGAGGGAGAGAGAGATTCCTGAGCAGGCTTTATGCTGACAGCTTAGGTTCCCCCAACAAAACAGAAAATTTGATAAAATCATGAATGTACAGTCACTGGAAGCTCCAACGTGGGGGTCAATCCCGTGAGCCATGAGCTCATTACCTGATCTGAAATCAAAAGTCAGATGTTTAACTGACTGAGCCACCTAGGCACCCCTGCATGATTTGTTTTTAAATTACATATTATTTACAGTGTTTTCCTTGCGTGGAATGTAATATAGTGATATCTTTTTCTATTTTTGTTACCTCTCCAACTATATACTGTTAGTAATAATTATTATTTTCTACTATTTATTAACAAAAACATATCTCAGTTGGGCTAATGTGCCTTCCTAAAAACAACAATAATAAAAGATTCTTGCAGTGCTCTGTTGGAGAGGTATATAATTATGTTCTTTAGCCAAGAATTACATCAGTAATTTTCAGATTATGTTCCAAGGAAAATCAGGTTTAGGATCAACTAGTATCTATTTAGTGTTTACTTATGTCAAGTGTTCTTAGGTGATTTCTCCTGTAGTTTGTTGTTTTGTGCCTTCAATCTTGTAAATTTTCTAAAGTACTAATATTACAGTCAAGGAACAAACTGATCCATTGAAAGTAACAAATAATCATCTTTTAAATTAAATTACTTTTAAAAATAAGCATTTATTACATTTGTAGGATTTAAAGACAAAGTATAGTTAAGATATTAGGAACAATACTCAAAGATACTAGTTTCTGTTTTAAAGTAATTACATCATTTTTTCATGTCAAAATTAATTTAAATGATCACATTAGAGAGCAGTTAAGTCTTATTATCAAAATGGCATGTCTTCTATTAATTCAATTGATGTATATGCAAAACATGTAAAAATAAAAGACTCAGGCACTTATTTTATGAACCTATCTTCTGAACAGAATGTGACTGAGGGATGATGTTCCAGTGGTCCCTCCAGGAGGGTTCCCTTCTCTTCCTGTGGAGCCTTTCCTTGAGTCTCTCTTGAGTTGTCATGTCTTCTCCATGGCTTTTCATGATTTCTCTTGTTCTTCTCTATGTTCTAGTGCTATGGTGTTGAGACTATTTGAGTACATATGTTACATTAGAGTTATTTGCTTCTCAGACTGCACTTGAGTGTCCATTGAATTTCTATTATATGTAAATGCATACAGCTTCCTGTAAGAAAACAATTTTTAATCCTCTGGCAAGTCTGTACTAGTTGGTCCAGTTACCTGGTTGATTGTACTTGTTGGTTTATCTGCTACCTGGGAATCACAGCACAGGCCCTGTTTCTACAAAACAAGTGTATGGACTAGGGATTCCTAAGCTCTCCTGTATCTCCACAAAATTGCCATTATATGATTCTAATCCATTACTAGAATGTATGTATTATGAAATAGTTAATGTCTATAGGATGCTTAGAGAATTTTTAATGAGAAGTAGATACTTATGGTTAGTGTTAATTGATAAATATGTTATTAGCCTTTCCTTTTTTATTTGCACCAACAACACATTGAAAGAATGTACTTCAAGAATAAGTTGCAATCTGGTGAAATATTTTCATGGTTTAATAAAATTTAGCTTTTAAAAACAAGCATCAATAATAGTGACTATAGAAACCAAGAACCTATGCATATAAATAGTTCTAATAAAAAGGAAAGCAACAGCAATGTATAGTTTTCATAATTTTTCAAAACATTTTAAATATGATCACAAGTTTTTATTCCCTCAGCTTCTTTGTATAGGAGGAAAGACAAGACTCTAAGACCTGGAGAGATTAAGGGTTCCTTCATTCCCTAAATGAAAATGTACTGTACCCTATGCTTACATAGGGGTACAATGATTGAAGGTACAGTGATGAATAATTTACCCTACTTGACTTTGAGAGTAGGAGAGGCAAATTTATAAACAAATATATTAGTTGGTAATATTGTTAATTAGGGAAGAAGCATGGAAAATGGCGCAATTAACTCTGCAGTGGTGTTTGGTGAGACTCTGCACAAGAGGTGATTTTTAAAACATTTTCATTAAAGAATGAGTCTCTGGAGACCTTTACCAGGAGCAGAGGAGTAGGGTGAGGAGAAGGGCCTTGGGGTCAAAGAGAAGGAAAATATGCAGAGATCTAGAGTAATGAAGGGGCCTGGGTGTTAGAAGAACAGTGTCAAGTTCAATGCAGCTAGAGCATTACTGTCCCATATAAATATAAGTATGTAAGTTAAACATTTCTAATTTCATATTAAAACATAAAAGGAACAGGTGAATAATATTTTATTTAACCTAATAATTATGTTGTTTTTCATACTTAAATGTGAAGTATTTGGTTTTAAAGATTAAATCAGGTATATATTTTACCTTAAAAAATATCTCAATTTGGACTAGTACCCCATTTCAAATGCTCAGTATATCTAGAAGCTTCCCTAAGATGTGTGTGTGTGGGTGTGTGTGTGTGTGTGCGCGCGCGCGTGTGTTTGATAGAGAGAGAAAGAAAGAGGAAAAAAGGAAGAAGGAAAGAGAGGAAGAGAGAATGAGAAAAAGAAGGAAGACATTTGTGTGCTCCAGAGGGGGAAGTAGAGAGATGAGTTTGAAGTGGTTGTTGGAGCCTTATTTTGAAAGGCCTTGTATGCTGGCTGAATTTGAAATTTACCCCTATAATATAGTAGTTCATGACTGCGATTCTCAAATTATCTCTGGTGAAAGACCAGTTTTTAAAATGTCAAATTTATTAGACTTTTGCAAAATACAATAGCAATGAATTTGAAAAATGAAATAGAAGAGACACACAAAGAGAAGCACCACTTTTTAATCATAGGTTAGACAAAGGTACAATTACTCAGTCAGTTGTATATAAAGATGTCTAAATCAGTGCTATCCAATAGAAACTTTTATGATGATGGAAATATTTTATCTGTGTTGCCCAATATGGTAGCTGCTAGCCACATGTGGCTATTGAGCATATGAAATGCAGCTAGTATGACTGAAAAGCTAAATATTTTATTTCATTTAAATCAGTTTAAATTGAAATAATCACATGAGGCTATTGGTTACTTTGCTGCACAGCACGGGATGTGTTTGCTCTTAACCTCTGTATTTATTGTATTAGTGAAAAACAGCTGTGGACTGGCATTGGCCCTCAAACCATACTTTCAGGCATTTAGAGCATGGACTCTAGAGTGAGAAAGCCTTTGTGTGTCTATGGCAAGTCACTTAATCTCTTACTACCCCAGGATCCTCTTTTATAAAATGAAAGTAATTTTAAGTAATTATCTCATAGAGGGGCACCTGGCTTGTTCTGTCAGAAGAGCGTGTGACTCTTGATCCTGGGGTTGTGAATTCAAGCCCCATGTTGTAGAGATTATTTAAGTAAATAAATATTTTAAAAAAGAAACAATCTCATAGAGTTGTTGTGAGGATTAAATGTGGAGCAGGTGGGGTTAGAGAAAGCACCAGGAAAAGATAATATCTGCAGTGGCCTTGATGGACGAGTTCAATAGGCAGATAGGAGAGAGCATATCAGGTACAGGAAACTCTAAAACCCATTTGGATCATACTCTATTAAGAGGGAGGAGCAGCAGACAGTAGTTTCTGAGCCCTATGACTGCTACACACTGGTAACACTGTTTCTTCCTCTCTTTCCTAGTTGTTTTATTTTAACCTCTTAGCATATTTTAAAAAATGTTTATTTATTTATTTTGAGAGATCACATGAGCAGGTTGGGGAGGGGTGCGGGGAGGGGAGGAGCACAGAGAGATGAGAGTGAGGATCCCAAGCAGATTTCACCGTGTCAGCACAGAGCCCGGAGCCCAGAGCCCCTTGTAGAGATTGAACTCATAAACCCTGAGATCATGACCTGAGACAAAATCAAGAGTTAGACGCTGAATCAACTGAGCCACCCAGGCACCCCAACCTTTTAGCATATTTTAAACTGGATTACTAGGTAACATGTGATTCTGTTGTTTTAATAAATACTGCATATTAAGCCAATCATTGTCTCTGTACATTTTCATTCCTGCGACTTATGGTGCCTGCATTTGATGATGGAAGTTGGGCAGTGGTTGAGAAGAGAAGGGGACTCCTGTTTGAAAAGTAGTCCCTAGGGAACACCTGGTTAAGCTTCCCACTCTTGATTTTGGTTTAAGTCATAATCTTATGGTTCGGTTAGTGAGTTCGAGCCCCACTTCGGGCTCTGTGCTGACAGTGCAGAGCCTGCTTGGGATTCTCTCTCTCCTTCTCTCTCTGCCCTTTCCCAGCTCATGCTCTCTCCCTCTCTCTCTCCCTCTCTGTCTCAAAATAAATAAATAAAACTTAAAAAAATCTATTATAAAGAAAAGAAAAGCAATTCCTGGGTTATGGGCAGATAGCTGTGAGATTCTTTCCCCCTAAAACATGTTTTTTTTTGGTTTTTTTTTTTGTTTTTTTTTTACTTACATAGATTATTTTAGGAAGAAAACCAACTGGAAAAATCAATGAAGTTCCTTCTCCTCACATTTGTTGGTGTTGTTCACCTTTTATCCCTCAGCTCTGGGAAAACGATATATAAGAATGACATCTCTCAGAGGACTTTTCAAGAAATTAAAGAAGAAATAGCCAGCTATGGAGATGTTGCTAAAGCAATCATCAACCTTGCTGTTTATGGTAAAGCCCAGAACAGATCCTATGAGCGACTGGCACTTCTGGTGGATACTGTTGGACCCAGACCAAGTGGCTCCAAGAGCTTAGAAAAAGCCATCCAAATCATGCACCAGAACCTGCAGGAAGATGGGCTGGAGAATGTCCACTTGGAGCCGGTCAAAATACCCCACTGGGAGAGGGGGGAAGAATCTGCTGTGATGCTGGAGCCAAGGATTCACAAGATGGCTATTTTGGGTCTTGGAAGCAGCATTGGGACTCCCCCAGAAGGTATTCTTTGTCTTTTCAAGTCAATCTGCTGTGTACCTTATAAAACTAACGTCATGTGATTTAGTTGATTATAGTATGCATGATTCGTATTACAATTTAGATGATAAGAAGGAAGATAAAAATCATTTCTCATTCCACTGGCTTAATGAATTCTCTGCTCTTATATTTGTTGTTCTTCCTTCTTCCTTTCTTCCCTTTCTTCTATTTCTTTCTGAAAGAAAGCTGACTGTGTAGGGTTGCCTTTTAAATGAAGATCTACAACTATTGGTCCACAATATCTATCAGCCCTATCGCTTAACAACTTATAGCTAGTACAATATTAGTTTCATTCTCCAGAGCATGGAGATAAGTGTGCATAGGATAGAAAAACTATAATTTCCTCCAAGCAACCTCAATGTGCAGAAATTTTTAGAATTAACGAATTAGGGGGGCTTCTGGGTGGCTCAAGCAGTTAAGCATCTGACTTCAGCTCAGGTCATGATCTCACAGTTTGTGAGTTCAAGCCCCACATTGGGCTCTGCCCTGGTGATGTGGAACCTCCTTGGGATCCTCTCTCTCACCCTCTCTCTGTGCCCCTTCCCCACTTACGTTCTCTCTCTCTTAAGATAAATAAACTTAAAAATGTTTTTAAAAATTAAAAAAGTGGTGTGCCTGGGTGGCTCAGTCTGTTGAGCATCTGACTTTGGCTCAGGTCATGATCTCATAGTTCATGGGTTGGGGCCCTGTGTCGGGCTCTGTCCTGCCAGCTCAGAGCCTGGACCCTGGTTCAGATTCTGTGTGTGTGTCTCTCTCTGCCCCTCCCCTGCTCATGTTCTGTTTCTCAAAGATAAAACGTTTAAAAAAAAGTTTAAAAATTAAAAAATAAAAAAAAGAATTAATGAGATAGGGAACAGATTTTTACATATGGAATTGATTGGAGTTAATTATTTTTACAGAACCTGAGGACTCTAATGGAAGGAATTATCCAGGGGAAGTTCTGCCTTTACTTATCAGCACCCTAGCTCAGCTCCAACAGACAGTATAAGTGACTAGATCAGGGATATATAACCAGTCACCAGTGAGCTGTCAGTCAGTCTTGGACCAATCGTGGACTGTTTTCCTGTGGACTGCTCATGGACTATTCATGTATTCTTGGACTATTTAACTATGACAGAGGAACTATTTTATAGAAACTAGTTAACATTCTCTAAAAAGTTTATAGAAAGTTTTGACTTTCTCTAATGACAAAAGAAAGATCCAGTATAGAAGTAGATGGTCAGGTTAAAAAACAAACAAACAAACAAACAAACAAACATCTTTTCTGAGGTATAATTCACATACATAATATTCACCCATTTAAAATCTACAATTCAGTGGTTTTTAGTATATTCACAGAATTGTGCAACTACTGCGTGGTCTAATTGTAGAACATTTTCATCACCCTGAAAAGAAACTCCATACTCATTAGCAGTTTCTTTGCCTTCCTCCCTTACCTCCCTCCTAAGCCCAAGGCAATCACTAATTTTCTATCTTTATGGATTTGCCTATTCTGAATATTTCACATGAACATAATAATTCACCATGTAGTCTTTTGTGCTGTTTTTTTTTTCATGTAGCATGTGTTCCAAGTTCATACATTTAGCATGAATCAGTACTTAATCCATTTTTTGTTGTTGAATAATATTCCATTTTTGAATATACCACATTTTATCTATTCATTCATCAGTTGGTGGATATTTGTTTTTCTTATCTTTTGGCAATTATGAATAATTCTGCTAAAAACCTTCTTGTATAAGTTTTGTATGGACATATGTTTCATTTCTCTTGGATATATGCCAAAGAGTGGAATTGCTGTGTCATATAGTAACTCTGTGCTTAATGTTTTGAGGAACTGCCATACTCTTTTCCCAAGTGACTGTACCATTTTACATTTCCATTAATGTATTCTAATTTTCACACATACTTCTCAACACTTGTTATTATCTGTCTTTTTGGTTATGACTATCCTGGTGGGTATAAAGAGATATCTCATTGGGGTTATGATTTCCATTTCCCTAATGATTAATGATGTTGAGCATCTTTCCATGTTCTTATTGGCTAGTTGTGTATCTTTGGAGAAATGTGTATTCAAATCCTTTGCCCAATTTTTTTTTTTATTAAATTTTTTTTTTAACGTTTATTTATTTTTGAGACAGAGACACAGCATGAATGGGGGAGGGGCAGAGAGAGAGAGGGAGACACAGAATCGGAAACAGGCTCCAGGCTCTGAGCCATCAGCCCACAGCCCGACGCGGGGCTCGAACTCGCGGACCGCGAGATCGTGACCTGAGCTGAAGTCGGACGCTCAACCGACTGAGCCACCCAGGCGCCCCTCCTTTGCCCAATTTTTAATTATGCTATTTGAATTTTCATTATTGAGTTGTAAAAGGTCTTCATATATTCTGGATACAAGTCCCTTATCAGATGTTTGATTTACTAACATCCTCTCCCATTTTATAGATTCTCTTTTCACTTTTTTTTTAATGTTTATTTTTGAGATAGACAGAGGCAGAATGCAAGTGGGTTAGGGGCAGAGAGAGAGGGAGACAGAATCAGAAGCAGACTCCAGGCTCCAAGCTGTCAGCACAGAGCCCGATGTGGGGCTTGAACCCATGAGCTGTGAGATCATGACCTGAGCTGAAGTTGGACGCTCAACCAACTGAGCCACCCAGGTGCCCCGCTTTTCACTTTTTTGATGGTAATATTACTGCAGAAAAGCATTTAATTTTGATTTAGCACAACCTATCCAAATTTTTTGTTGTTGCTTGTGCTTTTGGTGTTATATCTAAGAAAGCTTTGCCCCAGCCAAGATCACAAAGATTTACTCCTAAATTTTCTTCTAAGAGTTACATAGTTTCAGCTATTACATTTAGGTCTGTGATAGATAATTTTTATCTATGGTGTCAGGTAGGAGTACAACTTCATTCTTTTGCATGTGGTCATTCAGTTGTCTCAGCATCATCTATTGAAAAGACTATTCTTTCTATTCTTTCCTTATTGTGTGTATTACATTAATTGATATTCAGATATTAAACCAGCTTTCCATTCCTGGGATAAATCCCACTTGGTTATGGCATATAATCTTTTTCATATGTTACTGAATTCAGTTTGCTAGTATTATGTTGCTAGTATTATGTATTATGTTTGCTAGTGTGTATTACATTAATTGATATTCAGATATTAAACCAGCTTTCCATTCCTGGGATAAATCCCACTTGGTTATGGCAATATAATCTTTTTCATATGTTACTGAATTCAGTTTGCTAGTATTATGTCTGGTAGTTTTACATCTATACTCACAAGGGATATTGGTCTGCAGTTTTATTGTTATTATTATTTTTTGTGATATCTTAACCTGGTTTGGTATCAGGGTAATTCTAGACTCAAATAATTAATTAGAAAATACCACCTGGTCTTTTGTTCTTTGGAAGAGTTTGTGAAAGATTGACGTTAATTCTTTAAGTTTTTTGGTAGAATTCACAAGCCATCTGGTCCTGGGATTTTCTTTGTGGGAATATTGTTAATTATTAACTTAATATCATTCCTTGTTATAGATCTATTCATATTTTCTATTCTTGAGTCAGTTTTAGTAGTTTGTGTGTTTCTAGGAATTTGTTTATTTTATCTAAATGATGTAATTTGTTGGCATGCAGTTATTTATAGTATTTCCTTAAGTATTAGCATAAATATTTTTAATTTTGTGAGGATAAGGATCTAAATTGTTATTTGGTGTCACTTGTTTTCAGCCTGAATAACTCCCTTTAGTTTTTTAATTTTTTTCCCCCAAAGCAGGTCTGCTAGCAGAAAATTCTCTAACCCTTCATCTATTCTTATTTGTTTATTGAATCTTAATTTTTGAAACATAGTTCTTCTGGATATACGATTCTTGGTTAACAGTTTTTTACTTTCAGTACTTTGAATTTGTCATCCATTGTCCTTTGGTCTCTGCTGTTTCCGATGAGAAGTCAGTTGTTAATGTTATTGGGATTCCCTTATATGTAATTAACCATTTTGCTCTTACTGATTTTGTTTTCATTTGTGGTTTTCATCATTTTGATTCTGATGTATCTAGGTATGGATCTCTTTGCTTTTATCCTGCTTGGAAGTTGTTGAGCTTCATGAATGTGTCAGTTAGCGATTTTCTTCAATTTGAGAAGTTTTCAGCTATTATTTCTATGAATATTTTTCTACCCCTTTTTTGGTCTTCTGGTCCTTCCACTGTCAGTAAGTGGTGGGACACTTAATGGTGTCCCACATTTCCCGAGGTTCTGCTCATTTTTCTTCCCCTTTTTTCCCCTCTCTTTTTAGGTTGTATAACCTATAACAATCTATCATCAAGTTCACTTATTCTTTCTTCTGCTAGTTTAAATATATTGTTGAGCCCCTTTACTGAATTTTTCTTTTCAGTTATCATAATTTTCAACTCTAGAATTTTTTCCTGTGATTTTTATCTCTTTATTGATATTCTTATTTGCTGAGACATTGTCATCATAACTTCCTTTAATTCTTTTAAGTATGGTTTCCTTGAGGTCCTTGAACATATTTATAAACTCAGCTGCTTTGACGTCTTTTTCTGGTATGTCCTACAACTGGGCCCCCTCAAAAGCAGTATCTATTGCCTGCTTTTTATCCAGTGTATTGGCCACACTTTCCTATTTCTTTTAATGTCTCATCATTTTGTTGCTGTTGTTGTTAAAAACTGAACATTTGAAGTAATGTATTCTAGTAACTCTCAATACTGATTCTTCTCCTTTCTCCTCTCCTGCCCACTGGAGGTTGATGTTATTTTTCTTGTTTTCTTTGCCATTTATTTGTTTAATGATTTGATTGTACTATGTGAAGTCTATTTCTCCCACAGTGTACAAATTCTGATGCCCTTGTGAAGAATGCTTTTATTTTCCCCTTTTTCACTTTTAGTCTGGCTCATTAGGAGTCAGCCCTTGATCCACATAAACTACTTACTAGTGAAATGTTGTGTGTAGATCTCATTAGTTAGTTATATTTTTACCCTTTATTGTTGGGTGTACACATGGCTTGGGGGCTGTTGTTAAAACTTAAGGAGTTTATGTTTTTGCCCTAAGTTCAGCCACAGCCTAGTAGCTTGGAAGTTCCCTCTACCATCAGTCTTGAGAGGGCAGCCTTGGGCATGCACATACTCTTCCAGCCTGCTAGGATGCATGTAATTTTATTAAGTCTTGCTTAATAATATTTTCCACTGTATCAGAATAGCTTGTTTTTGAGCATGTGTTTGGTCCGAGGGTGTGCTTAAGCCTCTTGTGCCAGTGAAGCTTCTGCCCTTTGTTGATGGATCTGTGTGCAGCTTGGGGAATGTTTTCAATCTGACCCATGTCCTGTTTTCATTGTTCCTGAGTAGGAACATGTGCATAGCTTTTCCAGTCACCAGGGTTTACTGTGTGTTCCCAGGAGGGCTTTTCTTGGTTGTTTCTTTTCCTGGTTCTGTTAAACTTCTGATTGCTCTGCCATTTTGCTTGGTACCAGCAGTATCATAAAGCTTCTAGCACTCCTTTAATTGTTTTCTACCAAACTCTCCATTGTTTTGAACAACACCCTTAGGCATGGAATTCTCTATGTTCTGCTTCAAATACAATCACTACCCTGGGTAAGAACTGCAAAGCTCTTCCTTTTCTTTGCTTGCCTCTTTTCTGAGAGAACCTCTGTGCTAAAGTAGCACAGGAGTTAGGCACAGTAATAATGGCCTACTTCTTCCAGACTGATATCCTTAGCAGGTGCTAGAAGGGGAGGGTGGTAGCTCCTGGTCTTCTCAGTTTGCCTCTCCCAGTGTGGGACCTCAGCCTATGAATAAGCTGAGACAGACAGTGATGATCAAGGTCCAAGTATTCTTGGTGGCTACGCTTAAGGTAGGATTTCTAACATGTGAGTTGGGGCTAGGTAGAGGAATAGGGCCTCAGCCCTTTTGGAGTGGAGTGCTCATAATAGAGTTTTTGTAACATAATAGAGCTGGGGGTGGGAGAAGGAAGCAGGTCATGGCCCAAACTCTATAGACTCTCATGATTCTAACTCAGATTTAGTAGCTTTTCTTGAATGAATGTTTCTCCATTTGCTTTATGCCCTTAAGACAGTTTTGAGAGACTTTAAGTGATTTAAAAAAAAAATAATTTTTCTTATTTAAGTTTTGTAGAGGACAGATCTGCCAAGTTTCTCATTCCACCTTTCTGGAAGTACCATTGGGATAGTCTGTTTTGATTTCTCTGAGACTGCATGAATAGGTGATTTCTGAGATATTAGGGAACCCTTAAACTTGGGTTCTGTAGTGTCAGCCAGGTGTTTTGTTCAGTTGCCTCTGTTATACACTAATCTGTATTAGGCACCAGACTTTACATATATATACATATGTATATGCACATGCATATATGTACATATATGTATGTATATATGCACACAAACACAACACACATGTAGATCTATTTCTATCTATCTAACTATATAAATAGTCTGTATAACTTTTTTTCCTTTTTAAGTTTTCCAAACTACGTTAAAAGACCTAGCTATTTTTTTCTTTTTTACAGATGAGAAAACCAGAGGTGAGGTAGTTAGCCCAAGGTTACACAACTAGTGAGAGGCCAACTGTCAAACTCCAAAGTCTGTGCTTTTAGTTACTAGACTATATCACCTCATATACAAATACTTGTATGTTATCTTCATTTATAAGGTTTCCCTTTTTAGTCGTCTGACTGAAGCAGATCTGTCTCAAAAGTTGCTGATACCCATACTGTGACAGAATATATTGGTGTCTGCACCTTCTTTTTGGACATGTTTCTCGTTCCTGTTTCTTTCTTATCCTCATTTCTCATTCTGTAGCTGGGCCTGATCTTCCCTGGCTATCTGCCTGGTATTGAAAACTAAGCCAAGTTACTGATTGCTCCTGGGGCTTTCAAAACCCAGGGGAAGTGAGTTTTACTCACTAGAATCTATTGTGGTGTTCCAAGACTCACTTTCACCCCACTCCTTATTCCATGGGGCTCAAAGTAGATAAACAGTTGTCTGGCAACTGGGCTATTTTCAGCTCTGAGGACACTGGAGAGTTAGTCTGAACCAGGTAAGGAGAAATTCCCACAGGAGATAGAGTGAAGTCAGCATAAAGGGACCTCTGTATGCAGGTAGTGTGGTACAGAGCTCATCTCTTAGGAAACCCATGTTATGTCCTTGGTTCAGCCACCTACTAGTTGTGTGACCTTGGCCCAGTCTTTTGATCGTTTTGGATCTTAATTTTATCATCTGTAAAATGAGAGATGTCTGACATTTGAATCTGTAAGGTTTCTTCCAGATTGAAAAGATTGTGATTTTTATGAGAATCCACAAGGGATGAGTGAAGCTAGAGTTCACGAGAGCAGGGGTTCTCCCAGGCATATGCTCTGGAACAGATTTCTTACATAACCAGAGATGATTTTCTTTAACTGTCCAATCTTAGAGTTGAGTATGACAGTGTGTGTTAATGTATTGGTGTGTCAGGCTAAGGCTCTGTGAATTATCTGTGGAGAGTTGGAAGGAGACAGATATGCAAGTAGGCCAAGTAAGACAAGATGCTGAGCGAAACTTAGAAGTAAGACAGGAGAAAGTATAATTTCAAATCAATCCTGAGAGAACATAGCAGACATCAGATTTAAATGGACTGAGTGAAAGAATGAGAACCAGCAGCCAAATCCAAGAGAGGCTGATATACGGGCAAGAAAGCGGAACTTGGGCAGAATGTTGTTGCCCCTCCTCAGTACACATAATTCTGTGGGTCTCATTATATAGTCTCTGAACCCCAAATAGCAGATTATTTAGTACTTATTAGTTCTCTATGGAGACTGACATCTCTGTAGAGGTACTGGGCTTTCCCAGAATACTATATGTTGCAAATTGTGTTGGGAGCTCCTGAAAAACCAGACTGAATTTTATCCATCTCTCTATCCTCGGCACCTAGCACCATACTCAGCGCTTATTCATTATTCTTTCAGTGTTTGAGGAACAGTGAATTATTTTAGGTAGATCTTTCCTTAGACTATTGTAATAATAAAAAATAGTGCTTCCTTCTACTTACTGATGTTGTTGACCCATCGTAATTTGCTTCATAATTGTTTTCTGATTATAAAATCAATCTTGCTCATTACAGAAAACATGTACATAAATATAAAAATAATAAAAATCATCTGTGATCTTTTCTCTCAAAGTATTTCTAGTGTTTTTATTTTTCTCTCTAATTTTTCCATATGCATATATATTTTTGTTTTATAAATTTGAGATGAAACTATATATATTTGTGGCCTTTTATGTCATATATCATAGACATTTACCACATTTAATAAATATCCTTTGAAATAAATGTTAATGGTTATAAAACACAAATCTACAATAATTAACATGAATAAAACCGTTATTGGAATCTCTATTATTTCCTTTTTCCTTTTTTTCTGCTGTTTCAGATAACATAGCTATACAAATCCTTTAATACAGATAGATTTTTAAAGGAGAAATTTTTATATTTTTTATGAATATCAGAAAGAGAGGAATGATTGGGTTATTCTAGGGAGTCTTAAAAGGGTGGCAAAAAATAGCTTTGAAACTGCTCCTATAGATACAAAAAATGCAAATAAAATTCTTAGAAACCATTTTTTTTCCAAATATTTTAAATTATGTGAAATGTTAATATAATAGAATTTATATAACATTATATATAATATAAATTATTTATAATACAGTGTATAAATATAGTCTATTTAATTATTCAAAATTTTAATATAAATATTGATATTTTAAGCTCTTGATATATTTGTTAAATTGTTTTCCAGAAGGATTATGCACATCTACTGTCTTGTCAGCAGTGTATCTTAATATTCTAATCCCTGTGCATTCATATGCATTGGATATTTTTTTTTCTAATCTTTGCCATTGTGATGGGCTTACAATGATATTTCACTGTTATTTTATTTTGTATTTCTTTGCTTATTGGTGAGACTAATATTTTAATATACTTATTGTTACTTGTATTTTTCTTCTTCAGATTATCTGTGAATATCCCCTGCCCACTTTCTATTGGTACTTCAGTGATTTTCTAATTGATGTATAGGAACTCTTTACATAGTAAATATTTAAATTCTTTGTCACCTGATTCAAATTAATTTTTTTAAGTTATTGATATGGTTTGTATTGATTCATTATCTCCTTTTTCATGTTTTCTTAAGAGTTTACTTATTTCTCATATATGAAGAGGGCTAGCTGGCCCTGGAGTGCATTAAAAGATTGTAAAGCAACAAAGTTGACTAATTTATGCTCCCTCTGTCCTATCAAAGTGCTCTAAGATACAGTTCTTTAGCTCAGTTTACACAGCCTTTGGAACATTAACATCATGGTTTGCAGATTGGTGGGAACTTGATCTAGAAATGGCACTTACAAACTTAAGAATCCAGTCTGTCTGGCCTTAGATTTTGAGCTGAGTGCCCTGATTGGTACTTCTGCTGGGTCATGTCAAACTATGTGTACCTCATGACTTTTCTTCATAGAAATGATTTAGGAGTGGGAGGAAGACAGGTAGAGATAGCACTAAACTGGACTTAATGTGTAGAATTGACTGACAGTTAATGTTTAGTTGTGGAACCACTCTACCTGGTTTAAATTTAAAGTACACATGGGTATATTTTAGGATTTTAAGGTTTTTCCCCCCCCCCAATTATTGGGAAATCTCATAATGCAGACTTTAACTTGAACTTTTCAGGAATGAATTTGAGAACCATTCTGTAGAAACAAACTACCAAGACTGCTATTGCTTTTCTTAGATTGAGCAATGGCTTTTATCGGAAAGTTGCTGTAGAAAATCCAGACAGTGCCACAATTGTGCTTGCCTTAGAAATAGTAGAAGCAGTAGAAAGAAGTCTTCACCCAGTTCTGCTTTCCAGATCTTGTTCAGGTGCATAGAGTTGGTGACACTTAAATTATTTCTAGAACCCTAGCTGTAGGAAGAAATTTAGTTTGTAGGTTTTTAGTCTTTATGCACAATAAAGACACACTTATTTATTTTTATTTTTTAAAATTTATTGTCAAGTTAGCTAACATACAGTGTAGTCTTGGCTTCAGGAGTAGATTCCTGTGATTCATCACTTACGTATAACATCCAGTGCTCATCACAAGTGCCCTCCTCAATACCCATCACCTACCTCCTCCACCCCTTCCACCCCCCACCCCTATCAACCCTCAGTTTGTGCTCTGTGTTTAAGGGTCTCTTATGGTTTGCCTCCCTCTGTAACTTATTTTTCCTTCCCTTCCACTATGGTCTTCTGTTAAGTTTCTCAAATTCCACGTATGAGTGAAATCATATGATATCTGTCTTTCTCTGACTGACTAAGTTCACTTAGCATAATACCCTCCAGTTCCATCCACGTAGTCACAAATGGCAAGATTTCATTCTTTTTGATTGCCAAGTAATACTCCATTGTATATATATACCACATCTTCTTTATCCATTCATCAGTTGATGGACATTTGGGCTCTTTCCATAATTTGACTATTGTTGATAGTGCTGCTGTAAACATTGGGGTACATGTGCCCCTATGAATCAGCAGTCCTGTATCATTTGGATAAATTCCCAGTAGTGGTATTGCTGGGTTGTAGGGTAATTCTATATTTAATTTTTTGAGGAACCTCCACACTGTTTTCCAGAATGGCTACATCCCCACCAACAGTACAAAAGGATTCCCCTTTCTTCACATCTTCGCCAACACCTGTTGTTTCCTGAGTTGTCACTTTCAGCCACTGTGATCAGTGTGAGGTGGTATCTCAGTGTGGTTTTGATTTGTATTTCCCTGATGATGAGTGATGTTGAGCATCTTTTCATGTGTCTGTTTGCCATCTGGATATCTTATTTGGAGAAGTGTCTGTGTATTCATGTCTTCTACCCATTTCTTCACTGGATTATTTGTTTTGGGGGGTGTTGAATTTGGTGAGTTCTCTATAGATTTTTTGATGCTAACCCTTTATCTGCTATTTCATTTGCAAATATCTTCTCCCATTCCATCAATTGCCTTTTAGTTTTGTTGATTGTTTCCTTTGCTGTGCAGAAGCTTTTAATCTTGATGAGGTCCCAATAGTTTATTTTTGCTTTTATTTCCCTTGCCTTCAGATACATGTCAAGTAAGAAGTTGCTGCAGCTGAGGTCGAAGAGGTTGATGCTTGTTTTCTCCTGTAGGATTTTGATGGTTTCGTGTCTCACATTTAGGTCTTTCATCCATTTTTGAATTTATTTTTGTGTGTGATGTAAGAAAGTGTCCGGTTTTATTCTTCTTCGTGTTGCTGTCCAGTTCTCCCAGCACCATGTGCTAAAGAGACTGTCTTTTTTCCATTGGATACTTTCCTACTTTGTTGAAGATTAGTTGGCCATACATTTATGGGTCCAATTCTGGGTTCTCTATTCTATTACATCAGTTTATGTATCTGTTTTTGTGCCAATGTCATGCTGTCTTGATGATTACAGCTTTGTAATACAAGCTAAAGTCCAGGATTGTGATGCCTCCAGCTTTGGTTTCCTTTTTCAACATTACTTTTGCTACTTGGGGTCTTTTGTGGTTCCATACAAATTTAAGGATTGTTTGTTCTAGTTTTGTGAAGAATGCTTAGAATGAATGTTAAATGCCAATTGTCCACATCCAACACAATGCTCATTTCATTATGCCTCTTTGATAACAATATGGTATGAAGTTTTTGTTTTGTATAAATAAACAAGTAAAAAAGATAGCCACTGGTTATATAGTACACATAACACCACCAATAGCAACTTTCTGTAACAAATGAATTATAGTGGCTCTAAAAAGACTAAAAAGAATATGAGGAGAGTAATCATGGAATGAAGTGGGGGCATATCTCCCTGGACATTCTGATGGATTGAAGAGAAATGTTCTAGGCTGATTATGAAATTTTCCACATAAATTAAAGTAGGTTTTCTCCTTCATCTTCTCTGCTGTTTCCCCCTTATCTATTTTGGATGCTTCTCTTTCCTAGGCTTCATCTTAAATATTGGTGTTTTCAGAGGTTTCTGCCTGTAAGCATTTGCCTTAAGTAATATGATCCAATTCAATGGCTTTAAGTACCACCTATATACTTACAACTTTTAATTATATATATATATATATATATATATATATATATATATATATATGCATGCCTGACTTCTGTCTGTAGTTCCAAGAACTACTGGATGTTCTAGTAGTCCCACAAATTCAGCATCTTTCTCCCCTCTGTTTCTCATATTTGTTAATGATGTTGCCATACACCCAGGCACCCATGCTTAGAGCATCTAATATCTGAGATGGTATCTTGCTGTCATGTTTTTATTCTCTGCCTGGAATGTACATATTTAAGGATTCAGCTCAAATGTCTCCTCTATGGAGACTTTTTCTGTGTTTGCTCATCTCCTTTCTGTACCCTATACATGCTTTCTCTACTAGATAGTAAGGCTCTTAGAGTCAGAGATTCAAGTTTCAGTGGTTCTCAACTTCAGGCCGTTGTGCTCCCCAAGGGAAATTTAGCAATGTCTGGACACAATTTGATAGTTGTGACTGAGAGGCAGTACTGCTTGAGTTTAGTGGGTAGAGTCCAGGAATACTAATAAGCATCCCATAATGTACAGAACAGGTTCTTTTTCCTCCTCAACAAATAATTATCCATTCCAAAGTGCCAGTAGTGTCAAAGTTGAGAAAATTTGCCCTAGTCCTTAGCATGGTATCTCATGCACAAAAAAGCCTCAAGAAATATTAGTCGAATGAATTAAGTCTTTGCATTTATATTGCTCCAACATTCAGTTGGTCACCAAGTCTTAAATGTCATGTGTGATTCCTTTTGTCTATCTCACTGTAGCATCAGAGTTCAGGACCTAACATCTCCTGACTAGTGTTATAATCATCTCCTAATTGATCTTCCTGACCCCAGTCTCAGTTTGATCAATTTCAATACTGCTGCTTCAGTCGTCTTAGTAAAATATGGATCTCATTATGCCATTCTCTTAAAATTTTTCATTGTTCAGGGTATAGTTAAATTCTTACAACCTTTAAAAAGGTGACCCCAGGCTCTGTTTCTAGGTTTATGTCTAGTTCCTCTCTAGCCACACACCTTAGGCTGAAGCTACATGGGCCTAACTGCTCTTGCCTTGACATGTTCACACTTCTTTACCTTGGAAGCTATTTCTTGGGCCTCTGGCTAACTTAACCTTCACCCTAACCCTAACCCTAATCCTAACTCAGCCTAACTCAACTCTTCCCTGCTTGGAGAATTCCTACTCATTTTAAAGACTCATTTAAAACGGATCTTTTCTTTAAAATCTTTCTTGAATCCAAACCTAGTAAACTTAATTGTTCTTTCATCTCTATTCTCTTAGCACTTTGCCTATATTATGCAATGATCACAATTTATTGAAGTTGATTATTCACAGGGTTCTCTCTTCTGAGAAATTGTGACCTCCTCCAGGGTAAAAGCCACATCTTATCTTTGTATCTCCTTTAGCGATAGGCTCAGTGCCTGGTAGGTAATAGATGCATATTAAATATCCATTGATCTGATGATTAGATTGTGAGAAATATCATACATTTAAAAGGGATATTTAAAAATTTATTCCTACTCAAACAAGCTTCCTTTAGCCCTACATGATTTCCATAGGTCTTTTATGTCCCTGTCATATCCAAATAGCATTGAGTTTTGGTGTGCATTGAAAGTAAAGGCACATAACAAAAAGAAGGGAAAATAAACATCAATGAAATCATGATTGGGTTGTTTGCCACAGTCTATTCTTTCTGAAGATTTAAGCAGCATGGATCAGAACGTCTAGAAAGGTGCAGTTTAAGCATATTCCAAACTCTTACTGTGTTCATCTCAGAGGAACTTAAAATAGCCTTCCTGCATACTCTTAGCACATCTACCAAAGAAAGACATTCTACTACTTATAATTTTGATCCATTTCTTAGTGAAGTGCTAACTGTTTTGTGCACAAGGCCCCGTCATCAGAGAATTAGTTATTTGAACTTGTCCTTTTCTCCTCCTTTGGTCTCATCAGGGAAACAGCATTTTCAGTGTTCCCCCCCTCCCCACATACACAGGGATTTATCTTTGTCTAATATCTCATCACAGTGTGAACAAGTGTTCTAAAAAGCCTGTAACCACAGGTGATTCTTGGAATTTGCAGTTATGGGATCAGCTGAAGGATCCAATTCCAAAGTGTCAGAGGTTACAAATTCTCTCTCTGCGTCAAGGCAGGAGTAGGGATGAGGAGGAAGGGGGTGGGGGGACAAAGGAACTCACATTTATTGAGTGACATTTATATGCTAGTCATCACACGATTCTTTTACTTATAGTATCCTTTGGGCTAGGTATTGTTCACATCTTACAGGCGACACGCTCTGGGAATTTCAGCACTTTGTCCAAGGTCATGCAGCCAATATGTGGCAGAGCCTTATCCCAACTCATGCCTTCTTAAGAGGCTTCCTTCTTCACCTTGCCTCGTGGACATTTCTGCCCACATTTCTCATGTATTAATATTTTCCTTTTGGCTGTTTCCTTAAGAATGGGACTTCCACATCTATCTCCTATGTGGTACACTCTCATACAAACACAGCTTAAAAAGCATAAACCATACAACAAAAGCATTACTGAATTTTATTGTATCAGAATTAAGAATTTCTAACATGAAGGATACCATGACAAAAGCTGTTAGATGACAAAATGGGAAAAGATGTTAACACTGTCTAAAATTGTTATGGGATTAATATGTAGGCTATGAACTATTGGAAATCAATAATAAAAAGGCAGTAGCCCTAGTAGCAAACTGGACAAAGGTTCTGAATAAACAATTTAAAGAAGAGGAACCATAAAAGCTAACATGTGTATAGAGATCTCAACTCATTAGTAATGAGAACAATGCAAATTTTGAAAAAAATGAGATCATTTTACAGCAAAGATGTAAAATGTGTTGGTGGGGCTGTGAGGACACAGGAACCCTCATGCACTGATGGGTGAGCATGAAGCATGGTGCCACCATTTTGGAGAACATACTGGTAGTATTTAACCAACCTAAATATATTTTTATATTCAATTACCTAGTATTTCACTTCCGTGGTATATTTCCCGAAGAAATTGCCATTCAGTTACCTATGGGTATATATACAAAGATAATTATTATAGCCTTTTTTGCGGGGGGTAGGGTCCATCTGGAGGTCCTTCCCTGAGAGAGTAGACATGTAAGATGTGGTGGATGCCTCCCAGGGAATGTTTTACAGAAGTTAGAAGCAACAGACTAATATATGTATAGCAACATGGATGGATCTTACATGCATAAAGCTGAATAAAAGTAATAAAAAGTAGAAAGAAATACATAATACAATTGCATACATATAAATACAATTTTGCATGCATATAGAATTATGTTTCATATTTTCTAAGAAGACATAAAACAAAAAAGATCTTAGAATGGTTGTCTACTTAAGACATGGGGTGGAGGTGGGAATGAGGAGTGGGAGTGGGGTTAAAAGACAATAAATAAGTTTTAAAAACAAGCAAATAAAACAAAGAGATTTGCCTTGAATAGGCCAGTGATGATGGTATACTATGAATTAAAGAGTATAATTAACTCAAAACTCTTCATTTGATATTAAAAGCAAAAATCCACTTGCTGCTTGAAGCATGAAGTTAAGGAAGGTATTTGGGTAGTTTGTCATTTTCTCCAAGAGGAAACAAAGCTGCTTCTCTTTTACTTTTTAAACATTATCTGGTTCCCTCTTCTCCTGAAATCTTATGACATTCACTTAGATTTATGCTTATATAATGTGAAATCTTGACTTTTTACTTACATGTTTTTAGTTGTCATACAATATTTATCTTTGTTATTGTTGTCTTAGTTTCAAAGCTTCTCTGGAGGCAGGGATGGAGTTTCTTTCCATTTGCTTTGTGGAGCCTTTAGTGTAGTTGGACATTTAGATTGCATTAGTTATATTCCCAATGTTTAATTTTATGAAAAATCTTCCAGGAAAAGATTTTCTTTTGAGATTGTAAAAGTATGGATGATGTGCTCTGTAGACTTACTGATGAAATAACGTAGGTTGATAGTACCCAGGTATCCTTTTTAATAAACACCCTTATCCAGCTCGTATTTCATCTTTCCTTCTCTTTAACAAATCTAATTCCTTTTTCCTAACAAAAAATATCACTGGTTAATAACTGTAAGTCTTTGATAACTGATGTGAGTGAATTTAAGAAATGTGTTCAGTAATCAGAAGGTTATACTTAATATTGAACTTAATCATGTAGGACTAGGAAATTTCTTCTCGATAGCTGGGATTCTCTATGTCTCTCCTTTTTCTCTTTTTCTTTGTGTCTTTGTTATTTACTCTGCTTGTCTGTCTCTTTATCTGTACTTCTCTCTACTAACCATCTCTGCCTTTCTTTCTGTTCCTCTTTTCATCTCTCATTTCTTCCTGTTTCTTTCTTTGGTTTGGACTCTTGGTTTTTGTCTCTTTTTGTCCTCTGCCTTCTAGTTTCTGGTTCATAGACTCATCACCAGGGTAATCCAGAGCTGATGTATTTGCAGCTATGTCAGATTATTGCTCTAGATTTAATTGGAACTTCTATCTTTTTCTTAGTCCATGAAAGTCCTCTTTGACAGCCTAATTGTATTCTTAGAATTACAGTCCCTGAAGCAAGCTGGTGAGTGCATATTTTGTACTCAAAAATTTTGTGATGGATTTCATTGAAAGTGGTTTCCTAAGAATCAGTGCCATTTTGATGGCCATTGGGTAAATGCATCAATAATATCAATTAACTGAAGGTACTTTGATTTCTCCAGGGGAGCTCAATAGGACAAGGCCTTATGGTACTCCTTACAGTCTTGATTTTCTTTGTGTTAAAAAATTGCATGGGAAATTTCCAGGAAGTTTCAGAGCTTTATGTCATTAAATTGAAACCATTTTTCTGAAGAAAACGTTAAGAAACTTTGTCTTCTTTAGAAGTAGATAGTTTTAGAGATTTTGCATCAACTACCGGTAAATGTGTTAGATACTCAAGGCCTGATTGAAAAAGTGGGTGATCATTAAACCACTGGGACCAGATGACATCCACCTAGTGATTTTGAAGGAACTTGTCAAAACTTGGTTAAATTATATTTAATCTTTGTTAGTGGCTATTGGGCTTAAGAATTGTCAGATTTTCCATGGGACCACATTCTGTAGGAATTCTTTCCAGAAGATTTTGAGAAGTACATTTTGTAGGTGATCATTACTTATTTACTTCATACGATATACATGACAAGGTAATGTGTAGGGCATTTCTGAAAGATGCATATAGATGACTTGTTGGGAGGAAGATGATGTCTGAATAGTGGTAGAAGCCTAGGATAGGGCCAGAATGGATTTATAGCCAGTGGGAACCATTGCACACTTATAAATAGGGGGATTTTGGGGTAAACAGTTTTTAGAACACATTCTTTCAGCTCTGTGACAAATGGACAAGAAAGGAGAAAGACCAGAGAGAATTCAGATTTGAGGGACTAATAATTTGGAGTAAGGGCTTCAGAAATGGAGAACCAAATATTATTAAATAAAGATCAATTAATACATTTTAGATATGAGAGATGAGGAATGGGAAGAATCAAAGATTACAAAGTTTTCAGGGCTCCTGGGTGGCTCATTCAGTTGGGCGATTGACTCTTGATTTTGGCTCAGGTCATGATCTCATGGTTCAGGGGATTGGACCCTGCATTAGGCTCTAAGTTGTCAGCACAAGCTTGCTTGAGATTCTCTCTCTCTCTCTCTCTCTCTCTCTCTCTCTCTCTCTCTCTCACTCCTCTGTCTCTCTCTGCCCTACCCCACTCACACACACACACACACACACACACACACACACACACACTCTCTCTCTCTCTCTCTCTCTCTCTCTCTCTCAAAGAAATAAATATTAAAAAAAAAGATTACAAAGCTTTCAAGTCTGGTCTTAGAAAAACCATAGTGGTATCACAGAGAGAAAGACTGAGGAGGGAACTTGACTGAAGACAGTGGACTAAAGGGTTAGTTTTGAATACACTGACCTTTTGATGTTGATTCCATAGAAACAGTCATGTTCTCTTATACCACATCCCTGAGTGCCACAAAGTGGTAATAGTGGAGCAGAGTGTTCACTGAGCCCACCCATGTAGCATTTCTTATTTTCTGCGGTTAAGTTCTACAAACTATTGTATCCTCTCTTGATGCTGCCACAACAATGATTCCTGTTTATTTCTCTGTCAAATCACTGGATGGTGGGCCTGATTCAGACACAGGATGCCTATAATCTCTGTCTCCCCAACTCCTCAGGCAGCACTGGCCACTTTACTGATGCTCGACAATTGTTTACTGTATTGGCATCCATCGTACACCCAGCACAAGGTGAGGTGGCAATGATACACAGGTGAATCAAACAAGGGCTGTTGTAAGTAAGGTGGGAATGAGAAGAACAGGGTTTGTTCTCTCTGGGGGCTGAACAAACCCTTCAGAAGGACATGACATTGAAGAATGAAGGATTCATTGGTGTTAAGAAAGGAGAAAGGGGACAGGAAAGAAGACAAGCAAAGGGATGAAGGTGTGAAAGCATAAGATGTACTTGCCCAGTGACTGGAGGAGCAGATTCTTGGTGAGAAGATGGAAGAGGATGGTGATGGGCCTGGAAAGGTACAAAAGGTAGACTGTAAAAAACTTGCTTAGGCTGTCTTGTGTATTCCTACATTTCTTAGGACAAAAAATATTTCTAGGGTGAGGATAGAAGGGTAGGGGATTAGATGGTAACCTCATTTTGTACCTCTTAGTAGAAGCATAGAGAACTAGGAGTAAAGAGTTTTGAGTTTTAATCTTTGCTACTAACTACTGTCGAGCACGTCAAAGTTATAAAAATTCTTTCAACTACCTGGGGTCAGTTTCTATGGTACTTATAAATATTGTTACTGACACTTGTATTTGATAGGGGGATTTATGAGATTTTTTGAGTAAGATTTTTGGTTTTTAAAAATCAAATAAACCAAACAGTTCATACTCTCTTGATCACATGGGATCAATGAAATAATTGCCTATCTTAACTTCACAGGCAACTGTTAACCTCATTTCCTACTAATATTACTCTCCAGCATTTACAAAATGCTGCCATTTTGTAAACTGTCCCTGTCAGTCTTACTATGATCCAAATGACTTTAAAGCTAATGCAGCTTTTAGTGACAGAACTAATTTGCAAAATGTGTTTCTGTTTTTTGGAAACTCAGACTGCTGTATTGTGCTGTTCCAAAACCTTACCTTTCAAGTGCATTTTCGCTACTTAATCTGGGGGACATTACCACAAAACAGTCAGTGTTTTGTTTTCTGAGAAGGCTCTTGGTTTTCTCTCTCTCAGTTCATGGAACAAGACATTTGCCCTCAGACTGAATTTATGCATTATTTTCATCTTGAAGAGCATTTGTTAAGCACTTATCTGTGGGAGCTATGGGTAATATACCTGGTCTGAACAAAAACTAAATCGCTAATTATGTGCAAGCAGGAAGTATAAATTCCATACAGTCTCTTAAAATAATATTTTCCTGGTCATGAAAGTAACATTTATTTTCAAATGTAGAAGTTTGAAAACTAAAAGCACAAGTAGGAAAATAAAATGAAATTCGCATGAAATTCTGTGTCCCCTCTCTCTCTGCCCCTCCCCCATTCATGCTCGCTCTCTCTCTCTCTCTCTCTCTCTCTCTCAAAAATAAATAAACATTAAAGAATTTTTTTAAATAATAAGTTGGAGGAGATTTGTAACAGTGGAATACTACCAAGCAGTTAAAATGGATGAACTAAAATGACATATATTATATATATCAGCCTGAATTACTTTAACAAACAATGCTGAATTTTAAAAAGTGAGTTGAGGAAGCATAGGTACATATGATACAATTTATATGAAATTAAAGAACACACAAGTAATGCTATGTTTATACATTTCTATGTATTGAAGGTATAAACACATGCATAGTTTGAACACCACAGTTAGTAAGTGTTATCTCTGGTGGAAGAAGAGAATGAGATGGGGGAGACAAAGCATCACGCAAGTTGTAATATATGGGTATTTAAAGAAAATAAGAACTGAAGCAAAGTTGACAAAATATTGAGATGTAAGGAGGTTGAAATATGTTTATGTTATCTCTATTAATGTAATTAACATATTCATGATTCATTAAAATAGGGAAAGGGGGGCAGAGAGGGTTAATATGTGACCACAATAAAGATATTCTAGCAATGCAAGGGAAAGTAAGTACTTACTGTCCCACTGATCCCTGGCTCCTATTCTCTTTGCCAGAGAAAACCACTCTGAACAGTTGCCCTTGAATCCTTCCCATGATGGTCTGTGCTAGAGAAGCATATTGTATACCCATTCCTTTTCTACTTGCACTGTTAATGCTCTTTGCTCTTTTCACCAAACTGTACGTATCTTGGAGATCATTCATCCAACAACTTATGGCAATTTTGTCTCAAGAAACTTTTGCTTCATGAAGGTAAGTACAGCTGTAGTTTCCTTAATGCACAATTTTGGAATGACTGATCTAGGATACATGGCATCAATTTTAGATACAAAATTGTAAAGACAGATTGTGTTCAGACCCAGATCAATCTTGAAAACAAAATAATGTTTATATTCAGATTTGTAAAGCTCTTTTTCCATTTCAGGTTGTCAAACAGTTGAATATATTAAGCCTGAGACCAGAGACAATGTCTGGGTGAACATATGTGAGGGATTCACACCCCTAAAAAATGCACTTTTCATGCCCTTTAGCAAAGTGGGGGTTCGGTGCTGTTTCTACTTTTACAGGTTATTCTGCGGGTTGCTGTTGAATCCAGATAATGTTAATTTTGTCCTCATTTGTATTCTATTCAGTTTTATCAAACTAAATGTTTGTTAGTGATTTTCAGGAAGGTTGGTAAGATTGTGGCAATATAGCTATTATTTATGAAAATGGAGAAAAACCTCCTTTTAAATTACCTGAATCTTTTTTTGAGCTAAAGAAAGGAAAATAAAATTTATAAAGTAGTGAAGTGAGGCTTGACAGTTGAGCTGTAGCCGCCAGGTATCTGTCCTGGCTCTGACAGAGTTTGTTGTGGGATCACAATGAGCCTGGATACACAGGGCATGGAAAGTCCCTGATCCTTGTCATCACAGAGTTTGGCTTGTAGCCCTCGCCCCTCAAAGATGGAGGCTTCTGGCATTTCTGACAATATTTTCTATTCCTGTTGCTCCTTGGGGAGAGAAATCCAATGTATTTTTTGCTAATATTTTCTAGAGTTGAATTTGGGAAAATCATAGGATGAACTCCCCATGCAAGTCCTGTGGGAAGAAAGGTACTTTCTTTATCAATCTAATTATACTTCAAACATCCACCTGTTTACTTGTTTGTGGTGCTTAGAAGACATGGAAAGGACAGGAATTTAGAAAGTCTAGGTGGGAGTCCTTTGTCATTATGCCTTTCCAGGATCTCATGTTGGCCAAGATTCTTAATTTTTTTGAGCTTCGGTTTTCTCATCTTCAAATGGGGCCGATATTACCTACTTCAAAAGTAATAGTTGAAATATCTGACAGCCAGTCTGGCTTGGCTATTGGCGAAAAAGATAACATATGCATCTGGTCAGGTTGTCCCTGACCAGCTGAATATCAACCATGACAATCTTTCAGAGTTGCAGGGAGGATAAAATAGGATCATGAAAACTCTGAAAACTGGAAGGGTGAATACGCTCTGAAAACGGGAAGGGTATACAAATCTGTGTTATGAATGCGAAATTCATGAGTTGGGGAGGGCAGTTGAGACATGCTTTGGGCTGTGCGACCAAAAAAGAAGTGTCTTTAGTGAAAGTAAGCAATCATTGGCCCACAGTTTTAATTTATTTAGAAAGCAGTTTCCTATGAATATATGCTTACTATTCAACCGAGCAATTCCACTCCTAGATATTTACCCAAGAGAAATGAAAACATATGCTTACACAAAGGCTTGTATGAATATTCACTGTAGTTTTATTTATAATAGCTAAAAACTAGCAGCAATTCGCATGTTTATCACTTGGTGAACAGATATGCACAATGTAGTGCGTCCATACAGTGGAATACTGTTTAGCGATACAAAGGAATGGAGAACCGACAGACAGCGTGACCTGGCTGAATCTCCAAAGAATTGTGCTGAGTGAAAGAAAATAGAAAACATTGTATACCATATGATTCCACTTACATGAAATTCTACAAAAGGCAAAAGTTTAGTGACGGAAAGATCACTTGTGGCCAGGGACCAGGGATGGGAGAAAGGATTGACTGCATGAGGGAGGCATGAGGGAACTTTTTGAAATGATGGAACTATTCTGTAGCTTGTTTGTGGTGGTGGTTGGTTACATGACTATATTTGCCAAAGAATATAGTCATGTCTATTTGTCATAGAATTGTATGTAGAAAGCTGATTAATTTTCTTGCAAGTTAATTATACTTCAATAAAAACCTGATGAAAAAATTGAAGTAGGGAAAAACAGTTTGCTCAGGAAAAAGTAGAAAATGTAGTGTTGAAAGAGAAAGGAGGAATATTCTATTACAAATTAAATCCCTGTATAGTTTATATATATTTCCATTTAAGCTTTTGAGTAATAAATTTTTCAGCCTCGTCTCCTGCACTGAGCCTTAGTCTCTGGTAAGACCGAATTTGCTAAGAAGTCCTCCATATCCATTGTGTTGTTTCTGTCTTTGCTATTGTTCATTTATGCTGACCACTTCCCTGGATAGCTTACTCCCCTGGCTTCAGTGGGACTCCCACCTCCTTTCTCCCTCACTGGCTGACTCCTACCTACCTGAGAGATTCAGTTCGGAATGCACTTTCTCCATGAGCCTTTCCTCGATATCTCCGCACCTCTGCACATTGGGACATCTTAGCGCTTTGCACAAAGCTATCCCCGTCTGTTAGCTTTATCATTGCATTTACCAGATTACACTATAATGAGTTCTTTATGAGTTTGTCTTCAAAAAAAGATGGTAATATTTTAGAGATAAGGCACCATATCTTACACACTTTTTATCCCAAATTGCTGATGGCCAGTGAGTGTTTGAGAATGAATGAATGGGCGTGTCTCATGGAATTGTGGCGAGGCAGAGTAAGATATTGAAAATAATGGAAAAGAAGGAAATCTAGTTGAATCCCAGACTCTCAGTGGTTAGAGTGACTTTGGACAAGTTGTTTCATGTGTCAGCCTTCATTTTCTCTGATGAAAAGTGAGGGGAATAGTCCTGTCCACTGGATAGGATTGCTGTGGGACATGAATAAAAGGATGTATGGTGAAGTACAGAATAACACAGTTTGCACACATAAATGATTATTATATCATTGGAATAGAGCAGTTTCTCAGCTTGAGGATATAGTGATTCAAACCAAACCAAAGAGGTAAAGTCTATTCACCTTCAATTGTTTACATGGAGCCTCAGCATAACATTGATACGTTTACATGGCTCCTTGTGGCATCTAGTTAGAGCTTCCTCTGTTTGTGAGAGACATCTATAGACTTGTCAAATCCATTTACTCTTGTGTTATTTTGCACAGAAGCAATTCCCAACCGGTCTATAAAATTTTGAAGACATGGTTCCTGTCTAATTTATCTTTGGGTCCTCTAAGTTCTTAATAGAAAGTATAACACCCAAAAATGTTAAAATAATAAACCAAGGAGAGCTTAACACAGAAGGATAGAGAAATGTTATCCATTTTTTTTTTTTTTTAAGAAGGCTGCATTTCACAGGATCCCCCTTAGGATCTCTTGTAGGGCTGGTTTAGTGGTGACAAATTCCTTCAGTTTTTGTTTGTTTGGGAAGACCTTTGTCTCTCCTTCTATTCTAAATGACAGACTTGCTGGATAAAGGATTCTCGGCTGCATATTTTTTCTGTTCAACACATTGAAGATCTCATGCCAATCCTTTCTGGCCCTCTTCCGTGGGCCTCTCGTCTGCGCTTGGCTCTGGAGACTCCGTTCTGCTAGTCTTCTGGTGGTTTTCTGGGTTAGTTAGGCAGGTGTAGGTGGAATCTAAATGATCAGCAGGATGCACGGTGAGCCCAGCGTCCTTCTAAGCCGCCATCTTCCCTCCCTCCAAGAAGGCTACATTTCAAAATAAAATTGTAATTGCATCCCATTTTTAGAGTCTGCTCAAATAATTTACCACAGAAACTTTCCAAGTTTAAGCTAATAAAATGTTCTGGATCTTAGGAGGTCTACTGATGTCTTTGGAACTTTGTAAGACTAAAGAATTTCACTGTATTAGGATCCATTTTCCACAAGTCTTAAAAGTGGTAATCTTTATAGCATCTCATAGACATTTTCATCCTAAAAAATAATATCTTACCTTGATTATAGAACGAAAGGAACTATGTCATATTTTTAGGTGACAGAATAGGTACTATACCCTTGATTCACTCTAATTAGCTAGCCGACATTATTTTTAATTTTTACTAACCTTATTGCTATTCCTTACAACAAAAATGGGATAAACCTAATTAGGTGTATAAATTTTGAGGTACATTAAGAGTTCATCAAAAATAATATTAGGGATAATATGACTTTTTTCAGACACAGGATAAAAATAAATGAAATTGACAAGAAAATGTGAGAGATACTGAAATACTTTACTGGTATATTATGAAAATATTTAAATTTATGAGATAGAATTCTAATAGAAAGCAAAAAGTCTTTATTATGGTCATTATTAATAACTGCATTTCTACTTCAAGGTGATTTAAACCTATGTTCTAATCTTGGTGAGCAATTTAAAATCATTTGCTGCCTTATTGATTTAACCTTTCAAATATGTCAAGGGCCACTAACCTCTTGCAGCATTTATAGATATTTATCCAAATGTGTTTTTGGTTAGGACGTGGAAATATTTGGGGAATAAATCCAGTACTTGTGCTTATTTACTTTACATAAATCGCATTTTCCCATGAGTGACAGTATAAATGGGAATAAGTGGAAAGAAAGAGGAACTTGAATAGAAACCAAATGTTTGTTTATGGGCTTTATTTAGAAATCCACATCAGTGACTCTGATAGTTGGGATATTAACCCAATGATTCCTTTTCTTTGTTGATTTTTATTTTCATATACCATTATACATTCTTATGAGGCAATTCTCTTTAGAATACCCAAAGAGAGATACTACATTTTTACCAAATGGGTTCTTTTCAATATTCAGGATGAAACATGCAGCATTTGCATTTAGGAGTACTACTTTATTTCAGTATAGCTTTTTTTAACACAGGTATTTTTCTGTTCACATTCTGTACCCCCCTCGCTCCCCACCGCCCACCCCCCCCCCCAAATCATCATAACCTCTCAGAGCTTCATATGCTTTCAAAATGGTTTGGTATCTTACTGGGTTATATGCTATAGCAAAAATGTTTCCCAGCCATTCATCTTTAATTACATTTAAACGTACATTAAAATTTAAAAGGATTAAAAGCACTTTAAAAAGTACTGTGTCTATTCACTAAACAGCATGTATTAATTTATAACTGTTTATTGAAATAAATGTGGTTAGTCTATGTCTCTTGCCTCATGCATAATAAAAAACTTCTCTTTTTGAAAGTAATTGCCATAAAATACTGCTTGAGGGATTGAAATGCTGGTGTGATTGGGAGGTAGTATCTTTGCTCTTGGGCAGACTATTTTGAAGGTCTCAAGTGCAAACATGAAACTGGGTAAGGGTAGTGAGGTCAGGGAAGGACAGAGTGGTTAGAAGGGATCCTTAGATAATGAAGTCCATGAGACCAGGAATGGGGTCTTCTCAATCTTCTGTAAAGTCCTTAAGTGCCTGGTGCAGCACCATTCACATGGGAGGAAAGGACAGTGTTGCTACCAGAACAGTCAAAAGAAAAACAAATCTGAGGTTGGTCTTAGAAAATGCTGAATCCCTCTCAAGGTTTTCTTTTTTCTTTTCTTTTCTTTTCTTTTCTTTTCTTTTCTTTTCTTTTCTTTTCTTTTTTTTCTTTAAAGAGAGAGAAGGTGCACACTCGGGCACACGCGTGAGTGGGAGAGAGGGGCAGAGGATGAGAAGGAGAGAGAAAGAGACAATCTTAAGCAGGCTCTGTGCTCGGTGTGCAGCCTGACATGGGGCTCAATCTCATGACCCTGGGATTATGGCCTGAGCCAAAATCAAGAGTCAGATGCTCAACCAACTGAGCCACCCAGGTGCACCACAAGGTTTTCCTCTCAAGCCGAGCTGGTGCCTGTTACTTCTTCTCTTCATAAAAAATAAACAACATATTCATTTTAAAGAAAGCTAAAATATTTGTCATTAAGCTAGACAGTTCTTTGGGCTCTGATTCAAATAGAGTGAGAGACTTCTTCCTGTGATTTTGGTCCTGTGGGGTTAGGACAGAAGGATATGAAAACTGTGATTTCATTTGGTTTCTCTCCTACTCAAACCTCCAGTGCCCCTCCCACCTTTCCCACAGTGACAATAGGAGAAAGTCCAAACACTTTAATGTAGGTGGCAGGTGGAGGCCCTCTAAAATTTGATTCCAAACTAAGCATAACCTTTACCATTCTCCAACTTGAACCTCAGTGTGGCTCAACCATTATTCTATTTGGTCAAGAGATATTCTAGGCATTTCTGATGGGAAGGAGAGAAAAAACTAAAGCTGGAAGGGGGTGAGGCCTGGGGCTTATAACAGAGATTAGTATCCAGATCACTAAGTTCAGGGGGACATGGAGAACTGTAGTGCTGTTCGCACTGATAATATTTCCACAGTGCCTTTCTAAGGTGAGGAACAATGCTTGTCTAGGTGGTTGTGTTCAGATAATGTGTCATTTCTTGACTCCAATCTATCATTTTACTTACAAATTAGGACATACTCTGTGAGCTGATGTATTAGATTTTGGAAAAAGGAGTCAATCCCAAAAGACAAGTGGGAGTTAGGTGAGAAACTCAGGACACCAGACTGTCAGTCTGGTATTCAGGGCTGGACTTAAGTCCTACAGGAAATTACCATGAAAACCAGGGCCTGGGGACTGTTTGGCCTCAGTAGGTGAGGGATAAGCTGGGAGTAGTTCAGAAGATGGCCACTCACGTTGGCACCTAGGATTTTTTTTTTAATTTTTAAAAAATATTCACTTATTTTTGAGAGAGAGAGACAGAGCACAAGCAGGGGAGGGGCAGAGAGAGAGGGAGACGCAGAATTCGAAGCAAGCTGCAGGCTCTGAGCTGTCAGCACAGAGCCTGACGTGGTACTTGAACCCACAAACTGTGAGATCATGACCTGAGCTGAAGTTGGATGCTTAACCGACTGAGCCACCCAGGCGCCCCTGGCACCTAGGACTTTTATCACCCCTGGCATTCAGACAGCAGATAAATGCATCATACCATTCCAGACATTTCTCTGGCATACTGCGAGGGCCCCGGGTAGGGCAGAGCCTATAGATGAATGGCTTTTGACAGCTGGACAGTGCAGGTTCTTTCAGGGATTGACACCCACCTGCTCTGGGTCTTATGGGCATTATAACGTCTCTTATGGTATTTGGGTAGCCATATATTGTATGCAATCAGTTATTTCATCACTATGTTGCTTCAACCTAAGAAATGTCTTACATGTATTTTTCATTTTCTTTAAGTCTTACCCAGGTATCAAGCACTTCTTGAATGAATACTACATTTTTGGTCATTATTTTATCTACTACCTAAATCAAGGATGAGACCAAACAATAAACCCAAGTTCATTTGAGTTAGCTTTAAGTTTATTTTTAATTTTTTTTCAACGTTTATTTATTTTTGGGATAGAGAGAGACAGAGCATGAATGGGGGAGGGCTTTAAGTTTATTTTTAATGGCCATACAATCAATCTATTAGTTTCCTTAAGCTTTATTTCTTCCCCTGTTAGTGGAATACAAAACTACAGGGACTCTGTATCGCTTAGACTGGATTGTAAGTGCTGTGAAGGCAAATAGCACCTTATTATTCTGATTATTTTGGAAACAACACATTTTTCACTAGAAAGACTAGAAGATGGAAAGCCAAAGGTTTGTGATGGGATTCTGGATGGATGTATGCTCCTGGGGAGTTTTTATTCTGAGTTATGAAATTCAGGCTACTTTGAAGGAAGCAGTCAATTTGCTTTGTAAAATTAGTTGTTAGGGCTATGTAAGGGTTCATGAATGAAACATACTAATCTGAATCTACATGTGTGCATTTATATTGATCTTGCCTTCAACATATAAATTATTTCAATAAATGATTTTTAAATCCTTATCATTCTTTCCTTTCTTGAATAGACGTTTGTTGAGCACCTGCTTTATGCCAGCTGGATGCATATACTGGTGGTATAGAAATGAGTAATACACAGTTGCTGATATCAATGGCTTATAACCCTCTACAGGCATCGTATGACTCACTACGGGGAATACAAAGATGAGTCCTAAAGCAACTGTTGCCTGGATAAAATAAAGTATATTCATACAATAGAATATTATTTGGCAATAAAAAGGAATGAAATATTGATGCATGCTAAAATATGTATGAACCTCAAAAACATTAGGATAAGTGGAAAAAGCTAATCACTGCATTTTGTATGATTCCATTTATATAAAATGTCCAGAATAGGCAAATCCATAGAAATAGAAAGTAGATTAGTAGATTAGTGGGGGGGGGGGGGGAGTGTTGATGGGGTGTGTCTGCTAATGGTGTGGGGTCTGGCTTGGGATGATGAAATGTTCTAAAATTTATTGTGGTGAAGGTTGCATACCTTTGCGAATATACTAAAAACTACCAAATGGTACACTTTAAGTGGGTGAATTGTATGTTAAGTGGATTTAACCTCAATAAAGCTGTTATTAAAGAGAGAGGGAGGGAGAGAGAGAGAGAATGAGTGAGTAAGGGAATGAGTAGATAGGTCTTCCATAAAATATTCCTATGAGGGCATATTTTATGGGAGGGTGATTACGGGATATGTTTTATTTTTATGTTGATTATCTAATTTACACGATAGTATCAAGTAGAGGTTCTCATTTCATCTTCACACCATTGTTGTGAATTTATTATATAGATGAAGAGACTGAAGGTTGGAGAGCTTAAGTGACTTGCCAAAGAATGTACAGCTTAATAAGCAGAATGGGTAATTAATTAAACTCATTTTTTAGGAAAGCAGAGCATGCCTACTGAGATTAGAGAGTAGGAACAAAGACAAGACAAAGGTAGAGATACTTAGAATTCTCAGATTCCAGAAACTCTTATAGTCCAAATCACATTTTTAGCACTGTTTACTTTTATGCTTTTGTAGACTAATGTATTAATATATTAATGTATTTTTTTGTAGACTAGCTAAGTATTTATATTTTGAATTCCTTGAGGACAAGGAAATTTCTATATCTTTCTGATCCTTTTCAGTACATGTGAGGCCTTGAATACTGTATCCTGAAGAAAATCAGAGCTCAATGACCACCAACCAGTGGACATATGGTGGTCTTGGATGCGGACATGTATTGTTGTTAGTCACAATTTTCTAAGGGGATATTGATTGTCTTGTCAATATGGATTGTCCCGCTTTGAATTGACAGTGTGGAATACACATTCACTCCAGGTTCTTGATAGGGAATCTATCCTTTAACTCTTTGTTTTTTAATTCTCCTCAAATTGTTCTTTTTGGTTTTTTTTTCCCCATTATACCCTCTTTGTTTCTGCACATCAAATCATGCAGCAAAACCTATTGATTCTATTTCTAACATATATTGCAAATTCATTCACTTCTTTTTTCCTTCTATGAAATTAGGCCAGACCACCATCATCTTTGTCCAGGTCTTTCCTTTCAATGGGCGTCACCCCTTCAAGTATCTGCCTTCTTTCCTCTATACCTGCAAGACCTACATTCTTCATATGAGCATTCTATCATCTGCCTCTATGCAGGTCCTCCTGCCTAGAAAAATTATCATCACAAAGAGCTCTCTTGTAATATACATGTAAAAAAACCCATTCATTCTTCAGTTAGATAGGAATGATAGGAAACTCAAAATAATAGTAGTAGCTTAAGCAGGATAGAAGTTTCTTTCTGGCATTTAAAATTCTAGGTAATTGTGCTCCATGGGTTAGGAACCCGGACTCCTATCCAAATGTTCCTTTTCAGCTCTACCTTATGGCAAGACATCATCTTCCATCTGCATTTGAATGACCAGGAAGAAGTCAAGGGGAAGGTAAAGACATGCCCCCCCACCCCCAATTAGTAACATGGTCATACCTAGCTACAGAGAAGATGAAAAATGAGGGTTGTTGTTGTTGTTGTTGTTTGTTTGTTTGTCAGGTAGTCATGTTTCCATCAATATTGAAAGGTTCTATTACTGAAGGAAAGAGAGAAAGTAGATATGGGGGAAAGGAACAATGCCCCCATATGTTATATTTGTGGTAGAAATGGAGTCTTGTCCCTTATTATATCACATGGCATTTTCCTTATGATGACTCACAAAATAACTTTCTTCTTAGAAAATTTGTGCTTTTCCTGCACAAGTGATTTGTATTTCTAATTTGTGCCTGATTATGTTTGACTCTCTGCTTTGTTTGCCAGGTGGTTTACAACTAAACTTACAATCCTCTCTAGTAACTGCACAAACCTTATGACATGTATTTTCTTCTATATTAACCATGGCATTATTTTATTTTACCACACTGGAATTCTCTACTTTCTTCATTTACTTTTATTTTTTCAATGTATTTTTGTACATCTCCTCAAATTCTTTTGGCAATAAAGTTAGAAACAAATAAGTAAAATGCAATTGTGAATAAATAAATAAAATACCCTGTGTTTAATGAGGGTTATGAAAGCATTTATATCATAGAGTTGTCGAGAGAATCAAGACTTAATACAAGTAAAACATTTAGAACAGTGTCCGACATACTATAAAAACTACATAAATGTTTGCTCAGTGTTCTTCTTTCTTATAATTAAATCGTTTTGAAGTGATCATCAAGTAAGCCTGCTTGAAGAGATAGAATACTCTCAAAGTATGTTAAATGCGGAGGGAATGGATAAAGTTATATATTTAAGCGCCATTCATCAATGATTATTTTGTGTCTGCAGATTATAATCTGTGTAGCAGCTGACAAATACATTGTGCTAAGATAATATGCTAAAAATCTTAGTAGAGATGGTCTTAAGACAGTTTATGTGTTTGGCAGTTAGGCATCTTGTAGACACAAACATATGAATGACTAACTGGATTCAGTTACCAGAAGGACTGTTGCTCTCTCTCTCCCTTTCTCCATGTTAGGGATAGGAAGTTCCCATCAGTTATATCTGGGTTTGAATCTTAGGTCTGCAGCTAACCAAACTCTGTGGACTAGGTCAAATCTCAATTTTTATCTTAGTAAACAGGGATTATACCTACCACATAAGGACATAGAGATTACATGAAATAATTCATGTATTCATGTAAATAGCTTTCCATGGTGTCTGGCCAGAGTATGCATATGACAGTTATTCCTGTTATAATCAGTTTCATACAAATCTTTTGAACTGAAGAATTATTACTTTTCACTTCTTGGATTTATATTGAGTATAAACAAACTTGATTTTTTTCTTTAAATATTTGAAAATCCTGTCCTACAATCTGGCGGGAAGTCTGCAAAGGCTTACATTTTTACTTTCCCATTAAGAAGTTGTATGAAATAGTGACTTCTCAGATATGGTTCAAGGGTAATAAATGGTCCGCATGGGCTTTGGGGAACCATGCAAGCTCTGGACTTCTGTTTCATTAATGTTTCTATTACCATAGCATTTCTGCTTAAGTTTCTGGTATGGATTAATAAACTATCAATGGTGTTAAATGGACGCCTGTTTTTCATTAATTGGTAGCTCTTAGAAGCTCATCAAAAACTTCCCATTCATTTTGTTGAATTCAAATGGTTGGAGATGAATGGCCTGAGAGCCTCTTTGCTCTGCCAAAGTGGATCATGAAAAATATGGTCAATTTAATTCAATACAGCAAATATATATTGAATTCAGAATATGGGAAAAGCATTATACTACATATTGTGACAATATCAAGAGATATCCCCTGTGGTGGCCATCTGTTGTTTGCTACCCAGCATCCATTTTCCCTTTGTCTGGGACTAGGTGGCCTTCACCCACTCCCAGACATATGGTTTGGGTGGGATTGGCTCCTTACCCAAATCTAGAGGTGGGCCTTCCTTGGCTTACGGTAGTCAGCACATCCCATCCTAAGACCATAGTTTTGGGTTCAGAGTGGGCATATAACACATGGTTTTAAACAGACTTGTTTCCTGGGGCTCTGGAAAACTGAAGCTTGCTTTTTTCTCATGGGAACTTCTGGAAGAGACACTCCCTCTTTCCTCGGGCAGTATAAGAATATCAGGTCTGGGAGAACCTAGAGCTGTGAAGGGCAAAGCACCACACAGATGCTTAAGGTGAAAGGGGCAGTACCAGGAGCCAGGAACTATTTGAGGCCAGCGTTTCTATGGGTCACATGAGCCAATACATTTCCTTAAGCCAGGTGGAAATTTCCTTAAGCCAAATGGGGTTTCCTATCATTTGCAAGTATGTTCTTTGATCTCAGCAGTTAGAAAAAAGATGCATGATAGCTGCAACCCAAGTGTTACAATTATTCTAGAATATGGATTCATATATGTAAGCAAACTTGTTATAGGGGCTAAAATTATTATGGAAACAAAATTAACCGATGGCAAGTATATTGAAATACCTTGAGAGAAGGGATCATATCTGTCTTATTTAATATTGGGTCTTCTAGGACCATTCTTAGCACATAATTAAACTCTCAATATATGTGGATTGAATATGTTATTTCAGTGCTATGCTAGGTTCTGTGTTTCCCACATAGAGGAGACCTTCTTCTTTGGGGCCTTCCTGATTATAGGCTTTACTGGCCATAAGCTGTCTTTTGAATATACTTATATATATATATTTTTTAATTAATAAAATTTATTTTTTAGGGCAGCTTAGGTTCACAGCAAAATTGAGTGGAAAGTATCCAGAATTCCCATGTACTCACTCCCCCTGCACATGGATAATCTCTTCCACTGTCAACATCCTACACTGCAGTAGTACATTTGTTATAATTAATGAACCTGTGTTGACACATTATCACTCAAACCCATAGTTTACATTGGAGTTCACTCTTGGTGTGTATATTGTATGGGTTTTGGCAAATGTATAATGATATGTGTCTGCCATTGTAGCCTTGTACAGAATAGTTTCATTGCCCTAAAAATCCACTGTGCCCTGACCATTCATTTCTGTCTCTCCCTAATTCCTAGCAGCCACTAATCTTTTTACACCATAGTTTTGTCTTTGCCAGAATGTCATATAGTTGGAATCATGTAATCTTTTTAGATTGGTTTCTTTCACTGAGTAATATGCATTTAAGTTTCCTTCATGTCTTTTCATAGCTTGATAGCTAATTTCTTTTAAACACTGAATAATACTCCATTGCCTATAAGTACCACAGTTTATCTGTTTACCTAGTAAAGGAAATCTTGGTGGCTTCCAAGTTTTGGCAGCTTTGAATAGAGCTGCTATAAATATCTGTGTGCAGTTTTTGGACATAAGTTTTCAAATCCTATGGGTAAATAACCAACAGGTGCCATTGCTGGATTGTATGGTAAGAGTATGTTTAATTTTGTGAGAAACTTCCCAACTGCCTTCAAAAGTGACTATACCATTTTGCATCCCCACCAGCAATGAATGAGAATTTCTTATGTTCCTTGTCCTTGCCAACATTTGGTGTTGGTGTTTTGGATTTTTGTCATTCTAATACGTGCGTGATGGTATCTCATTATTTTCATTTGCAATTCCCTAATGACATATGATATGAACATTTTTTCATATGCTTACTTGCCATTGATGAAGTGTCTTTTTAGACCTTTTGCCTTTTTAAAAAATTTGGGTTGATATATTGGTTGAACAACGTATATATTTTAAGTTACAAAAAAGTTGTTTGGGTTTGTGGTAGCATTGGTTTGTGCCTCATCACGGAAGGACAGGATATAGGACACACGGGAAGTGTGACATCCCCACTCCCCAATTCCCTCAAATAGAGTACATTTTTAAAGATTTCAAATTTTCAGGAAAGTATCCTCCACTCAGATCTAACAAATGCTAAATTATGGACATATTTGCTTCATATAAAAAGACACATACACATTCAAATATACTATTTATTTATTTTATTTATTTTTTTCTTTGAATGTTTATTTTTTGAGAGACAGAGAGAGACAGAGCATGAGCAGGGGAGGGGCAGAGACAGAGGGAGTCACAGAATCCGAAGCAGGCTCCAGGCTCTGAGCTGTCAGCACATTGATAAAAATTTTTAGGTGAAGAAATTGTTTGTTTGTTTGTAATGCAGTTGAAGCTGCCTTTGTACTTCTCACCAACTGTTTTTCTTTTCTTTCTTTCTCAGGGTAGTTACTGTTCTGAAATTGGTATTTATATTTCCTTTGCATGTATTTATACTTTTACTTTTTAGTTTTTTTTAATGTTTATGTATTTTTGAGAGAGAGAGAGAGAGAGAGCGAGCAAGAGAAGGGCAGAGAGAGAGGGGGACAAAGGATCCAAAGCAGGCTCTGTGCTGACAGCCGAGAGCCTGAAGGGGGCTTTAACTCACGAACCTTGACATTGTGACCTGAGCTGAAGTTGGTAGCTCAACCGACTAAGCCACCCAGGTGCCCCTATGCTATTACTTTGGATATATGTGTCACAAAGTATATATAGGATTGTATTCCATATTTTAAAATGCCCCATTAATGGAACAAATTGTTTTGAACAATGCTTCTTTTAAAAAAACTCTTCTTTTTGTGATTTATCTGTTGACACATGTGGATCTAGTTCATTCAACAACTGTATTCTTTTCAATGACTGTATAAGAATTTACATGTCCTTTTTCTATTGATGGACACGTTCGTTCATTGTTTATACTTTTATTAAGCTGTTTTTACTTGTATTCAGGTAAAAGTAGTGCTAAAATATCTTTGTACATTTCCACAGGGCACACATGTGAGAGTTTCCCTAATATCTCTAAAGTTCACATTTCAGTTGGGCATTAAGACATCTTGAACTTTACCTGAAATTGCTAAATTTCTCTGTAGTGAGTTTGTACCAGTTTATACTACCATTATCAATGTATGAGGATTTTGTGGTCCCCAAATCCTTGCCAACCCTTGGTATTGTCAGATTTATAAATTTTTCCTTAATTTGATGGATGTGAAATATTATCTCACTGTGGAATTAGTAGATATTAAACACTTTTTGCTTATTTTCTTTTGGGTTTCTACTTCCATACATAGCCTACATACATTTGTTGACCATTTTCTTATTGATCTGCTTGTCTTTTCTAGATCTCCAAGAGTTCCTTGTATAATTTGGAAACTAAGCCTTTATTAGTTATATGAAGAGCAAATCCCTTCTCTCAGTCTGTGTCACTTAACTTTGTTTATTAGGTGTTTTTCAAGAAGAAGTTTTTATATTATTAATTTTCACTATAGTCAAGTTTAAGAAACTTTTCATTGTGATATGAATTTTGTATGTTTTTAAAAAGAATTTCCTTCCCTAGTCTGATGTCATAAATATCTATTCCTATAGTTTCTTCAAAAACTTTTTTTATTGCGGTGAGAAACATGTGACATGAAATTTGCTACCTGCACTATTTTTAAGTGTACAGTTCAGTGGTAGTAAGTGTATATACATTATTGTGGAAGCAGAGCTCTAGAACTTTTTATCTTGCAAACCTGAAAAACTATACCTATTAAACAATAATTCTCCCTTTTCTCCTTCCCCCAACCCCTGATAACCACCATTTTAATTTCTGTTTCTGTGAATTTGACTGCTTTAAATACCTCATATAATTAGAATCATACAGTGTTTTTCTTTTTGTGATGGCTTTATTTCACTTAGCAGAATGTAACATGTGACAGGATTTCCTTCCTTTTTAAGGCTGACTATTATTCCATTGTTATGTATATATCACATTTTGTTTACTGTTCATCTGCTGATGGATATTGGGTTGCTTTCACCTCTTAGCTATTGTGAATAGTGTTGTTATGAATACGAGTGTACAAGTATCTCTTTGAGACCCTGCTTTCAATTCTTTTGAATATACACCCAGACATGGGATTTCTGGATCAGATGGTAGTTCTATTATTTTTTTTAACATTTATTCATTAAAAATTTTTTTTTAAATGTTTATTTATTTTTGAGACAGAGAGAAACAGAGCATGAATGAGGGAGGGCCAGAAAGAGGGGGGCGCACAGAATTCAAAGCAGGCCCCAGGATCTGAGCTGTTAGCACAGAGTCCCACACGGGGCTCGAACTCACGGAGTGTGAGATCATGACCTGAGCTAAAGTCAGATACTTAACCGACTGAGCCACCCAGGTGCCCCTAACATTTACTTGTTTTTGAAAGATAGAGAGAAACAGAGTGTGAGCAGGGGAGGGCCAGAGATAGAGGGAGACACAGAATCCGAAGCAGGCTCCAGGCTCCAAACTGTCAGCACAGATTCTGACGGGGCTTGAACTCACGAACCATGAGATCATGACCTGAGCTGAAGTCAGATGCTTAACCGACTGAGCCACTCAGGTGTCCCATGATAGTTCTATTTTAGTTTTTTGAGGAATCACCATACTTTTTTTTTCCATTTTACATTGCATCATTTTACATTCCCACCAACAGTGCACAAGGGTTCCAATTTTTCCACATCCTCGCCAGTGTTTGTTATCTTCTCCTTTTTGGGACTAGCCATTATAATGGGTGTAAGGTAATATGTATTATGTTTTTTGTGTGTGTATTCAAATCTCTTACCTATTTTTAAATCAGATTATTTAGCTTTTGTTGTTGTTGAGTTGTAGGGGTCCTTTATATATTCTGGATATTAACCCTTTATCAGATAGATGATTTGCACAATTTTCTCCCATTCTGTAGGTTGCCTTTTCACTCTATTTATTGTACCCTTGGATGCATAGAAGTTTTTAAGTTTGATGTAGTCTCATTTGTCTGTTTTTGCTTCTGTTACCAGTGCTTTTAGTGTCATATACTAGAAATCATTGGTGAGTCCAGTGTCATGGAACTTTCCTCCTATGTGTCCTAGGAGTTTTATCATTTCAGGGCTTGCACTTAGGACTTTAATGCATTTAACGATTATATATGGGGTAAGATAAAGGTCCAGTTTCTCTTGTGCATATGGATATCTAGTTTTCCCAATACCATTTTTTGAAGTGGTCTTAGCACCTTTGTCAAAGATCATTTAACCATACAAGCAAGAATTTTGGGGGGGGCGCTGTGTTTTATTCCATTAGTCTATTTGTCTGCTTTATGCCAGTACCATGCTATTTTGATTACAGTGGCTTTGTAATGTGTTTTGATATCAGGAAGAGTTAATTCTCCTGTCTGTTTCTTTCTTTCTTTCTTTCTTTCTTTCTTTCTTTCTTTCGGGGTCCCTTGAGGTTTCAAATGAATTTTAGGAAGAATTTTTCTATTTTCTGCAAAAAATAATGTTGGGATTTTGATAGGAATTCTGAAGTTTTTTTAAGTTTATTTATTTTTGAGAGGGGGACAGAGAGAGAGGGAGAGGGGGAGACTCCAAGTCAGGCTCCACACTGTCAGCGCGGCGCTGGATGCGAGACTAGAATCCACGAATGGTCAGATCATGACCTGAGCCGAAACCAAGAGTCAGACACTTAACTGACTGAGCCACCCAGATACCTTGGGATTCTGAATTTTGATAGGGATTGTGAATTTCCAAAGCTATTAAAAATTTTTTTCTCATGTCTTTGATATTTCTATATTTATTTTCCAATATGTAGAAGGTAAAGGTTAGTTTTATATTTTTCTAGCATCATCATTGAACAATTTATCATTTTCCCACCAATTTGGAATGCTATCATATCATATACCAAATTTTCACATATGGGTGGATCTATTTCTGGAATCTATTCTTTTCTATTTATTTATTTTTATTTCCAGGTAGTAATATCACAGTAGTTATTTCATTATTAAAGCTCTATAATAAGTCTTACTATCTGGTAATACACTCCCTGTGTTCTGTTGTTGTTGACGATGATATATTCCTGGCTGTTTTTGGTCTTTGTTCTCAATATGAATACAATAATTTGTTTTTTTCCTCTACTATATTTTTAGTGTTTTTTTTAAAGTTAACTTGTAGTTTCTGTTGCCATTAATGATAACATAATTTTATTTCCTAATCAGAGTCTCTCTGATACATAGGATATTTGGATTTTTCTATACTAATTGCATGAAAGCAAAACTGGTTTCTCTATAAATTTCTTCATAGATTTTCTCAGATTATCTAAAGATGTCATTCTCAAATAAGGACAATTTGTGTCTTTCTTTCCAGCCCCTATGTATTTGATCTCTTTTTCTCAATGCTTAAGTGTTTGATTTCTTTTTCTTACCTTACTTCATTGGTAGGAATTCCAGCATATTGTTGAATAGAAGTTGTGATAGTGAGCAAGCTTCTTTGTTGTTGTGTTCTGATCTAATAATTAAAATATAAACTTGCAATGCCACTGCCACCTTGGGTGAAGTCTGATATGACCTTGAAAACCAGAAGATAGATTATTATTACTACTCCCACTTAAAATGGTTCAGTTATTTCCAGCTGCCTATTGGATAAATGCCCAAGTTCCTTAAAGGGGCCTAGGAGATCCTGCCTAACCTTGTCCCTCCCTCCCTTCCTCTCTTACCTTTATCTTAGATCACTCTACACTCTATCCTGGTCTTCTTTCAATTCCTTGCCCTTCATCTCACTTCAGAGCTTTGCATATGTTATCTAATCAGCCCGGAATATTTTGTTTCTACCCTTCTACTCTTCTCCACTTAGTTAACGTTTACTCATCTTTCAGTTTTTTAACTCAATGTGTCTTTCTCTTAGAAGATTTCCAAGATCCTTGTCAGACCAGAACAAGTCTCAAGGCTTTCCATTTTAGACCATCCTGTATTTCACTTATTAAATTGTATAACTATTAATACGTTTGCTGTTTTTGATGGGTGCCAGTCCTTTCCACTAGAATGTAATCTTCATTAGCGAAATCACTGTATCATTAACCAGATGTTTAGCACTTTGGAATGGCCTTGCACATTAGAAGGGCTCAAATACATTTCTTGAATGAATGAATGAATGAATGAATGAGTGAATGAATGAATAAATAAGTAAATAAATAAATGTAGGTGATTATCTTTTTTAAGATGGAAATACACTCCCCCCGCTTTAATGTCAGTTATTTTAGTTGAGTCTAGTTCGATTCAACTGTTTACTGAATCAGATCAATATTTGGCTGGGAATAGCCAATTCTGGATATTCTGAGAGCCACCCAAAGCCTGTGAATATGTGAAAGTTTAAGTAAATGATACTTATTCATCTGTGAGCCTTTAGAACCCCTTTGCCCTTCCTTTCCACTTCCTAAATCCAGGAATTTATGGAAAACAAGATGTGGGGCTCCTCTGAAGGTTTTTGGCTGCCTGAGGAGAGAGTCCTAGACAACATGCAAATACATGCTGATTTAAGTTAATATGGGATGAGTGACAGGAGCATGGATTTGGAGTCAGTCTGACCTGGATTCAGACCCAAGTGTTGCCACTTGATAGTTTGGTAAGACATTTGAACCTTCTTGTACCTAATTGAAACTTCTTATCTTCTCACCTATTAAATGTGGTTAATGTTGTTATGCTTAAATCTCTTCTGCTTAAACTGTATGGTGATGGCTTTGAGTTGTAATTGTAACAGGACTGACATTGATAGTTGGATGTGCGTCCTTACAGCCCATGGACTTTGATAAATAGCATCCAGGAAATTTTCATGTAAGTTCTGTGGTTCTGTTTCTTCCATCATGTGTCTAGAATCTTCCAGTGGCAAATTGCTATGTCAAACTGAATTATGAAAGTGAGTCAGGTTTCTTCTTATTGAGGGCAAAAATTCTGTTTTGTTATGGTATTTTTTTTCTCCAAGTTTTACTTCTCTAAGAACAGCATAGGAAGTTAACATTTCAAAACATAGCTAAATAAAAAAGCCCATTTTGGAATGCCAGGCTGTCATAGAGTTATTTTATCTCTCTGATATAACACTATAATAACATTATTTTGTACTTGATATAAACATAAGCACACCAGTTTTTATCATTTTTGCCCTTGGTTTTTGGAGATGGAATTTAGAGGCAAAATGCATTTAGATATGAAATATTGAAATCTATTGAGAGTGTATAGAATTATTTAATAGTACAACAGGACTGCGTGTTTCTTTTAGAAGTGACATCAGGTGGGTTAGCTAACTGAAGCTGTCAAGACTGTATTTTAATGATCTCTAGGGTTTATCTCTTATTTAAAATTCTTTGTCATTTAGTCTGCATGTGCTAAATCACTGACACTTGCTAAATTCTTCTTCAGATTTGTTGGTTTTCTACTGTTTGGTGCTGATCATTTGATCACTTTGATATATGACAAGAGGAAGAAAGTAGTTATCTAATTTTCACTGAACAGTCTTCCCTAAGGTATTAAATATATTCATTCTATATCTTATCTGTCATCAGATATAGATTGTGAAATGCTCTGATAGAAGCTTTAAATTCAGGGCTCCTACTTCAGTCAGCTCTCACTCGTATTACAGTAACAACCCCCAAATTTCTGTGGCTTGGACCCCCCTAAGATTTATTTCTTGTTCACTTTGAATATAAGTTTATAAAGTTGGTAGTGCCTTTGCTTCTGCCTCAAGTATCTTTTTCACTTCAAGATCCAGGCAGAAGGAGAAGTCTTCATCTGGGACACATCATTCTTGTGGGTGAAAGAGACAATCAAAGCTCGCAGTGGCTCATAAAGTTCCTGCTCAGCTGTGACCATATTCCGTCCCTATGTGCATCCTACTGGCCACAGCAAATCTCGTGGCCAAGCCCAGCCTCAGTGTCTTCCAGGAGGGACACTGCAGTTTACAAGGCAATTGATTGGCATGTGTCATTCTCTTACAGGAAAGGGGAGAGAAAATAATAGAATATAGCATTGATATAATTTTAGATAGGGCTGCTAGCATCTTTTTCTGTCATGCCCTGTTCCTCTGATACTTCCCTGAAAAGTCCCTTCCCTGCTCCTCTCACCCATTCCTCCATCATTCCTATACCCTCTGTTGCCAGGTAGACCCATAAAACCTTCCCAGCTTCTCTGCCCAACCTGATAATGCGTCTTTATAACATAGTGCTTAAATGATTGCTTTAGTCAACACTGACACAGCCTCTGGAGTTGTCTGATGTGATAAAGAATAGCTTTGCTCTGGGGCACCTAGGTCGCTCAGTTGGTTAAGCATCTGACTCTTGATTTGTCTTAGGTCATGATCTTATGGTTTGTGGGATCCAGCCCCGCATTGGGCTTCATGCTGGCAGCGTGGAGCCTGCTTGGGATTCTATCTCTGCCCTTCCCCTGCTTGTGCTCTTTCTTTATCTCAAAATAAATAAACTTAAAAAAAAAAAAAAGAATAGCTCTGCTCTGATCCAGGTAGGCTCCATATTTGCTGAAGATATATCCATTATTTTTGTTTTATTCCTGGTAATTACTTTGAAGTGAAATTTTATTTATTTTTATTTTTTTATTTAAATTTTTTTTAACATTTATTTATTTTTGAGACAGAGAGAGAGCATGAACAGGGGAGGGTCAGAGAAAGAGGGAGACACAGAATCTGAAACAGGCTCCAAGCTCTGAGCTGTCAGCACAGAGCCCGACGCGGGGCTCGAACCCACGGACCACGAGATCATGACCTGAGCCGAAGTCAGACGCTTAACCGACTGAGCCACCCAGGCGCCCCTGAAGTGAAATTTTAAATAAATCAGATAATTACTGCTTATATCTATTTGACATATGTCCAAAGCCCTTACATACCTTACTCCTCTTTTTGTCTTATAATGCTTTATAGCACACAGAGCAATTTTTACCTCAGTCAACTCATCCTCATGCTCACAAGAATCCTGGTGGGGTCAATATTATTGTGATTCCCATTTCCACGCTGGGAAAAGTTAAGCAGCCTATTCAAGATCAAAGGCTAATGAGCTTTCTAGCCAGTATTCAAGCCAGGTTACATACCAATGGGCGCTTTTTGTTACTGAGAAAGAAATACCCTGTTTTAAGCATATCTGGAAGAATGCTTATAGTAAATACTTTGTAAAGAAGTTTTAGAGTAAGATGATTATTTCATGGATAGGATTCATCTTAAGATTTAAAAAAAAATAAAAGCTTCATTTTGAGTGATCTGATTAATAAATTTCAGTTTATATACAACTTTCCCCAGGAAAGCAATCATTATATAGATTGGGCAGTATGGTTGTGGAGTACAACACTCTATGAAGCCACTTTGCCCATCGCAGTAAATGGTGTCCCCTCCATACTGCTGCTCAAAGGGGTCCACTCTCTTCTTTCCCTCCACTGCCTTGCCCCCATCCAACCACTATTGCCTCTCAACCAGAATATGGCAGCCATCCCCTAAATAACCCTCCATACCTTTTCTTGCATCTTCCAGGCCTTCCTCACACCAAGACTAGAGGTATTTTCAAAGTATAAATCTGAATTTGCCTGGCTTTTCTCTCCCCACCCAGATTCTTTGATACAGCTACATGGCTTCCATGTGATATCACCCCACAAACTGCCAGCCTTCTCTTGTGCCATTCACTCCCCCTCTCTGTGTCTTTAATCTCAGTTCTCTCTTCTCCTCCCTAGTCTGTTAGCACTCACTTCTCAGGTCCTACCTTCTCAGCAGAGCCAGCCATGAGCCCCAGACCACAATAGCTAGTCCTGTGTCAGTGGAAATGCAGCCAGAAACTCGCCTCTCTACCCCTGCCATCACTAAGTCCTGTAGATTTTCCTGCTTAAATATCACTGGAAGCTGACTGAGATACATAGGGTATTTCAGCCTTCATTTTCACAGATGTATAAGATGATAATGTTTTTTATGGAAGTCCCCACCCACCCACACCAGTCACCATTACAAGAAGATACTCGGGTTGAGGAGAAAGCAACCAAGTTCAAACATGTTTCAGAGCAACCATGTTGAAGACAATGCAAGTGTGTTTCAAACACAGTCCACCTCATGTTTTAGACTATAAATGCTTCCTGTGATAACTGCTAAAATTAATCAAAGCACCCCAAACTCTGACTGCCTTTCATGCAGTGGCCTTACCGATGGTGGCAGTTTGGCACCTAAGGGATCAGATTGCTAAGGGTTGGTCTGTGCCCCACGCTTGTTGCCACCACATGTTGCGGAGTTGGGTCCTCGTACCCCTTGAGTGTGCTCCATTACAGGTTGTTAAACATGGTGGGCCCGTGGTGGGCATCTCTCCATTACACAACAAGATGTGTACCTTCAGTATCTTAGAGGTCAGGGTAGACAGGTCGCTTTGCTTGTGGCTCGTCCTCAGCTGTCAGTATGGCAAGACGGCTTGTGGCACACTGCTCCATTGGGCAGACAGCTGCCTCTCCAGAGATGATGATAATCTACCGTGCCCATGGGTTTTGATGCAGTCATGTCTGGGCTTGTTCTCAAGGTGACAGACCAGATTTAACTTGAGCCACATCTCAGGAGACAGTGTGGAGAGGGTAAGTCACATACCTGCAGCTATCGGTCGGGGTGCAATTTGCCTCTTGCTCTTCCCTCACTCTACTAATAGCTGAGTTTAATATTTTTTTCCTGAAGATTGTTTCAAGGAGACTGTTTTCCTTGCCTTCTTGGAACTCATAGAATGAAAATAGGGGTCCATAAATGTCTTGGTTAAAAATTAGAAGATTTTAGAGTATCTCCTTGTCTGTTTGGGGCCCTGGCAGGAAGCCTCCTATTCACTGTAAGTGAATAAATGTTTCATCTATTTTTGTCTTCCCTTCTTTGCTCTTTTCCAGGGAATGCCCTTTTCTTCATTTTCAGGCTATTGGAAATCTTCTAAGGCTCACTTAAAGTTTCATCTTACAGGAAACTTCCTAGATTTCCCCCAGTCAGAATTAACTTATTATTTGGTGAAATCTTCCTTTGTACTTTCATTTCACCTTGTGACTGCCTGTGCTGTTTTTAAAGTTCTTCTTTACCTACTTTTCCCTCCCAGATTTTCTAATTTTTAAGGATAGGACTGGAACTTAGTCAAATTCATGCTGTCCCCAATGCCCAGTACGAAGTTCCACTCAGTAGGAGGGCTGTAAATTTGTTGAATGAATTTAAATCTTAAAGGCTTGTTCTTTCATGAGAAGGACATTGCACAATTATAATATTCTCCATAAACAAATGGACACTCGAAAAGAAGTGCTCTGATGTTCTTTTTTCTGTCTTGCCATGAATTTGCCATTTCCTTACCACTTCAGTTCAAAACACTTGAGTTTCCAAGAACAGCTGTTTTCTCTTCTCCATAAGTGAGTTCAGGAAAAACCAGCCATTCCACTGGACCTACTTATCTTGTGTCGTGTACTCAATATAAGATTGTGTGATACGAGTAAGAAGCTAGGCTTCCTTTTGGGTGGGGCTCCAGTATTTCCTTTTTGGAGGCCAAGTCTTCTGAAATCAGAATCAATTTTCTAAAACATACCACGTTGAATTGAGCCCCAGAGATATGTTTTTCTGTTTGTAGTCTTTTCCTTTCCTTTTAATAATAGAAGACATTATAAACATTCTCACTTCACTGTCTTCCTATTCTTAACTGTTCTTGGGAGGAATCAAGTCAGAAGATACCAAGCTTAGAGTCTCTTCATCGCATTCTTCATAGAAAAAATGATCTGAGCCAACACCACAGCAGTCAGCATCTGTCGTCTCTGCAAGGAGACCACAGTGGTAATTATGCACAGGGCAGGTTGCTTAAAAAATAAATTGATCAATTTAAAAAATTAGGTGTGGAGAATAAAAGGGAACCTGAGGATTTTTACACTGTTTTTGTGATATAATCAGCTGTAGCCAAGAGAGTTGCTTTATAATGTGAATATTCTTAGCTTCAGTCACACATTTTCTTCAGAATTAACTATCATAATCCTTTTCATTACTCTAACAGAGTCTGATGACTCTTGTCCTAGAGGGAAACCTCCCCCCCCCCAACTCTTCTGTTAATAGATTGGGACCTAATGTGATCATAGTACTCTAATTTATTAGTCAGATCCTGGGTAGACTAAGAAAAATAACTGATAACTTAGACAGACTTTTTATATACTTTATTTTTCCTCTTTATTCCTTTTAAAATGAAAATATTGAGCTTTTCTTTTGATCTATTTTACATTTGCGAAAGAAGATAACAGTGCAGTAAATAGGAGGAGCATGACCCTTGGATTCAAATGTCAGTGTCAACACCTAGTAGTTGTGCAGATTTATTTACCTGCTTATCAGTATCCTCCCAATAACTACTCTGCAATTTCTCTGAGCATTAGTATGAACAATAGATATTCAAATATAGCTATTATTATTATCGTCAATTTTTGTGACCTGCAGAAATACACATATTCCTTGGAAGTATACATTTTTGGAGAGTGATCAGGGATGAGGTATTATTATACTTTAATTTTTTTGTTTCTTTTTATTCATTCAGTATATGCATGCGTGTATGCATTTGTGCGTGTGTGTGTGTGTGTGTGTGTGTGTGTGTGTGTGTGTGTGAATTTCACATAATGTGTATCGGGTACCATTTCAAGCCCTTTGATAACATTAATGAATAAAACAGACAAAAATTTCTGCCTGCTCATGGGGCTTACATGATTGTAGTAGGTGTGGCTGGAAGCTGATAAATTCTATGGAAACATTAAACAAGATAAGAGGCTAGGGAGTTGGGAGTGGGTTGCAGTTATAAACAGGGAGGTGAGGGAAGGCCTTACTGTGAATACGACACTGGTTTTTTGTTCTTAGAGGATTTCATGTACTATCTTTGAGAATGGAGAAGGAAGATGAGAGCACAGAAAAGGAGTCTGCTGATTCATAGGAGAACGTGAGAATTTCCTTTGTGTAACATGTGTCAAAACACAAACTAATATAGAAAAGCAAAGTCTTCCAGGTGGGCTAGTTTTCTTTTATTCAATTTGAGCAAAAATCTTCCTGAAATGCTTTTTTTACATACTCCACCTTTCCAAAAGATGGGTACTGAATACAGTCCACCTGATCTGTGACTGCTGCCAGGGATCATCACCATGACCCCCACGCCTGTTACTGAACTGTCATGAAGCAAGGTCCTCAGGGTCAACAGAGATGCTTTCGGCTATTTGCCTACATCATGACTGAGTCGGCAGTGGTTGTCAGTTCTACACAGCAGCTACTACACAGATATGACTATTCAAACTTAAATATAAATTAATTTAAATAAATGATATTAAAAATTCAGTTTCTTAGTCACATTAGTCATATTTTAAGTGCTCATTTCCAGCATTGCAGAAAATTGCTAGCATTTGTTATTTTACATGTTCCTGTCTCTGACATTGTTTTTTGTGGTACTAGCAGCTTCCAATTCTGTCTCTTCCTTTTGACTTGTTGTTTCTCATGGTTTATAGGTTTAAATACTAGATTTAGAATTTTGTGTGAAGTAAGGGCAACGAGGCTCTAACAGAGAACAGAAGAGCATTCTTATGTTCAGGTCCTTGAGTTTTCATACTTAGAATGTATATTTCTATTCTGACTGCCCCAAGGCCTTTTTTGCTTGGTTATTGTTATGCAGCTGTGCTCTGGGTGGTAAGAGAATCATACTGCTGAGTTATTATGGGAGAAATGCTATCAAACTTAAAAGGTAAAATTGCACTTTTATGGAAATGCTTTAGACCCTGTCAATAGTCCCTTATTTGGAGCAGTGCTTTTCAAGGAGTGTTTATTGACCGACTGCCTACACATATGCTAAACACTGTGTTATGTCCAGGAGATGCAAGCAAAAATGAACATGGCCCCATTCCATGAGATCACAGTCGATGTGGTGGAGAGAGTCAGAAATAGGCAGGGTTTCCAATTGTCCAGTGCCCAGGTATGCCCAGGACACTCTGAAAGTCCAGAGGAGGGTGGTTCATAAGCCAGCCTTCCCCCAGGTGGTGGGAAGGGAGATGAGACAGGAGGTCGGAGGCCAGGGAACGCTCCCTAAAGAAGAAATTCTTAAGTGGCATCCTGGAGGATGAATAGGTGTTTGTCACATGACGGAGCTGGGAGAATGAGGTCAACAACACATGATGTTGTATGATATGTGATAGTATGAACAAAGAAAGACACTGAGGAGTGAACTGTCATGTTGAGAGTGGGGACTTTTAAGTTTATTAATGATGGAATTTCAAAGAAGAGGGAGCTTGTGTCTGTAGAGAGGGACAAGCTTTGGGTGGTATGTTGAAAAGATGGTTTTCAACAGAGCTGGAGGAGGGGCAGTGTGGGAGTGGTGATGTAGGCTGAGCTGACTTCTCTGCAGTTCAGTTAGTTCACTAGAGCAGCTCTGTGGAGGTGAAGTTTGAGGGAGGTGGGCTGGAGGCTGGGACACCCGTGGTGGCAGGTGGGTGGAAGAGGAGGGAGTTGTAGCAGTCCAAAAGGTCGCTAATGAGGGCCTGATGTGAGAGTGTAATGGAGTGGAGGAGAGGACCTGGGTTCAATCAGTATTTAAGCCATAATATCTGGATTCGAGGATAGATTAGACATGAGGGCTGAAGGAGAGAGGAGTCAGAGATGACTCTAGGCTTTCAGGAAAACAATTAATTTGAACTCTTCTTCCATATTTATGGTGATAGGTTTTGACCTATAGCTTCTACTAGTGATTTGCATTGGCAACTGTGGTGTCTGGGTTGGGTTTTGGTTCTTCAGGACTCTTACCGCTCTTTCCTTTGTTGAAAGAACTTGAGGCCTAGACTGTAGTGAAGTACTACCCTCCTATGACTTTAATTCTGCAATGGCCTATGAAAATTTATAGAAATTCAGCTTCATTTCTAGTGGATCCAGTCCAGATGCCAAAATTACTCTATTGCTGGGACAGTCCTTGGGTGGACCATTGAATCTGTTATTCATTAGGAACAACTGAAAACCATCAACAAAATTCTTGTACTATGCCAACAATAACCCCAGTCAAATATTAAGGTAGCTTCCAGGTTTCAGAAGGTTATGAATCTCAAAATCTGTCTAGCTGAACTCTTACTTGTATGTTTCACATATTTATTTATCATGTGAAGGAGCTAGTGGCTTCCTTTTTATAATTGTACATTGCATTTTTTTTTAGATCATAAATTAAGTTCAGAGTTCTGAATGTTGGTGGAGACATGCTTAGAGATCTGTAGTCAGTCACTTTAAAGTAAAATCACAAATTGAGTCCAGATAGGAGAACCAGAAGCAGGAGTGGAGCCAGCCCAAAGGGTCCATTATAATGGGGCCTACGTTGAAAGCAAGAATTCTCTCATACCTGCAGTGCATTTTAAAAGGATTTTCCAAGTAACAGTTAATATTTTAATGGCATCTGTTAACCTTCCAGGAAAACCTAGTTCTCTAGTTTGCAAGATTAAGGAAGCACGCCAAATGCATGTTGATACTTCAGTTTTTACTGACATATTTCATGACTGCATGGCTAAAGCCACAGAACAGTAGACGCCTGCCACTTTCTTTTCACAGTTTTATTTAGTCGCTGCATCTGTCCTTTGTTGCTAAATACTTTTTCCTTGTCACTCAAACTGCTCCATCAAATTGGATCTTCAGTGGTCTGGCAGTTTTTGAATGACTTCTTGGAAGCTGTGAAACCCTGTTCCCTAATCAAGAAGATCTGGGAAAGTCTTCTGTTATGAGGAAAGATGGCACGTCTCTTCTAAGTGACACAACAGGATAATAGGACAATTACACAACATCTTCAAAATTTTTCTCTGAAGACCGGTGATGTGTTTTGGTGATGAACCAGTACTGTAAATTGAGAAGCATGGGAAATTTCCATATTCTTTGAGAGTGTTTTGTATAAAGAAGGAAAGAAAACAAGCTGACTTTTTATAATTCTTGGTAGAGGTTACATTAACTATTTGTCAAAAGTTGGATTTTTGAAGATTCTTGGCTTCTAAGAACATTCTTCATGAACTGCCATTCTTTGTATGATGTCAATGAAGGTTGTTTAACAACATAACAAAATAGCTTTATAAAAAGATAAATATGTGTTTCATTAATCCCAGGGGGAGCTTCTGAAATGCATTTTCTTTATAAATAATTAGTGTCATTCTATGAAACTCGTGACTTCTTAGGGTGGGAAGGGGGAAAAATCTATCTTTTCAAGCAGTTTGTGATTTAGTACCAGCTGGTCGAGTGAGTTGAAAAGTCTTCTGAGTCGTATGCCTTATTATTTTGAATGCCTTTTCTCTCTCTTGGGAGACTAGCTAACCTCTGCAGTCTTTCTTCCATGGCAAATGGCTCTAAAACTTTGATCTTCTCAAACCAGTTTGCCAGATGTAGCAGGTAGAGCCTGTATGACCTTTTATGTGCCAATTCAACAGGGCTGATTGGAAACCATAAGTTAATCCTGTATGATGTTTTTTCTAGGCATTACAGCAGAAGTTCTCGTGGTGACCTCGTTCGAGGAACTGCAGAGAAGGGCCCCAGAAGCAAGAGGGAAGATTGTTGTGTATAATCAACCTTATGTCAACTACTCGAAGACAGTGCAGTACCGAGTCCAGGGGTCAGTGGAAGCTGCCAAAGTGGGGGCTGTGGCATCCCTGATTCGATCAGTGGCTTCCTTCTCCATCTACAGGTTGGTCATGATGTTCATTTGAAACCCTTTAAAAAAACCCGAAGATTGAGAAAAACCCATGAAAGAGAAACCCGTATGAAATAAAAACAAACCATTCAAATGAAAATACTGATTTGTTTACGGAATTTTCCCTCATTCCATATTTGGTCACTTGTTTGTAATGTCTTCTTTGGCCTTTTCAGGATTCCAAGCATTGTTTGTACATTCCTTTAAAAACCTTTCCACATCCGTGATGACCCCATAACATTCCTTATATAACCAATATGTTATGTATTTTCATTGGAGGGAGAATTGAATTCACGTCTGTGTTTCATCAAAGATTCCTAGTGACTTCAGAGGAAGCTAGGCCTTTTCCCATTGTTGCTAGAGAAGTGAAATAAAAATAAAGTGGGTAACGTGATGAGAGCTGTCTGTGGTGTAGTGGAAGGAGACTAGGGAGTAGAGGATCTTGGATACAGACCTCGCTCTGCCCCCAAACAAGTATGTGGCCTTAGGAATATTCTTAAACTCTGTGGGTCTTTGCATTCTTCTCTGTTAATCAGTGATGATGAAGAATAATAAATTTACAATATTACTTTTAGAATAAATGAGATAAACTTATGAAAGATACTCGATTATCTGTAAAGGTCTATATAAGTGTTTGATGGTATTTAAGGACAACATAAGTTTTCCTTTTTCTTTGTATATCTGATCGAGGTAATTGCAAGACCGTCAGTCTTAGGGTAAAATTCAGCCTTTCAGTGGATGAAAGTTCTGAAACTTGACCTGCAGGCATTTGGCCTAGTTTAATAGTTACATATGGTCATGCCACACATTAAGGGTGAAATATTTGATGGGATAAACATGGATAAAAGAAGCACCATTTTAGTGTTGTAGCCTGGTCTCCCGAAGATAAAAAACAAAACAAAACAAAGCTTACGGAAACAATTGCAAATCGGGTTTATTTGGGTTTCAAGATCAGATCAGTATCTATTGTAAGGGAAAGCTTATTTATTCTGCACAATTTTTGTTTGGAGCTGGAGACACAGTTGCTTGATCTTAATTAGCACCCTACACCCTTGAAAATAATATAACTGATGAGACATCAGCAAATAGGAAACCAAGTCAAAAGAGAGTTGTCCAGAAGTGCGGAGAAAAGAGAAAAGGGACATTTTTCTTTAATGGGGATAAGATATCTTCCCAGGGACGAAGATGGGACATGTTAAAACTACTTGTGAAATGTTTTATGAGAGAAAAACTAGTTCCACTCATGTCATAGTGCTAAAAATAATGTGCTTTGTAGGGTGCAAAGGTTTAGTGACTAGTGAAATAATCATTGGATCCTATTCTTTTGGATGGTTAATCTTCCCAGGAGGGAAGTCCTAAAATGGCTAGCTTACTTCCCAGAATACCTCAGTCACCCCTTAGAATAACAAGGGCCTCAGCAATGTGGCCATTCACTATGATTTCACTGGTCATGAGACTAAATTATGGAGCTATTGGGTGATTGCCAAAAATATTTATTTAAGAACTACTATTTATAAGACTAATAAACTCCAAGATGACTTAGTGTACTGCAGTATACTAGGGTTAATTGACATTTTTTTTTCTGGTGTAATGACATCTGGAAACCCAGGCTATACCCTAGGAGCCCCAGAAAAATTTTGCCCGGCATAGGACATAGAAATGTATTGTTAGCCTTTAATATTTGGGATGAACAACTTATAGTGTATATTTAAAAGATGTTTTTCTTAATATTTGTAGTTCTAGACTGATTATAATCTTTTCATTGATTTTATAGCCAACCGTATTTCAATGGACTCTTGACTTTTGTAACTCCATCTTTTTGATATTTAAAAATACATAATAACATTGCCCTTTACCTAGTATTTTAGAATCTTTCACACATGTCATGTTACTCATTATGACAACTCAGTGGACCAAGCAGAAGGGGCATTATTATACCCATTTTACAGATAGGGAAATAAAAGTTCAGAGAATTCAGCATATTAACATGTTTAAGTATTACATCCTGAAAAATAAAAACAAAATGAAACAAACTCTTTTTCCACTAATAGCTAATTGTTTCTTAGAGCTAATTTTCCTTAAAGAGTATTTTGTATTCCTGTCTCTAATTCTTCACCTGTCATTCATTCTGCAGACCATTTTAATCTGGCTTTTGCCAATACTGAAATGGAACTTGTTAAGGTCACAAATAGCGGCCTAGTTGTCAAATATAATGGACATTTTCAGGCCATCATCTTACTTAACCACTCTGAAACATTTGTCACTGTTGACTGCTTTCTAAATACCTCTTCTGTTTGGCTTCTGTGACTTTGTTCTTATATTCTCTTTCTCTTTCTTGCTCTTACTCTTTCTCTCTTTCCCACTTACCCTCTTCCTTTTCTGTTTCCCTGACTTCTCACTCTGAACATTCTACCTGAGCAGTCCCATCGTGCTTGTGGCTTCAGCCACCATCTCTGCCTGTGACACTTTCCAAACCCACCTTTCCTTCCCATACTGTTGTCTGAGCACAGGGCCCATACATCCGACGACCTCCTGATCCTTCTTTTGGATGTTCCTTAGTTATCTCTTCAGTTTTCTTCAAAACTGAACTCACCTTTTTACCTCTTTATCCTGCATTTTCTACCTCAGGGAAGAGCATGTCATCTATTCCGCCTTCTAACTTAGATGGTTCTTGAGAACTTTTTTCCTCTTCCCTTATCCATCATTGCTGACCGTTACTATGCCTTCTAGGCTCTGCTCTTTATTAGTCATTTCAACAAATACATATTGAGTAGCCCCATTTCCCAACATGACTCCACATTCCAGTAGTCAGGAGTCACTGACACTTTCCCAATGCACCAGGTTTCTTCAGGATTTCATGACTTTGCATATGCCTTCTCCCCTGTAACCTTCTATCCCTTTCCTCATTGTCTCAAACTGTCCTTTAAGATTCATCTTAAATGTTTCTTTTTCTGGGGAGCCTTCCCTGGTATCTAGCTCCAGCCAGGGTGAGCCGCCTCTTTCCAGTATTTCCACATCGTTCTGTGCATACTCTATATCATAATGTCTTGGAGGTAGATGTGATCCATGCTTTGGTAGGGTACACTAACTGTTGTATCAACTTCAAATCTCAGTCACTTAACACAATAGGAGTTGATTTCATACTCACATAATAGTTCTAAGAGGGTGTTTAGCAGGTGGCCTTCTGCTCCTTTCCATCAACTCTAAGATCTCAGAGCCTTCTGCAGGATCTTTTACATCCAGCTGGCAAATAAAAAGATAGAGAGAGAAAGTCGATAATCAAACAGGAGGTTTTCCATGGCCAGGTCTGGACATGGCCTACTTCACTTCTGTTCACATTTCACTGGTCATAATAAAGTCATGAGGCTGGGAGATGTGGTGTGCCTTTATGCCCTCAGTGACAGAAACTGTCCAGTCCATCCTGATCACCTGACTCCACTGTACGTTCCAGAAAGACATGGGATATCTTTCTCTCTTTCTCTCCATGTAAATATATATATACACACACATATATGTATATATGTATTTATATGTATTTATATATATATATACATATATATACACATATACACACACACATATATATGTATATATATATTTACATCTCCAAATCCCCATCATCTAGTATTTTTGTTACATAATAGTCACTCAGGAACTGTTCTGTTGAGGGAATGAACTTGTTTGAGATTGTATAGTCAGTCATGGCAGGGCTTTCGTAACAAGCCAGGTGACCAGATTGCAAATGCTCTCTAACCAAACTGTATAACCTCTGGATAGTAAATACAAAACAACTTGAATTTTTAGGGCACTTTGCTCTGTATTTAAGGAAAATATACAGGTGCCCAGCATGCCAGATTGTATCTTTTTTTCTGCCACAACTTTCATGAACAATGGTGTTTTGAGTTGCTAGTTGAATAAAACAGCTCCCTTCTCTCTGGCAGATATTTCACCCTTAAGTTTTATGGGGGTGGTGATACTGGATTCTGTCTAGGAGTGGTGTAGAGGTCAGCAATACTAGAGAACAGAATAGAAATTGTAATTAGTTTCTGCCTGACTTCAAAATTAGAGAATCCCCTAAAATGCAGAACATGTGTTTTACCAGTTTGATTTGACATTTGTCAGTGCAATTAACAATATTTGTTAGCCATTTTGGAAGTACAACAGTCACATGGTTACATGACATGTCCTTAAGAGACATCTGTAAAAAGTCCATTACTTGTTGCCTTCAATATCTCCAGGTTCATTGTTGTTATTTCTCTGCATTGCCATTGTCAGTATCCTTGTGCTCAAATTTACTTTAAGGAGAAGAATTTTTTTTTTTATTGATGCTTTATAATGACTCTTGTTCACATTAAGTATCAACTGGGACTCTCATTAGATCTTGATTAGTTTTTTTGTATGTAAAATACCTTTTGCCTTTGTCATAGGAGGATATTTTAAGGCTAAGTGTAATTGTTAATTTAAGTTCAGCAGAGGAACCATTTGTCTTACGTTATTTTTCAAATTAATTATTTTCTTAGTAAATATTTATCGAGAGCTTAACAGTTGCTCTGAACCCCAAGCAGTAGGGTTATTAAAATGAATTAGGCATGTTTTTTGTTGCCCCTCAGAAATATTCTACCTGGCTAAGAGAGAAGAAGGTAAGCTTAAAATATAAATGACTAATGTAATCTATTTTATATTTAGTGCTAAATGAATGATTGGGGAAAAGGAATGAAAGAAAGAAATGAACATTTATTTGGCACCTACTTTGTATATCTTTGTGCATCTCTGAAGACTTAAATAGTTTGTTGCGATGAATTCTTTATGCAACCCAATGGAGGCAGATAATTGGTATGTCTCTTTTATTGAAAGAGAAACAGGTTTAGAATGGTTAAATAATCAAGTTACACAAGTAATGAAGGAACAAGGATTCATACTTAGAGTCTCTGGCTCTGAATTCCATGCGTTTTGAATTATACCAAGCAACTCGAAGAGCTAATGCTTTGGAGTCTAAAAGAGGTAGCAGAAGTCTGATTAGGGCTGCTTCATTGAGGTGTATTTGGGGTATACTCAACCACAAAGTTGAACTTAAATAAGAAAGGGAAGTGGAAAGACATTCTATACATGATCAAGGCAAGGAGGTGGGAATGCTTGATGAACTTGGGTAATACACAAGTAGACCAGTATGGCTGGAGCCAGAGGTTTCATTGGAGGTTAGAGAAATGTGATTAGGGGGGTGAGTGGAAGAGACCCGGTTATGAAGAATCCAGAATACCAGATTGGGGAGTTTTAAGTTTTATGTAGAGGAAATGGAGAATCATTGAATGTGATCAAGTTGGGGGGTGATGTTTTAGAGCAATATTTCTCTAAAGATAGTCTCTGGAACACCTCAGTCTCACCTGGGAGCTTGTTGATATGAAATTATCAGGCCCCACCTGAGACCCCCTAAATTAAAAATGCTTAGGGGTGGGGCTTATGGTTTAACTAGCTCTCCAGGTGATTCTGATGCATGTTAAAATTTGGGCGCTGCTGTTTCAGAATGGTGACTACATGGCCTGCTATGAAAAGGAAAGAGAGGTTAGTGCTCTAATAATGCAGATGTGAAATAATGAGGGCAGAGATGATGGCAGTGGGAATGGACAGCAAGAGACAGCAAGGAGGGATAGTATGAAAAAATGATCAGTACTTGGTTGTATTTGAAGGGGGGGCAGGAGGAAGGGTCAAAGTTTATGGTAAGGCAAGGACCAAAAGTCATGGGATGAATCTGCGTTCAGTTCAGCACAGTTTGAAAGTCATGAGATTTACATAAAAAATAGGAGTTTGTGGTTTTTAGGGAAAAACCGAATCTGACAACATCTAGTATCTCCCAAAAGGCAGACCAGCTGAGTGGATAAGCCACCAAGTCCTTTTAGTTAATGGGATGTACCCTCTTCAGTCTTTCATAGCTCCCCAGTTTCCCTACACCCAGCCTGGCAACTGGGGGAGGAGAGGGAGAGGGAGGAGAGGAGAGGGAACTGATTGGAGGCAACATGAGCAGCTTGGGTTTTAGACATTTGAGTTTGAGGCAACTGTGAGAAGTTGCGTTAACCTGGTTTTCATATTTTGTGAAAAAAAAAAAACAGGTAAGCATTTCCATTTCTCAATTATCTCCTTTTTGGATCACCCAAGGCAATTTAAAATTCTAGGCTGGCTTCCTTGCAATGCAGTACACCTGGGGACTCCCGCCTCCTGCCTTCTCTACGTGCGAGCTCAAGAATGCAAAATGAGTTTCATATTAGCCCGAGTAAAATACAATTCAGAAAGTAACTCTACTGAGGCCAAACTGTCTGTTGTACTCCCATTGCCAAATACACATTTTTTTTCCTCGTTATTTTCTCCATTGCCCCAGATAATTGAACACAGACTATAAGTTTTAATCAGCTAAGGAAGCAAAAGGCTTTCCCTCCACTCTCCTGTGAAAATGGCATCACTACACTGGGTGAGAATTCATGGAGGCGGCGATGGCTTGTTGATCGAACTTGCTTTGTGAATTCTCTTGGTTTATGTTTTATATCACTTGGCCTTTGCGTGCCATATTGATAAGAAAAGTGAAGAGGAGGAGGAATAGCAGCAATCCAGTTTGAAGATGACTGAGATCTGATTGAATATTCAGCTGGAGAGAGAGATGAGTGAATCCAGGTGATGTGTTTGGAGCATCAGAGAGGGAGAGTGTTATACCATCTGGTGAGAGAGCTGCGAAAAAGTCTATAAATCACTCCTTATAATGATACTTAATTAATACAGAGTCGATAAATGACATAATTTGAAGCTCCAGTTGGGCTACATCGTAGAGTTAAATAGCTGCAGAGAGGGCTCTGATTAAAGCCATTACAATTTATAAAACATTCTTCATCTTAAAGCATCTTGATGAGATTTAACATGAACATTTTTGTAATCAGAGGGCCAGCTTAAAACATTCAGAGCAGAGGTGAAATGTCTTAAGAGGTCTGTTTTGGATGATTTTTGAAAGCCAGTTATTCCCAGGGAGTAAAAAAGCTTGTCCCCCACCCCCACCACCCATTGCTTTTTTAATGGGAGAAAATTAATGCTGCTACTTCACACTTAGACCATCTTGGATTTTTGATGTCCTGGTGGTTTGGTTCTTTGGCGTGACCTTAGCATAATTAGCTATCAAGCTTGATTTAAATTGTTGTGAAATATCATTGCAATTTCGAGGGGCATATGTGCCTGCTGGTGATTACAAAATAAGGAGGATACCACCGTGACTCAAATCGGTGCAACTGGGCCAGCCTCCATTAGTAGGTTCTTTTCCTGCCTTACATTGTTTTTGCTTAATTCACTCTGAGGCTCATAACAGATGCACAGTAATCAAGCAGAATGCCAATTCTCATCATTTATGCAGGTGGAGGGCCACTGTGCTCCCAAGGGGGGAAACCAGAGAAGACCCACACTGAACACAACATTTTTTTTCCTTCTCATCATCCTTTTCTTTTCCCTCTCTCTGCTTTTGAAAGGCAGATTCTTTTCAGAAGGCCTTTGTTAGAAATTCCAAAATGTTCTTTAATCACCAAAATCTTATTATTGCTTCAGGTAGTGTGACGGGCATACTACCTCATAATGGATAGAATCAGGCAGTGACTCTGGAGCCCCACTTCTGGAGTCGTGGTGCCTGGGTCTTTGTTCAGCCACTTGCCACATGTGTGACCTTGGCAAACTGTGCATACACTCTGTGCCTCAGTTTCATCCATCAAGTGGAGGAATTCATTATACCTTCTTTCTGGTGTTTTGTGAGCTTTTAAGTGAGATATTAGTATTGCCTGACACATAGTTTTACATACATGTAAAGTGCTATTGTTATAGAGTCTTGTTAAATGATGACTGGATGTACTCATTGACTAAAGGAGGAAGGAAAGGAGGGAAGTGTGGAGCGACGGAGGGAAGGAGGAAGAGAAGAGAAGAAGGAAGAAAGAAAGGAGGGCGGAGAAAAAAAGAATGTAGTTGATCCCATATCACTGTTGTCACTGCAGCGCTCTGCAACCCTAACACCAGATTGTCACTTGGATCTCCACCTGTTTAGTTTGTCCAAACTCTGTCTTATGTGTTTGCTAGTCTGCTTCTCTCTCTGAATTGGAAGTTCTCCTGGAGACGTACTGTGTGTCTTATTCATGTCAGCGTCCCTGGAGCCAGGCTCAATGCCTGGCACACAGTAGTGCTGGAATGAATGAATGAAGAGTTAGAGGCAGCCTAGCCTATCTGGTTCTCTAACACGTAAATTCAAGGTGTCACCATTTCACACTGATAGAAGTTGAATAATACTATAGGTGAGGTGACTAACCTTTTGAATTGCTACTTATCAAAAATAGAATCTCTGGCGTCTGAGAGGAGACTATATAGTTATGTAAATTTCGGTAAAGTATTGCAAACTGCATATTACTATGGTGCTTTGTGAGGCTGCTATAATTAATGGTCTGTTTGCATTCCTGGTACTGACTGTCATCTTTCATCTGCTCATAACCTTGATATAAAAATTTGTTCTTGGCTGCTATTTTGCATTCATAATTTTAAAATGTATATAAATGTTCACCTTCTATCTTCCAGCTTTCTTATTATTGAAAGCACAAGCTTAAGAATCATACCACTGTGGCATGTTTTTCTGAATCTCTAGTGGTAAAAAGAAATTAATGCATTTGGAATTCAGGTTTCAGGATTATGACAATGTTGTTTGCTTATGCAGTGCCCTTTGAAAAATGTCTAGTGTAGCATATGAACCAAAAGAATCCCGAGTAGACTCAAGTCAGTCTTTTACTATTGCAGGTGCCTTTGTTCTCTTCTTCTCTCATGAAAGCTAAAGTCAACTCTTAAAATCCTCTTGCTTCCATTGGCTTCTTTAGCTTTCTGGAGAAAGTGCCAACCAGAAGGGTCTACTAGGGAAATTTTGAAGGCTAACAAATATAACAATATATAGACTGGGATTTGGAGTCTGACAGACCTGGATTCAAATGCAGATTCTGCCACTTAGAGATGGTGTCACCCCCCAGCCTTATGTTTACTACTTAACCACGCTGAGCCTGTTTCCTCATCTGTAACATGGGGAGAATACTGTTTACCTCTAGCGTTGTTGACAGAATGAAATGAGATTGAGCACTAGACATGGAACCTGACACATGGGAAGCAATCAGTGAATTATAACTGACATATTATTTTGATCATGGTCACTGTCGTCATTAACATCATTAGGTCATGACAGGACTGAACAGGTAGCTTGATCCGAACTGACTTATCTTAAAAAGCAACGGTTCAGAACTCTCCACATTGTGGGCTCCAGAGACCTTGGTTCTGATTATCTTCTGATTTCAGGAACTACTCTTGTAGTCTCCTTCAGTCTTTGGCTTAAAACTCTGCTGTTTGTCTTTTCTCTCTTCTCTGGCCTCACACTGAATACTCGATACTGTTCTTTGTGTGTAAGTGTTAAAGACGTGGTAACTCAGACCAGTGATCAGTGACCAGCTAATGGAGATGTAGTAAGTTTCTATTTTAAATGCTTTCCAGGCTATTTTCCACCTCAGGGTCTTTGCACTCATTGACCCCTTTGTCTAGGGAATTCTGTTTCCCCAGCTTTTTATATGGTTGACTCTCTTTCGACCTTCAGATCTCAACTGAGAGTTTTGTTTTGTTTTGTTTTGTTTCCTGAAAGGGCTTTCCTGACTGTCCCAAGTAGAGTAGCATTTTCCCTCAAATTCTCTTACCTAGTACCTCTTCTGTATGCTCAGAATCTCGATAACATTTGGTGACTTTCATATAACTACCTATTACTTGTATATCTCTCCATGAGAATATAAACTCCATGAGGACTAGACTATATCCTTCTTCTCTTTTTTAATATAATTTATTATCAAATTGGTTTCCATAAAACACCCAGTGCTCATCCCAACAAGTGCCCTCCTCAGTGCCCATCACCCACTTTCCCCTCTCCACCACCCCCCATCAACCCTCAGTTTGTTCTCAGTATTTAAGAGTCTCTTATCATTTGCCTGCCTCCCTGCCTCTCTGTAACTCTTTTTTCCCCCCTTCTCCTCCCCCATGGTCTTCTTGAGAAATAGACTATATCCTTCTTCTGCACCATTGTATTCTCAGTACACAGGAGATTGCCTGGCACATGGCAGGTACTCACAAGATATTCGTAGAGTGAGTAGCTATTTAAAAAAATCATCCAAGATCAAAAAACAGAGAACAAACCAGAATCAGATACACTGAATCATGTCTGTTTTCTGAAGCCACATTCTAAAGTATCACATACTTTTTTTCCCAACTTTTTCTTTTTTTGGAAAAATATCAGTTTATGGTAAAAATTGAAAGAATATTAAATGACTCATAAGCTCTTTATAAGAAATTGCCTAACTTTTTCCAGAGAGGTGGTACCATTTTACATTCCCACCAGCCCTCTGTAAAATTTCAGCCTGCTCCACATTCTCACCAAAATTTGGTGTTGTCAGTCTGTTTAATTTTAGCCATTCTGGTGGGTGTGTATTGGTAGCTCATTGAAATGTTGATTTTCATTTCCCTTATGACTAATGATGTTGAGCACTCTTTCACGTGATGATTGGTCATTTCTGAATCCTCCTTTGTGAAGAATTTGTTCAAGTCTTTTACCCCTTTTATAACTGGATTGTTTTTGAATTGTTGACTAGTAGGACTTTTTCACTTATTCTAGATACAGGTGTATTGCCAGATATATGTTTTGCAAATATTTTCTCCCAGTTGATGTCTTGCCTATTCTTTGTTTTTATTGTTGTTGTTTTTGTTTTGCTTTGTCCTTTGGCTTAACAGTGTCTTTTGATGAGGAAAAGTTTTGAAATTAATGAATTCTAATGTATCCATTTTTTTTTGCATTCTGTGTTCACTCACATACCCTTCTTCAACATTCATTATTTAATATTTTGCCACATTTGCTCTCTTTCTCCTTTTCTGAATCACTTGAAAGTGACGTGTGTACAGCCATGAAGACACCTTACCCAGAAATACATTAGCATGTATTTCATACGAACAAGAACCTTCTCTTATAATGCAGCAGCATCATTATCATACCTGTGAAATCTCCATTGTTACACAATGCATGTTGGCCCATTGCTCCTCACTCTCAATAATGTCCCTGCTTTCCCGCCCCCCTCCCCACCCCAGAATCCGATCAAGGACATCCTTTACATTTAGTTGTCATGTATCTTTAGTCTCCTTTAATCTGGAACTCTTGCCTAGCCTTCATAATATTTTATTACACTGGCATTTTTGAAGAATACAGGCAGCTGTTTTGCACAATGTCCCTAGTTTGGGATTGTTATTTCCTCATTATTAGATTCAGGTTAAATATTTTTGGCAACAATTCTCTATGGATAATGTTGCATCCCTTGTATTGCATTGCATAAGGAAGCAAATAATGTCAGTTTTCTTTATTAGTGAGGCTAAGTTGATCACTTGTCTAAGGCAGTATCTCTGGATTTCTTCACTGGAAAGGTAGTTTTCACATCTGTAGAGGGAATACCTTGTAATCATGGTGAGTTGATTTGAGGCTTTGTGAATCTTAAGTTCCCTAATAAAATTTCACCCAATGAAAATTTAGCTATGTTTTTGTTAAAATTTTTTAAAGTTTATTTATTTATTTTGAGAGAGAGAGAGTGAGCAGGGGAGGGGCAGAGAGAGAGGGAGAGAGAGAGGATCCCAAGCAGGTTCTACACTGTCAGCACAGAGTCCAATGCAGGGCTTGAATTCACAAACTGTGAGATCCTGACCTGAGCTGAAACCAAGAGTCGGACACTTAACGGAAGGAGCCACCCAGGCGTCCCTGGCATATGTTAATGATTCTTGCCTGAATCAGTCATTACACTGCTGGTTGCAAATGTTTTCCTAATTCAGTTATTCCTCTCACATTTATTAACTGGCCTGCTTTTGTAAAGAGGAGCCTCCACCTTTTTCCCCTTCTCATTGTTTCTGAGTATCACTCCATGGATTTTTAAAAGTGTATGCATTAAAATTCATTACAGTCATTATTCTTTTTGACAAAGCATCAAAAATTTCAAAGTGCTTAATAAATGTCAAAGTTAATATTTTACAATAAGCTTGAATATTTGAAGCATTGGAAGGAATTCACTTTTTTATATCCCAAGGAACCCAAACTATCTCAGATAAGTCAACTGATTAGCGGGGTGTAATCAATACCATTTCCTCTGAACTTTCTCATTAACAGCATGAGCTTTGGAGTAAGAACTCCTGAAGTTATTTTTAGAGTTTACCATTACCAGTATATACCATATGCAAATGAAGATCCTTCACCCCATACATAATTGCTGTTAATTGTTAAAATAAATGAGCAAAAATCTTAAATCCAGCAACTGCTCCTGATTTTCTCTAGATTTTTTTTTTCTCCTTTTTTTGCCATGCAGAGCTGATGTTGAGGAGTGTGTTTTCAAAGAACCCTTTCCAGGAGAAATAAGTGTCCCAGTGTGGGTTTGCAGAAGCCTACAAGGATGCTTCTTTGAGGGGAGTTTACCTAATTTCTGTGGTGGAGAACAGAAAGCTGTAAATTATGCACCCACTCCAACCCCCCCACGTCATCAGTGGTTGGGAAAGGGTAGCCAGCCTTGGCCAGCAGGTCAACGGTAATAGTTTAAAAGCTGAATGAATGTCTGTTGCTGCACTGGTTGACTGCTACATAAATTACATATTTAACATTTAGGAGAATTTAATTTTTAACATTTCCAATTTCATTCATTCAATAAGCGTTTTTTTTAATGTTTGTTTATTTTTGAGAGAGAGAGCACTCAGGCACGCAAGCCCGCGAGCCAGGGAGGGGCAGAGAGAGAAGGAGACAGAGGATGGGAAGCAGGCTCTCAGGCAGGTTCCAGCTCACCAACCTTGAGATCAAGACCTGAACCAAAGTTGGACACTTAAATGACTGAGCCACCCAGGCACCCCACAATATGCATTTATTAAGCATCTTTTGTATACCAGGCCAGGGAGGACCTAAGTATTGTAGGACTAGGCTCTCATGTAATTTTGGGGCCTCTTTAAGAAAAGAATACAAAGTTGCAAATAAAAATTTAGATATTAATCAACATTTACTTAGAATAACAAAGAAATTATAACAAATTACAAATTTAAGAAAGCTGCCAAATACTACAAACATTACAAAATTCAGTAAAATATAATGTTTTTATTAAATACCTGTCAAGCTTCCATATTTTTCCTATGTTTTTTGCTTGACTACTCTTTGCTTTTTATGTGACAATGCTTTTGTGTTATGTTTTGCAAAGAGATAATAAAAAGAGAATTCAGTCTTTCCTCCAGCATGGTTGATAGAAATGTAGTTTTTATTATTGATAGTTTGGTAAAATTTATTTCAGGTTTACAGCTTTTTATTGGTAATATATACATTTTTAGGATTGTTGTCAAATTTTGGAAAGCTGCTATTAAGTTTCTTCCATGCACGAGCGTTATGATTTCAGGACATTTTACCTTTTCTTGTATAGTGACAATGAGTTGACAACATTTGAACGAGTTTGTTGTCTATTTCCTCTTTAGTGACATAACTTTTTGTTATCTTTACATTTGTCAGTATTTTGTGTCAAATCAATAAGAAATTTCAGTCTTTTTTGAAGGTGATTTACTCTTCACTATTTGTATTCCTAAATAATCTAAGAGGCTATTTGTCATGAATGCTCGAAGTACATCTCTGTCTCTCAATAAATCATGGTTTTTGTATGTTTTTTGTCTGGTATTGACAGACTTGGTTAGGACAAATATGTTATATATCCTAACATGAGATCCAGTAGGTTGACACACATAAATCATGTGACCTCATACATAACTGCACTCAACTGTTTGTAGTGCAACTACAGGTTTTCCCCCTACAAACACAGAAATTCTGCTAAATTCCATTTTACCTGACTTCCTTAAAAAGGAAAAATAAAATATAAAATTAGAAGTTGTGTTCCTATTGGGCTTGCTACTGTCAGCACAGAGCCTGCTTTGGGTCCTCCGTCACTGTCTCCCTCTCTGCCCCTACCCTGCTCACGCTCACTCTCTCAAAAACAAATAAAACATAAAAAAAAAAAAAAAGAAGTTGTGTTCATAATATGCTCTGAATTACTGACTCTCTTCTTGACAGGAGAGTACTTCCGTTTTAAGTAAGCATAGACGAGAATTGACTCATTCATTTGCAGTTGGAAGAATTTTTCTGGCAACTAGCATCTGGATCTCTACCACTCTCTCCCTACTTTCATTGCCAGGTGTTGCAGGATACATTCTTAGCACAAGATGGCCTCTGGCCCTGCCCCTTTGTATTATGACACCAGTAGTCCCAGGAGCCATTTCAGGATGGAAATGAAACTGTGAATTGCATAAATACATCCCCATAAACTCAAACTAATACAACCCCCAATCAACTTCCTCTTGGCTGGATCCTCAGAATGCCTGTGTTCATCCCAGTGTTGTCCCTGTGATGGGAGGTGTGACATAAAGGAAGTCAGAGTGGATTACAAGGGTTGACACCTGTCAAGTGCATAGACCAGTGCTGAGCTCCTAGTCAGGTGTCCGCATATGAAGCTAACATCATCCTCTCCCTCCCCCGCCTCCTCCTCTTCTTCCTCCTCCTCGCTGCTATACATATTTTAGTGGACTTTTCAGTTTTTAGTGGTTTTGGAATTCTTATAAGCAGCTTCTTCCTATTTCTACTTCCTTTTCCTTTTAGAATCCAGATTTCAAAAATGTTAGAGCTGGATGAGCCCTTAGAGAACATCTGCTCCCCTCCTTCATTTTACAGGTGAGGAATTTGGGGCTGAGGTCACTTAACTAGTTAGTGGCAAAATAAGGACACTTGTCTTTTATTATTATTTTTTTAAAGTTTATTTATTTTTGCCTGGGGGGCTCAGCATCTGACTTTGGCTTGGGTCATGAGCCCATGGCTTGTGAATTCGAGCCCTATGTCGGGCTCTGTGCTGACAGCTCAGACCCAGGAGCCTGCTTTGGATTCTGTGTCTTCCTCTCTCTCTCTGCCCTCCCCCGCTCTCACTCTGTCTCTGTCTCTCTCTCAAAAATAAATAAAACATTAAAAAAATTAAAAAAAAATTTGTTTAACGTTTATTCATTTTTGAGACACAGAGTGTGTGAGTAGGGGAGGGGCAGAGAGAGAGACACACACAGAATCGGAAGCAGGCTCCAGGCTCTGAGCTGTCAGCACAGAGCCTGATGCGGGGCTTGAATTCACAGAGTGTGAGATCATGACCTGAGCCGAAGTCAGATCCTTAACTGACTGCACCACCCAGGCACCCCTAAAAAAATTTTTTTTTAGTTTATTTATTTTTGCGAGAGAGAGAGAGAGAGAACAGGAGCAGAGGAAGGACAGAGAGAAAGGGAGAGAAAGAATCTCAAGCAGGCTCCACATTGTCAGCATGGAGCCCAACACAGGGCTCGAACCCACAAACTGTGAGATCATGACCTGAGCTGAAATTGAATTGGATGCTTAACCTACTGAACCACCCAGAAACTCCAGGACACATGTCTTTAGCTCCTGATACCATGTTTCCTTTCTTTCAAGTCTCCTAGGCAGATCTCTGTCAGAGTACCCCCCGCCTCCGGGGATTACCAGTACATCGATTTAGGCATGCATTGATTTTTAATCTTTGTGGGGTTCCTCCTCCCACACACCCCAATTGATATTTTTAAGAGTCAGGATACCCATGTGCTTCTAAAATGCTACATAATAGTGTTGCTTTGCCCATTTTGATAGGACTTTTAGCAAAGGGAACCGTATCATGAACACTCTCTCACAGGAAATGAAAACTCACCTTGTGAAGAGGAAAGCTTTCCATGGGCCTTGTGTTTTCCTTTCCTCAGCAGGGGAAGAGCCTATTTGTCAGCTGCCTGGCCTTCCTCTGGTGCTTGGTTTTTAATCTCCAGGGAGGCGAGACCGACAAAATGTCATCCCTTCTCCTGTTAAGGAAAGAAGCTGTGAAATAGATCTTCACTGCTTACATGCTTCACGTTGCCTAGCACCAGCTGTATCCATAACACCATGGTGTATTTAAAATACTTCTCCATTGGAATATTTTCTTAAAGGGATTCTGATGCTCAGAAATACCCCAATGAGGCATTGTGATATTACACTGATTTTTATCTTAATTGGAATAATTTCCCTGAGGAAGCTTAAGTTTATGGACATATGCCTATATATTGCTCATTACTGATCTGGATTTTCTGCTATAAATTCTAGGGATCTCTTATTAGGAGAGAGGAAGAGAAAAGAGCTAATGTATATCCAACAGCTTTTACGTATGTGTGCTATTTATCATCTTAATTGAAACTTAACAAGAGCCTTGGGAGGCAGGAGATTTAGACACATTTTACATTTGAGTGACTTGATTAAGACTGTACCATAGGACATTTTGAGAAAGGTTTTTTGCTTTTTGGTTTTTGTTTTTTGATTCTCCGTTTTCCAATTTAAGAACTAACAGTCCTGATATAATTGAACTAGAAATAAAGAAAAAAATACATAGCTAAGGATTTCATAAGATCATGTTACTAAAGGTTGCAAAAGAGAACAGCGTGTTCCTTGAGACCAGGCTGAGAGAATAAAAGGCAGAGAACTACCAACCAATATCCGAACACTGGCAGTAATGGCGTCAGCAAGGCCTCCGCGGGCTTGGACCGTCTGCTCTGGAAGTGGGATTTTGAAAGACATCTTGGTTGTATTTCTGTGAGGCACATTTGTTTCCTATGCTTCCCTCTTGTCTCCTTCCTCCTTCTCTTTATTCAGTACCTTCTTGTGCAAATAACAGTTTCTAAATTAGATTCCCTGTTACCTTACAACTTGAAACGGAAAGGCACAGACAGTATCCTCCTGGCAACTATTTATGATATCTTCCCCTTCCAGAGATTTGCCCTGTGGCAGCTTCAATCCATTATCATCACTTCTTTTGCCCATTTTGGCAGTTCCCCAAGACCTAGCGAGGGAAAAACAGATCTGCAGATATGCAAACCTCAAAATCAAGACTTAGTTAATGAAATCACTCCTCCACTTGCCCTTGCCTGTTACTGAATCCTGCTCCAGATGGGATGGAAAAAGAGCATTGGTCATGCTGTCAAAAGCAGATCAGATTTCTCCACTGCTATTTCTTCCTTTCTTAACTAAAAACAAAACAAAGCATGACACAAAAGGAACAGACCAAAAAAAAAAAAAAAAAAAAAAGACACAAGGTGAGAGCGAAGGTAGTTTGTACTGTTTCCGTATTTCATGTATTCAATCACATTTCTCTTAGCAAATATGACTGGAAATGGCCCTTTTTCCTTCTTTTCCCACCTTCTGGCATTAGATTGATGGGTGAAGATAAAAATACACTAGCCCTCCAAGAAGAGCTCCCACCTCCTTGCCCTCTTCCTTGCTCCTGCTCACCTCTCTCTCTCTTTGTCTACCTCACTCTCTCCTTGAGTTCAGGGCTTAGAGAAATCTTTCACTCTTCTTTTGACAGGTGTCAGATAGACAGTATGAGCTCATTTAAGCTGAACTGTCTGGGGGAAACGAAATTTGTTCGGGAGAACAGCAATTTGGATGACAAGTGCCAGGACGCACCAGATGGCATGACTGGAGAAACTCTGATCAGGCTCCCAGCTCACGTTCCAGGTGGCCTCTCTGTCTCTCTCTCTTTCACCGCCCCCCCATTCCTATTCTTACGTGTTCATGGTTGACCCAAACAGAAACCTTGAAATACAAATGAAGTTCTTCTAAGTTCCCAAGCAAAAGAGATGGTAGTGACTCAGCATGAGATGTCCACATTCCCCCCAAAAGAACAGCCACTGCTTACTTGCTATTACTTATGTTTATTATTCCCAGACCTGTTTGGGGAGGAGCATCAATTTTGAGCCCTGCTAGTTAGTTATTCAATAAACAAACCTGTTACCTAAGCTGCAAACATTTTGACATTTTGGACACTCTCCCGCTATGGCTATAGTTTGGCAGTTCTTGCCAAGATATGAGCAGAAGTGTCCTCAAACTTCTTCCCCTTTTGCCACATAGCTTGATATTTTGGGTTCTTACTTGCCTGAAAGGGAACGTACGGTCATAAATGTCATGGGAAGGTATTTAGTGGAAGGTAAACATTTTTTGGTCCGTGTAAAACATTCTAAAATTCAAGGCTAGGGCACCGTGGCGAGCTCTAATCTATGAATCATTATATTCTTAACATACTCTGAGAACAGGAAGAGAGAGATCAACCTTCATAGACACAGGCGGAATTTCGTCTCTGAACACTGGTAAAATCATGTGACATTTGCTGTTCACTTATGTTTACAGTGAAATTCTTTCCCTCAACTTTGCTCTATACTGTTATTGGTCACTTGGCAGACCTTCTGAAACAGCAAATTCAAGTTGATGTTTTAGGTACACAAATAAAGCAAATGTTTTTAGTGCTGGGTATAAGGGGTCTTTTGGTATATATTTGCTTCACATGAGAACCTTTATTGTTTCCCAGCCTCTGGACTTTGGTTCTGAATTTACATGTTTTGGGAAGTTCGATGTTGTTGATAATTCAGTGATGAAACTTATTCACAGAAAAGGCTTATTGTGAGTGAAAAAATAAACTACCAAATAGTGTAAACAACACACACTTTTCTTTATTGTTTAATTGTGTGCTAAATGATACCTGTGTTTAGTATTAGGAATCTCCTAGTTGAGGCAAAACCAGTTGATAACAATGCCATACCTGTACGAAGGTGGAAATTTTATTAAAAGTTCAGGTAGAAATCAGAGAAGAAGCCTCTGAGCACCTCCATATAGCTATCACAACCCCCATGTAGTGAGATAGTACATTGTACCTCTGCTCTTCTCAGCAAGAACTTTTGGGACTTTAGCGTATATTATTGTTATTATTTAAGACTTAGTTTTTAGAGCACTTGTACATTTACAACAAACTTGAAAGGGAGGTACAGAGATTTTCCATGTACCCACTGCCTCCATATGTGCATAGCCTCTCCCATTATCAGTATCACTGACCAGAATGGAAAATGTTTTTTAAGTTTATTTATTTTGAGAGTGAGAGAGAGAGAGGGCACATGAGCATGTGCGCAAGTGGTGAAGGGACAGAGAGAGGGGGAGAGAGGATCCCAAGCAGGCTACTCACTGTCAGCACAGAGCCCAAATTTGGGGCTGGATTGCAGGAACCTAGAAATCATGACTTGAGGTGAAATCAAGAAGTGGACACCTAACCTAGTGAGCCACCCAGGTGCCAGAGAATGGTAAAATTTTTCACCAGAGTTTACTTTAGGGTTCATTCTTGGTGTTGTAACATTCTATGGGTTTGGACAGGTGTATAATGACATATATCCATCATTACAGTATCATTCAGACTATTTTCTCTGCCCTGAAAATCCTCTGTGCTCTGCTTACTCATCTTTCTCTGCCCCTAGTCCTGGCAACCACCAATCTTTTTTATTATTTCCATATTTTGTCTCTTCTAGAATGTCATAAACCTGGAATCATACAATGGATAGCCTTTTCAGATTGGCTCCTTTCACTTAATAATATACATTTAAGGCTCTTCCGTATCTTTTCACAGCTTGGTAGCTCATTTCTTTTTATCACTGAATACTATTCCATTGTCTGGACATACCACAGTTTGTCCATTTACCTGATGAAGCACATCTTGGTCATTTCCAAGTGATAAATTGGAATTCATTCAGAAATTATGAATAAAGCTGCTATAAACATCCATGTGCAGGTTTTTACGTGGACATTAGTTTTCAGCTCCTTTGGGTAAATACCAAGGAGCACGATTACTGGATGGTGCATATTTAGGTGTGTAAGAAACTGCCAAACTGCCTTTCAAAGTGGCTGTACCAGTTTGCATTACCACCAGCAATGAAATAGAGTTTCTGTTGCTTTACATCCTGGCCAGTATTTTGTGTTGTCAGTGTTTTAGATTTTGGCCATTCTAATGGAGTTTCGTACTTGTTCCCAGTTTACGTATGATGTGTAGCATCTTTTCATATATCTGTTTGCTATCTGTATGTATTCTTTGGTGAGGTGTCTGTTAAGGGCTTTGGCTCATTTTTAAATCAAGTTGTTTTCTTCTTGTTGAGTTTTAAGAGTTCTTTGTATATTTAGGATAAACATCCTTCATCACATGTGCCTTTTTCTCCAAGTCTTTGTCTTGTCTTGTCTTCCAGTTTTCTTGATATTATTTTTGGCAGAGCAGTTTTTGATTTTAACGAAGTCAAGCTTACCAGTTCTTTCATGAGCTGTGTTTTTGGCATTGTATCTAAGAAGGCATCACTGTACCAAGGTCATCTAGGTTTTCCCTTATGTTATCTTCTAGGAAGCTTATATCTATGAATATAAACATGTAGATCCATGATCCATTTTGAGTTAGTTTTTTGTGAAGGGTGTAAGGTCTGTGTCTGGATTCATTTTTTTTTGCATGTGGATATGCAGCATCTTCTGCTGAACAGGTTATCTATGCTCCATTGTATTGCCTTTGCTTCTTTGTCAAAGATCAGATGACTGTATTTATGTGAGTCTATTTTTGGAATCTCTATCCTATTCCATTGATCTGTTTATCTATTCTTTCACCAACACTCCATCCTGTTTTGATTACTGTAGTTTTAGGGTAGGTCTTAAAGTTGGGTAGTGCCAGCCCTTCAGCTTTGTTCTTCTTCAATATTGTGTTGGTTATTCTTAGCACATTATTTTTAACAAGTTTCAATTTCTGATTTTTAAGGACATATCAGCAGACATAGGAATGATAGTGGACATTTTGACACTGAAGGAAGACACAGGAAAACTAAAGCATAGCCACAAACTGGATTGCCATACTCTACAATGGTGGAAATTCATAAGTGTAACATTGAGTCCCCCAGAAAAGTTGTGTTGTATCTTCTTTTTAAGAAACAAGGTGGGGAGCTAAAGACCCAGTAAAAGTGTTGTATGTATAATTTACTTATTATAAGGAACTGGCTCATAAAATTATGCAGGGCGATAAGTCCCAAGATCTGTAAGTTGGAGATCCAGGAGCCTGAAGGCCTGAGAGCCAGTAAGGCCAATAATATGGTCCCAATCCAAAAGCTGGTGTGTTCTCCAGAAAAATTCCAGGTGGATTGAAAGTTAAATACTTAAAAATAAAAATAAATACACTCCCACATATGTGGACAGACTAGTAGTAGTGGGAGTCACTTTTCGACTATTGATGGAATAGAAATGAAAAAGAGATGGACAGGTTCATTACTTAGATAGTTTTAGCTCTGATGGTGGGAATACCAATAAAGCTGAGGTTTAAAAATTCAGAAGAATGGAGAAAATGCTTGCCCATAAAAACAGAAGTCTAACAACTAGAAAGTATGAAGAGTTCATATGAAAAAAAAATCTGGTATGTTCGAGACTTGCGAGGAGCCAATGTTTCAGTTTGAAGGCAGGGTAAACTATGTCCCCGTCTGAAGGATGGGTAGGAGAGATTTTTACTCTGAGAGAGAAATCTTTTTGTTCTATATAGACTTTCAACTGATTGGATGAGATCCACTCACATTGATCTCCTCCAGAAACACCCTCATAGAAATACCCAGAATGATGTTTGACCAAATATCTGGGCATCCCATGGCCCAGTCAAGTTGACACATAAAGTTAACCATTTCAGCCATCCTTCCAGTCAGTCATATTAAGATATCTTCCTATCTCTGGACAGCAGGTGGCTGTTGAGAAGGGCCAGGGAAAGGAGGCTGGTGGTATTGTCATAGGCCCAAGAATCCAGGGCAAAAACAATAAATCAAGCCCTGATAGAAGAATGCCTGGTTCTGGGAAATAGGCAGGTTTTCTTCTAAATTATGTAAAGAATTCATCCATTCATTTTCTTCATTCTAGTCTCAACTCACATACTACTTCCTCAGGGGGACTGTCCCCAGACACTGTCTAAAGTAGTCCTTTAAGCTGCTCTCATTTATTTAAAAAAATTATTGAGGGCCTACCCCTTGAAAGTCACTGGAAACTGAACAATGACTGTGAATAACAAACATGATTCCTGCTTTCATACATATCACACACTAGTGGGGGCAGATATAAGCTAAAAAAAACAACAACAAAGAATGTAATTTCTGATAGTGATAAATACTATAAGAAATAAAATAGAGTAATGCGGTAGAGTGTTGACTTGGGCATAGTAGTGATTGTACTAGCTACACTGGTCAGAAAAGAAAGACCTTTCTAGATCACATTCAGCTTAGATTTGAATGATGAGAAGGACATATTCATTCAGAGACCTGGGTGTAGAGCCCCTTGGGCTAGAGATAACAACTCAACAGGGAGAACCACTTGGCCTGTTCCAGGCATTGACAGAAGCTGATGTGACTGGAACAGAGGGAACAAGGGTTAGAGAGGTAGGAAGTGGCTGGCAAAATGGTCGGCAGGACCACATCTTCATGGAAGGTCATCTGGGCCTTGGTTTGGAGATTGCATTTTACCCTAATGGAAATGGGTTTTAAGCAGAGGAGTGATACAGACTGATTCATACTTTAGGAAATCCCTGACCTCTGGGTGGGACGTAGATTGCGGGAGCAGGAATAGAAGTAAGAAGACCAGACATTTATAAGGCTGCTGCCAGTGACTTGCTGAGAGATTATGAGAGTTGGACTGTGGTAGTAGCAGTGGAGACAGTGGTCAGTGGTCAGATTTGGCTGTTTTGTAGGCAAAGAATTCGAGACTGGCTGATTGATTGGATGTGGGAACAGGGAAATTAGGGATTCAGAGGTGATCGCTAGATTGTATTTTCTTAATGGCACTTATTTTTGTTGGAAATATCTTATTTCATTGTGTACTTCTTTGCTTTCTGTCCCCTCCAAGTGAGAGGAGCAACCTTGCTTATCTTATCAGATACTGCCTAATCCTTAGTATCTAGAACAGGACCCATTGCCTTAAATGAATACATATATAAATACTGATTGAACAGTTTGTATGGAATAGGCCTGTCCTAAGACTGAGATACAGAGGAGAACAAGACAGAGAGAACCTTTGCAGACATGTAGCCTGCATTCTGGTGGAGGAGACAGACAATAAACATGTAAATTAAGTTGTTTCAGATTTTGGTAAGTGCTGTATTGAAAAAAGGATCAATAGCGTGGTGCAGGAAAGATCTCTAGTTTCTCTGCATATGTTCTGCATATGTTCATTAGATTGTAACTTCTGTGAAAGCAAGGACTAGGTCCTATATTCTTTGTATAGTGCTAAGCAGATAGTATGTACCCACAAGCCCTGGGATAGTCATGCCCAGAAGCCATCCTTGGTTCCTGGTGGGCCTTAGTTTCCTTTTTTGTTGTCTGTGCTATGTGACCAGCTAGAGAAGTTGGCTAACTCCCTCCTTTTTCTTGTAGATCAACAACACCTAGACCCATGGGCCTGTGCCTGGACAGACCTATAATTTAACTGATCCCCTGGCTTTGGGTTGTTAATAAGCATGGGAAGCCCACCTATGGATTTGCCAAGCCACACACGGCCTTGCCGCAAATTTGTCAGCAGATAGCACCTCAAGGCCACTAGGGAAGAATTAAATCTGTAAGGGAATAAACTTAGGCCAATAAAGAGGGAGTGCCAGAAAGCAGTGGCCAAAGGGATCCAAGGAGCATCTGCATGTTTATCAAAAAACAAAACAAAAAAGTCCCACCCCTTCCTCCTCTACTTAAGAAACATATTTAGACCTTTTCTTATGCAGTCATTTCTTCCACAGTATCTGCTTTAACAGAAAATTTTCAAAAGAGCTTTATCTGCCCTCAAGCAGTCTTTTCCTGGGATAAGGAATTACCCTTAGGCACAATTAGGGGAAAATTTTTACCTGGGTTGTTGGTCCTCTATCAAAATGAAAAGTGAAAAATGAAAAATCTTCCTGAACTAGAGTAAGCATGGAATGCTCCAGTAGCACAGTATTGTGCAGTTGTCCTTTTACACACTACTGTGATGCGTTTTAGCCAGAACAGACTTTTTGGTTGTCAGATAGTCAATAAATATTTATTACATGCTTCCTGAATAGTGGTTCTCCACTGGGAACTGTTCCTCAAGGTTTGCCTTTGTGTTACTTTTCTTGTCTGCATGTTCCCCATAACTCAAGATCGCTGACCCATTTAGCATCTTTAGGAGGAAAGGAAAGTGAGGCTGATCGGAAAGCAGACTAAGAAGAGAGGAGCCATGAAAACGAAAAACAGCTTAGCATAAAGGCTAAGGAGACAGTAGAGAATTCATAATTCAAAGTGGATTGTTTCAGTGAATGATGCCCTGCAATTTGAAGGTCTGACTGTTTCCTTGTTGATAAGCACCATAGTCAGAAGTCTCTTTATTTTGACTTAGGTCAAAACAAGTGTAGAGCATTGACCACTGGAGGACACTCTGCTAGGAGTGAGGTAGGATACTGAGATCCATCCAGTCTTCGGGGGCCTCAGTGTTGAGTGCAGAGATGTGTACATGAAGACTGCATGTCAAGGAAGACTACGCTAAGATTCGTAAGAGAGATATGAAGTCTTGTGGGAACACAGGGGAGGGAGATACTTCTTGGAGGAATCCAGGCCTGGCTGGGGATCCTTCCACACACTTTATCCCAGCTCCTAATTTTGAGTGTTCCTCTTGGATTATTAGTTTTCTCTAGCTTGTGGCAGGCCTCATCAAGCCTGGTATGTGTGTCTGTGTTTGCTTTTATCAGATGATCTTCTACCTACTTTGAGTTTACCCTTTGTTTCCAATTCCTTGCTTAACTTCAGAGTTCTTTGCACAACAGGGTCAAATATTCGGAAAGTTACTCCTTTGTTTCCTACCCAAATGAAGATCACTGATGCAAAATTGTATGAGCAAAATGGATATGACTAAAGTCACCACTACTGGGTAGTTCAAAAGAAGAAACCTCCCACTCCCTCTACTCTTACCAGCTTCTTTCCTTCTCTCCTATCAAGGCAAATATGTTGCTAGTGCACTAATTTCCCAGCTGTTGTAATCAAGTGCCTCCTTTCCTGTGATGCAGAAAGCTGTGTGTATTTCTCTACTTCCAAGGTGACTGAAACATTTAACTGGTTTTGAGAATTAGTTACTTTTTAAAATAGGCAGTTTTGAGCAATACCCATAAATATTTTGCTTGACTCCCCCTCCCCCACCGCCGACCACTGTATCCAAGTCAGTATTCTTAGATGTAATCACTGATGTGAGTTTTTAAGAAATCACAGATTTCTTTTCCATGCATGGACATGTATGTGTACAAATGTTATGTAAATGTGTAGTTTTATGTTTTTTCTATCAACTCAGTGTAGAAATCTTTTTACATCAGTACATGTAGCGCTAATTCATTGCTTTTATTTTTTATTTTTTCCCTCTTGATATGATATATGTTTTTCTAACTCTTTCTATGCCTTATAATTTTTGCATGAATGCCAGACATTGTTTTCAAAAGCTGTGGAAGCTTCATAGGTTTACCTTTCCTCTGCTACACAGATTAAGCTGAGGGACTGAGTACCTTAATCCAAGCATATATTATGTTGCTTCAAAATAGGTTAAAATTTCATTAAGACTCAGTCTACTTTCACTGTGCCCTATTTTTGTAGTATGGCCCTTCAGGGCTTTCGGTCAAAAGCCTGGGAGATCTTTGAATCCTTAGCACTGAGAGACCGCAGAATTTCTGGTCTGCTTTTGAGAAATTTCAGCTTAGTTCTTATAGTTTTCTGCAGGCAGCTTCAGAACTTGACAAAAAAACTTGCCGGGGAGACCAACTCTGTGGTCAGGGCCCCTCACATTTCCAATTTTGTCACTGAAGTTCAAATGGCTGCCAGAGGATCTGCTAGTTTCTCAGTTCCAGCAGCTGCCCTCTGCCCGGGCCTATTCTGATTCTGTCTCCCTGATCCTCTAGAGTGAGCCAACTCAGGAGTGACAAATGGTCCCTATAGGTAGCTGCATATACTTAGGCCACCTCTGAAATCTTTTCATTCTGGAATTTTACTTTTTCATAGTCCTCTTTGCTTTAGTAACTCTAATGTTTTTAATATAACTATTTTTGTAGTTTATTTGACTTTTCTTATTGTTTTAGTGGGAATGTTGGCCTGCCATGAACAACTCTATATCCAGAAGTAGAACTTTCTCTTATTGTTTTTAGCTTCTGCATCATTGCATGATGTATTATCTTCTGTAGTTTATTTAGCCATTCCCCTGTTTATGGACATGCTGAGTATTTTAATTTTTCACTTTTACAATCTTGGAATTAAAATTCAAGTATATGCATGTTTGTGCACTTATTTACTTATGGCAATTACTAATGCCTGGAATTTCTGGATTGAAAAATATGGATTTTTAGTTTTAATAGAGATTGCTGAATTGTTCTACAAAAATGAGTTACATTTAAATCTCAGGGTGGAGGCTTTCTCTCTACTGGACCAATGATTTTTAGGTCAGTATCTGATCTAATAGCTTGAACCTAGTACCAAATAGTTTTCCTAGGAACATGCAGAGGCCTATTAACTCTTTTAGAGATGCTGAGCACACTGAGGGTTTACCTGCTATGTTGCCCTTGCCACTGTGACCCCAGTGCTCTCCTGAGGATACATTTGGTACTTTTACAATGTGTTAGATGATCATGTGCTAGATTATAAAAGTTCAAAAAATTCTCTAAGACACCAAGGGAGTGATGTAAGCACTGAGGAGTCATTCAGTAGAAAAAAACAAATCACTAAGAATAGCATATTTTCAATACAAGAGATCTCGCTCTCCCTCTCGCTCTCCCTCTCTCTCTCTCTTCCTCTCATTTTCCCAGTTGAAAAGCTTAACTATGATTGCTCTGAGAGAATACTGGCCACTGCTTCATAGCTGTGGGACCTGTTCTTTGTTCGTATGACTGATTTTCCCGTGCATGCTATAACATCAGTCCTTTGGATTGTTTGCTCAGTATGTTTGAATACCTTTTGAGATCCTCTCAAGGTCTTTGGCCCGGTAGCCATTTCTTTTCCTGGTAGGGCATGGAGAGTAGTAGTAGGAAGGTAGTCTTTTCTAGGCACTTATTATTGTCAAGCAGTAGGAATGATTGGTGCTGTGAACTTGGGGTGCGCAAATGTGTTCAGCCTATAGGGGCTCCTCCTATTCATAGGGCAAATCTGCTGAGAGTTATCTTGGGTCTCCTTTCACTCCAGGATAGATTTAACCTCTTGGCTGAATAGGTAGGAGGTAGGATAAATCTCAGGCCTCTGGACACTAAACCTAAAATTCTAAAAGAAAATTTCTTACTCTTTTTCCCCTTTGCAGTTGCTTAGTTTTAGGCAACATCCATACACTCTCTTTTGCACTGAAACAAAAAAAACTGTAATGCTTATTTTCCATTCTAATAAATGGATCATCAATGTGCATTTTCTGGTAATAAATACGTGTTTACTTTGAATTAAAATATTTGATATTTTATTAGATATAAATAAATAAATATCCAGTATAATATTGGATATAATGATGTCAGTTTAATTCTTTGAAGTATAGTGAGGGAGGGGTCAGAAGAAAAGCAGGCTCCTCAGGACTCATTCATTTATTCACTCTTCATTAAACAGTTATGAAATCCCTACCAAGCATGAGATCTCGGGCTTTGGACTGGTGATAGGAAATGAATAAGGCTGTGATATTTTTGTTGGTACTCTGACATAAAAATTGTCTAGATTGAATTCTAAGCCAGCATGAGCCTTTTAGAATTTAGAAAATAGAAACCAAACAAAAATACTCGTTAGGAGCAAAATTGTATAACCAGTTGTGTGAGAAAGTACTCTTCTTTTTACCAGTATTTTAGAATCTTATGACTAAGACTAAGCAGAAAATTGGGAAGAACAGTAAAGGGGCAAGAAGTTAATGGAATGGGGACAGAGCTGAGAGGACAAAATTTGAACTGAAGGAGGAAAAGCAACAAGGGTTGAGGAAGGTTGTTTAGGTCACTAGGATTACAAGATCTTCTATTTCCTAATCAGTACATTGTGACCCTGAGGATGTAAAGACATGATGAGGATATCACTGGGGTGTGATAAATTCTTTCCATTCTCACTTCCCTTTGCTAATTTTGGCATCAGAGTTGTTGCAGAGAATATGCTCAACAGGGTATGGAGATACGTCTTAAACAGGTGTGCCTATTCTTAAGCAAACTTGATATGTTCAAATTCCGATTTATTTACTTAACACAAATTAGATGATTATCCCGAATGCCTGGTACCCAGTAGTCCCTACACTGGGGATGCACATGACAAACACATTGGTCCAGCACTCTGGGTGTGAGAAGCCTTGAGGATGGGCAAGCTGGGATATACCCAACCATGTTGTAAAATAGTATATGATTAAGACTTTAAAGAAATGCAAACAAAATATTGTGGATGTTCAGATAGGACAGTACTTCTGGTTGTTGAGGAATTGAGTAGAGGGAGGCAAATAAATTAGAGAAGTTTTCATGAAGGGAAGTGTATTTTAACTGATCACGGGAGAAGATTTGAATGTCAACAACTGATGAATATCAACAGAGATGGAGGATGTGGACATTACTGGTGAGGAAACAGCAGGAAAAAAGCCATAAAGAAGGAGAACTTGTCTGATGACTACCCGTGTGTAATGGGGTAGGGGTAGGGGTGGAGGATGCAGAGAAGCAATGTACTCTGGGGTCACACAGTATAGTTTCATATCCCTTCTTATAAATATGGACTAGACCCATGCTATCTGACCTTTCTGAGTCTCAGACTCCCCATCTTTAAAATGAGGATAATATTATTACAATAATATTTATTTTGCTTTTTTTGTGTGGTTTGATTTTTTTTGGTGAAGATTGGTTATAATCTATGTAAACTTTCTGGCTCTTAATAAATAGCAAATATTATGGCAAATAGGTTGTCTCAATTTTGGGCAATGGTATTAGATAAGACAAAAAAAGTAGTGTATAATCAACTTTTGGATGGCTTTAAGGAGCTAGTTTAAAAATACAGACTTTAATTTATATGTAGGGATAGGGGAGCCATTGAAAATTTTTGACCAGGGAATGATGTGATTTAAGTTTACAATTTAAAATTTTGTACTGATAGCAATGCTGATGCTAGATTCATTGTAGAATAAAATATCAAAGAACAATTAGATAATGGAGAATGGTGTCAGACACTGCTAATCACACCCGAGTATGTGTTCTTTCTTCCTTCACAGTAATAAAATCCCTGATTTTTAGTTGAAAACTTGGCCATCTAGAGTAAAAACTGTATTTCCCAACTTTCCTTGTGGCTAGGTGTAGCTATGAGACTGTGTTCTGGCCAGAAGTATCATGCAACATGCCTAGAAGTTGGCTGGAACACAACCTTTCCTTCCATCACTTTTCTTATGTCACTTAGATAATCTGCTATCTTGGTCTTGGTCTAGTTCTGGCTGCTCATTTGGATCCATGGATTGTCATTACAGCCCTTGACTGAATTTCACCAACTTCTCCATGAGAGAGGATTAAACTATCTTGAAGCCACTGAGACTTTGAGATACTGTTACTTGCAGTAGAATCTAATCCTAGCCAACTCAGAGCTAGGAATGGGAATATGAACAGGAGCTTAGTTTCTAGGATTTCAAGCCAATATCAATAAAGGAAGCAAGCAGGAAGATGATCCTTTTGGCTTGGGGTCCAATCCAGGCAGAGATGTTAGATGATTAGCAACCAGTGTTAGGGGCCTGGAAGAGAGGTTGGAGTGGGGGATTATAGACTTGGAGTGGGAAACAGGCCTCTAAATAGCTCTGATAACTGACCTTATTGGAGGGGATGAAATTTCCAAGGGAGTAGAGTGTAGAAAGAGTGTGAAAAAATAAGTGCAAAAAACCGAAGCCTGACCCTCGGTGAGGTCTCTACCCATGGAGGAGGAAGAAGCAAGAGAGATAGTGAGGTGAGGTAGAGATGCATGGCGATTGTGAGGGGTCAAAGAAAGGATTGAGACTGAATTGGAGAAGCTTATTTCTTTTGCACCTGGCAGGAAATGTGCAAGAAGAAAAGGAATTTCCAGGTTTCCCATAATTAAGAATGTATGGATTATACGTGTTTGTTAATGGATAAAATGTTATTTTATTGAATTTTTCAGGAAGGACTTTGATTCCAGACCATAGAGTTATTTTCTGCTGTTAAGAGCTTTGGTTAGGCTCTTCTTGGTGAGCAGGTGCATACCAAAGTATCTCAATGAGAGAATTACCAAAGAATTCCACAGAGGATGGATGGTCTTGGTTAGAAAGTCACTTAATGGTTTTAAAGCTGTGAGTAGATGATCATGCTGCTTAAACAACAGACCATGAAGATTGAGAACTCATGAATGGTTTTGGTATTAGCATCAAATAAAATTAATAAGAAATTAGATTTGACACGTTATAATAGCATGCATAATTATCTTTGGACTTAGTGATGACAGGTCATCTAGTAATGGGCCATAAGTGGTAATACTCAGTATTACTTTTGCCTGAACATATGCCAGAAATTTATGGGGAGAGCTGTAAGAGGGAATAATGAGAAATATGAGGGAAAGGAAGGTTTGCGCTAAGAGGAAGGATGGGGAGGAGGAGGGCACTGTTCCTTCCTCTTCCGCTTCCTAACTAGCTTATTCTAGAGCTGGAGGCCTAAAGTGACTTGCCCCCAGTTGAGCACCTAGGATGTCAACCAGCACCAGTCCTCACCCTCCAGGGCCAGCAAATCTGCCAGCAGTATTCTCTCATTTAGAAAAGATGAAAGATATCGCTATCTGTGGTTCCCTGATTTCCTGAGATGTCTTCAAGACTTTATGCATGGGTCAACCCAAAACTTTTCTGCTCCCTGCCAACAGGAGAGGAAGAGGCTGCAGACCTTCAGTGATTATAGTTATCCACACTCATCAGGAGTTTAAAGGGGCAGGTCTGTGTTTATAAAGGTTACAGGTATCTTGGACAGGGTGTTGACCTGAGCAGCAGTATACAAAAACAGTTACGTCTTCCATGTTTTCAAAGATGAAACAATGCAGAGTGTAGGACCATAAGAAACTCCAAAGAGTCACAAACCATGATAACAAAATAACATTTGCTGTCATATCTTCCAAACCGAGAGGAGTGCTTAAAATATTTGCTGGATGAATTTTGGGTAAATATTCTTATTTCCATAATATTTAAAACTTCATCCTAAATGTAACCTGTGCTCTGTATTTTCAAACATAAGGAAAGGAACACTAATAGCAAATTGGAGGAATGGGATGGGGGATGAGGCATAGCATGGGGAGAGGAGTGAGAGATAGCATGTGTTCTCCATAAAATATTCATTGTAGGTACTGGCAAAATCTTGGTTCACATTTCAGTTCCTTTAATACTTTTTTTTTAATGCCTATTTTTGAGAGAGAGAGAGAGAGAGAGAGAGAGAGCGAGCACGCATGTGAGCAGGGAAGGGGCAGAAAGAGGGAGACAGAGGATTAGAAGCGGGCTCTGTGCTGACAGCAGGGAATCCAATATGGTTACCATGAGATCATGACCTGAGCCAAAGTTCGATGCTTAACTGGACTGAACCACCCAGGGGCCCCAGATTTTGGTTCCTTTGATTGCTAATTGTGTGATATAGGGCAAATTACTTAAATTTGAGCCAAAAGTGTCTTAATTTTTAAAATATGAGTAACAATGCCTACCTTTTATGATTTTGTAAAAGTAAAGAAGTTTTATGAGAATCTTCTTAGTAAATTCTAAGTGACAATGCAAATGTTGGACGTTATTATTGATACTAATAGCAATAGTAATAACAATTGTAGCAGTGCCAGGGAGTGGGGTCTGTGGAGGAAGGCACGAGTGGAATGCTTCTGTGGAATATATGGGCTTTGGGCTTCTGGATGTATAGGAAGGGGGGGGTGGCTCCAAACAGTAGAATAATAATGGTGGCTGCTATTTTAAATTACAGTGTGCCAGGCATCCTGTATAAGCTGTTTTACAGACTCACCAACACGCTGAGCTAGATATTATCTCCATTTACAAATGAGAAATCTGAGGCTGAGCCTGGTTATGAAAGCTACTCTATAGATCATACTGTTATTGTCAAAAATGGATTTGACCCCTGGTTTCTCTAGTTCATATGGTGACTATACCTCTCCAGAATTCAACAGAGAATCAACACTTCCTTGAATGACAGCTGAGTCACGTTGAATACTTCAAAAGGCCAGCCCTCCTACTCAGACCCTGTGAGTCAGCCTGGACTAGAGAGGCAGGTATGGAGAGTAAGGCACCGTGGTAAACTGGCTCTGTCTTGGGGGAGAACAGAGGAGGAGGCTTTGCTTAGCTTTGACTTAGTTTTGAGCAGCACATAGATGATGTGCTGAGATACCCAGGTGTCTCTTTCCTTGACAAGTGCATGCAAAAGGAGCCCAGTGGGACCCTTTCTGGTGTTTGTGGTCGATATGCTACCTGTGGAGGGTGGCCATTTATTGAATTCCTATTCCACTCAACTTCAGTTCATTTGACTTTGGAGGAGCTGCAACATGCCCTTGCCTCTTAATCTGGGCTTTCTCTGGAGTTGCTGTGTGACTGATTCTTTGTCAGACTTAGTTAGAAATTCAGATGATATCGATTTTAAATATATCCATGGAGTTTGAGAACAGTTACTGCACAGACGAGAAAGAGAGGTTAAATCTTTCCTAAACTTAAGTTGTCTGTGTTAAACTCATCATCTACTAGTAATGGACATGATTATGGAAATAATAACTTATATCTTATTCATCCATCCGTCAAACATTTATTAAAAGCCTACCATGTATTAGTGTGCATACAAAGTGCTAGGCATATAGAGATAAATATATGAACAATGCTTGTTCTAGAGTAGGATGGAGAGCCTGAGGGTGGTATTCGGGTTTGTTGGGGAAATACGTGCTCAGCAAGCTTTTGCAAATGTGTGAAATTTTTTTTTCCTTAGAGGACAGGAATTGCATTTGTTTTGCTCACAGATATAGCATATCTTCACAGAATCTAGCACAGAAAATGGCTCAAGAACCCAAGACGTTTTGTGAGTTGACTTAATATTTCAAATATTAGATTATTATAACGTATTATTGATGTTTCCACCTACATGATCAAGTGGCCAGAATGAGTTCATTCAACGCTCAAGTCCTTTTTGCCCCTTTTAGTGAGCTGGAAATTTTGGTTGCCAAAGTCAACCTGGTAGCCAAATGTTTAAATTTTGGTAATTAATGATTGCACTTAGTCACAGGTTTGATGAGTGATTTATTTTTAATAAAAGCAGAAGGTTCATGACAAGCTCAGCAAATCTGTTGGCAGTTTTAAGGCATTACACCAGGTTGCTTAGGAAAAATTCCCAGCAAATGATACCTATTAGATTATATAATATTCTTGCAAGGCAACTAAGAAAATAATTTTTAAAATTATGTCTCTTTTACTATTTAAAAGCGGAAATTACCTGAAAAGGGAAAAAAATTGTGGGGAATTGATTAGATATTTGATGATTTTTTTTTGTAATTCAAAGGAGTAGTAGATTTTGATTTCTCCCAAAAGTTAAACCGTAGTTCTAAAAGTGGAAATAATAGTTTCCATTTGATTACTAAATATTTTAGAGTTGGCTTACCCATTTTTTTATGATTTTAGTTACCCCTTCCTTTTAAAATTCAAACTCTAAATTTAAGGCTATACCTCAATAGAGTGTTTATGAAGTGGGTTAAAGCTTAGGGAATGTTCCAGTGCAATCTAAAACCACACCAAGTACCAGAGGTTTTATGTTTGAAAAGTGTTCTAATCAGTGATGGATTTGGAATTATTGCCAGGTGATTCTTGAATCTTTAGGCCTAGGCCTTATGAATACATTATCCAGATGTTTATAAAATGCCATTCTACTAATGTCCTGTTTATACTTTGACTTTGTGGTAAAGAAATACATTTGCCTACTTCAAAGTACCAGATGAAACTATTTTACATCGACTAAATATTATACTTGAGCTGTTCAACAGCCCTTCACCCTCACTTCCTCTGCCTTAAAGGGACTTATTCCCTATCATCACCTATTTTCTCTATGACATATGACAGGAATGCAGCCTGTTTTGTGGAATTTTGTGTGAATACTAAGTCCTTGGTAATGTTTCTTATTCCTTTACTAGCTTTTCTACTTTCCCCCAAATGTATTGTCTCTTGGAAATAAAAGTTTCATTTCTCAATTTTTAAAGCCAGATTACTAATTGAAACTATTCAATATGAATGCAGGAACACCCACTAATTCCTCAAAACCCAGCAGCAGAATCTAATCCTTTGAAAAATCTGTCTGCTTTACTTATCACTATTAATCAGTTTAAGATGACTTAGAAAGGTATATTGGGAGAAAGAAATAGAAAAGAAAGAGGAGAATGAAACAATATTAAAGCTGACATTTTATATTCAGGTTGGGAAGGTAAAAAAGAAAAAAAACCTTCTTTTACTTTTTCATATATTTTTTGAGTAGTTTTGCCGCATAAATTTACATATATACTATTGGGCTTGGCATATATACACAATTTTGAGACACGTTTTAACCATTTTCTGTGTCATTACATATTCTTCAAAATATGGTGATTAATGGCTGCAGAGGTATTCGTGATGACTTTACCATCCTTTATTTGATCTTTCCTATTTTTCTATGGTGCCTAATCTCAGTCCCGTGGTGATTCACATCCACCCTTGGTCTTCACTGAGCCCCTCTCGGCTCACTATTATTAATTAGTCCTGGTCACCAAACAATTCTGGCTCTTCATTTTCTACACATAAAAGAGCACTGCGCTTTCTGGCACCATTGGGTTTTGGTGAGACGTGTGACTTTTTCTAGCCAAGGAGATGTAAGCAGAGTACTAATTATTGACGAGAGATCTTCCAGAGTGCTTTGCCCCCTGCCACAGTAAGCAGCAGCGTCTGGAGAGCTGGCTACTCCATGAGCCTGAATCCCAGAGTGAGGGAGAGGCCGAGGTGAGCACCCGAAGAACTGGGATGGATAGGTAATGTGAACATAAAATAAAGCTTTATCTTGGGAGTTCCAGTCAAAGATGGCAAAAAGGAGGCTCCTAAACTCATCTTCTTCCACATACACACCGAATCAGCAGCTACTCATGGAGCAGTTCCTTCTGAAAGAAATTCAAAAACTAGCTTAGTGACTCCTACAGATCAGACAAACAAGAAAACACCCTCACTGAAATTGGTAGAAAAGACTAAGACACATTCTGCCTATAGACCTCAACTCTAGTAGAGTGTATGTGGTTGGAAGGTATTTCACAACAACCAGCTTTTTCCTGAGGAGCAAAGTGTTTGTACCCAACACCTTTTGTACCCAGCTTTTAAGACTTCCACCTGAGGGACAGGCCCTCATAACATCTGCCACTGAAAGCCAACATGACTTCTGTACAGGAGACAAAGAAAAGCAAAGACAAAGTTCTGAAAGGGCTTGTGAGGACTCACTGTGGCTATCCACCTCAGCCTCAGCACAGCGGGAGTAGATAGAAATACTTAACATCTCAGTATTTCCCTGAGAATCCTATTTGTATATTTTAAAAGCTCCTGCCTGATCCAGGCTTCTAAAGTATATGTCTAGGGGTTGACTGCAATCCTCCCCAGAGACTGATGAAGCAGGAGACACCGTCTTTGTGTTCTTCCTCTGGCCTACTCCACATGGCTGTTGTCTCCCTGGAAGCTGCATGTGCACACATCTGGCACCTCAGCTTTTGTCGCTGCCACCCAGAGGATACACCCTGGGATTGCCTGGCTCTAGTGGCCAGTAGGACCTGATTTTTTTTTAATTAGAAAAAAATGAATCCCAGTACAGCTAACATACAATGTTGTATTAACTTCAGGTGTACAATATTGTGATTCAACAAGTTTACACATTACTCAGTGCTCATCACGATAAGAGTATTCTTAATCCCTTTCACCTATTTCACTTAACACCCTTCCTACCTCCCCTCTGGTAACCATCTGTTAAGTCTCTATAATTAAGAGTCTGTTTTTTGGTTTGTCTCTTTTTTTCTTTGTCCATTTGTTTTGCTTCTTAAATTTCACATGAGTGAAATCATTTGGTGTCTGTCTTTTTCTGACTGACTTATTTCACTTACCATTGTACTCCCTAGCTCTATCTGTATTTTTGCAGATGGCAAGATTTTATTCTTTTTTATGCTGAGTAATATTCCGTTGTATAGATATACCACATCTTTACCCATTCATCTATTGATGAACACTTGGGCTGCTTCCACAATTTGGCTATTGTAAATAATTTTGCAGTAAACACAAGGGTACATATATTTTTCCGAATTAGTGTTTTTTTCTTCTTTTTATTCTTCGGTTAAAAATCCAGTAGTTGGAACACTGGATCATAGGGTAATTCTCTTCTTAATTTTTTGAGGAAACTCCGTACTGTTTTACACAGTGGCTGCACCAGTTTGCATTCCCACCAATAGTGCAGGAGGGTTCCTTTTTCTCTACATCCTTACCAAGACTTGTTTTTTGTGTTTTTGATTTTGGCCATTCTGATAGGTGTGAAGTGATATCTCATTGTGGTTTTGATTTGCATTTCCCTGATGATTAGTGATGTTGAGCATCTTTTCATTTGTCTTTTGGCCATCTGTATGTCTTCTTTGGAGAAGTGTCTTCTCACAGCCTCTCCCATTTTTTATTTGGATTATTTGGGGTATTTTTGGTGTTGAGTTGTGTAAAATCTTTATATGTTTTGGATATTACCCTTTATTGGATATGTCATTTGCAAATATCTGCTCCCATTCAGTAGGTTGTCTTTTGGTTTTGTTGTTTCCTTTGCTGTGGAGAAGCTTTTTATTTTGATGTAATCCCAATCATTTTTTTTTTTGCTTTTATTTCCCTTATCTTAAGAGACATATCTAGAAAAATGTTGCTATGGCCAGTGTCAGAGATATTACTGCCTGTGCTCTCTGCTAGGATTTTTATAATTTCAGGTCTCACATTTAGGTCCTCAATCCATTTTGAATTTATTTTTGTGCATGGTGTAAGAAAATAGTCCAATTTCATTCTTTTGAATGTAGCTGTCCAGTCTTCCCAATATCATTTGTTGAAGAGATTCATTTTCCCATTGCATATTCTAGCATTGTTTGTCAAAGATTAATTGACCATTTAATTTTGCATCTATTTCTGGATTCTATTCTGTTCCATTGATCTATGTATCTATTTTTGTGCCAATACCATACTGTTTTGATTACTACACCTTTGCAATTTAACTTGAAATCTGGAATTGTGATACTTCCAGCTTTGTTCTTCTTTTTAAGATTGCTTTGGCTATTTGGGGTCTTTTGTGGTTCCATACAGACTTTAGGATTATTTCTTCTAGTTCTGTGAAAAATGCTGTTGGTGTGATAGGCTGTGATTGATAGGGATTGCATTAAATTTGGAAACTGCTTTTACATTTTAACAATATTTGTTCTTTATTTTTGTAATGTTCATTATTTATTTTGAGAGAGAGAGAGAAAGAGAGAGAGAGCCAGCATGCATGAGCCAGGGAGGGTCAGAGACAGAGAGACAGAGAATCCCACAGAGTCCAACGTGGGCTCAATCCCATGACCTTGGGATCACAACCTGAGCCTAAATCAAAGTCACATGCTCATTTGATTGAGTCACTCAGGTGCCCCAACAATATTTGTTCTTTCAATCCATGAGCATGAAATTATTTTTTTAATTTTTTAAATGTTTATTTATTTTTGAGAGAGACTGTGTGCGCGCGCGTGTGTGTGTGTGTGTGTGTGTGTGTGTGTGTGAGCAAGGGAGGGGAAAAGAGAGAGGGAGACACAGAATGCAAAGCAGACTTTAGGTTTTGAGCTGTCAGCACAGAGCCCGATGTGGGAGTCAAACTCACTAACGGTGAGATCATGACCTGAGCGAAATTTGGACACAACCCACTGAGCCACCCAGGTGCCCTGCATGTAATATTTTTCCATTTGTTTGTATCGTCTTTAATTTCTTTCATTGGTGTTTTATAGTTCTCAGAGTATAGGCCTTTCACCTCCTTGGTTAAGTTTATTCCTAGATATTTTATTATTTTTGGTGCTGTTTATAAATAGAATTGTTTTCTTACTTTTTCTTTCTTCTGCTTTATTATTAGTGTATAGAAATGCAATGAATTTCTGTATATCAATTTTATATCCTGCAACCTTACTGAATGCATTGATCAGCTCTAGTAGTTTTTTGGTGGGGTCTTTAGAGTTTTCTATATCTAGGATCATGTCATGTGAAAATAGTGCAAATTTTATTTCTTTTTTACTAATTTGGTTATGTTTTATTTCTTTTTATTGTCTAATTGCTATAGCTAAAACTTCCGGTACTATGTTTAATAAGAACATAGTGAGAGTGGACATCCTTGTCTTGTTCCTGACCTCAGGAAAAGCTCTCAGATTTTCACCATTGAGTATGATGTTGACTTTGTCAAATGCTTTTCTGCATGTGTTGAAATAATTATATGGTTTTAACCCTTTCTTTTGGTGTTGTGATGTATCGCATTGATTGATTTGCAAATATTGACCACATGCACCTTTGTATCCCAGGAATAAATCCCACTTGATCATGGCAAATGATTTTTTTCATGTATTGTTGGTTTCAATTTTCAAATATTTTATTGAGGATTTTCACATCTATATTTATCAGAGATATTGGCATGTAGTTCTTTTTCTGGTAGTGTCTTTATTTGGTTTGGTATCAGGGTAATGCTGGCCTCATAGAATGAATTTGGAAGCTTTCCTTCCTCTTCTATTTTTTGGAATAATTTGAGAAGAATACATATTAACTGTTGTTTAAATTTTTGGTTGAATTCACCTGTGAAGTCTTCTGGTCCTGGACTTTCGTTTGCTGTGAGTTTTTGATTTCTGAGTCAATTTCATTGCTGGTAATTTGTCTGTTCAAATTTTCTATTTCTTCTTTTTTCTTTATTCTGAGAGAGACAGAGAGGGAGAGAGAGAGAATCCCAAGCAGGCTCCCTGCTGTCAGCACAGAGCCTGCCACAGGGCTTAATCCCACAAATTGTGGGATCATGACCTCAGCCCAGATCAAGAGTTGGACACTCAACTGACTGAGACACCCAGGTGCCCCTCTAGTTCCTCTTGATTCAATTTTTGGAGGATATATGTTTCTAGGAATTTATTCATTTTTTCTAGATTGTCCAATTTGTTGACATATAATTTTCATATTTTCTCATAATCCTTTATATTTCTGTGGTGTTGGTTGTTATTTATCTTCTTTATATATGTATAATAAAGAAAAAAATTATATATATTTATATCTATATAAAATATAGATATATTTTAAGTTTGTTTATTTATTTTGAAAGAGAGGGGGGAGAGGTAGAGACAGAGGTCAAAAGAGAATCTCAAGCAGGCTCCACACTGCCATGGAGCTCGATCGTATGACTGAGATCATTACCTGAGCCCAGATCAAGAGTTGGACATTCAACTGACTGAGCCACCCAGGTGCCCTCCTATTTCATTTAGGATTTTGTTTATTTGAGTCCTCTGTCTGTCTTTCTATTTTTTTTTCCTGATGAGTCTGGCTAAAGGTCTATCTACTTTGTTGATCTTTTCACAGAAAAGCTCCTGGTTTCTGGATCTGTTCTGTTGTTTGTTTGTTTTTAACTTCTATTTTTGCAGGACCTGCTTTTGCCACAGAACTTTGGCAAACAAAGAAACAGTTCTTACTCAGTGATCTCCTCAGGGCTAAATACATAGATAGCAGATACAAAAACTTATCTACTGGTCTTTCCCAGGAGTAAGTCTATTTGAGTATTTGAAAAGCTACTGTCTGAGAGCCTAAATTCTGATCAACCTGCATATAGATGATAACTGAGATCCTCCTTTTGGAATATTGACAAGTCTTAGCACATCCTCAACTACTGTGAGCCACTATGAATAAAGATGGCAGCATGGACATTCACAAAGTTTTGAGAGACAACCAAAAGTTCAGCCCAGGCTAAATGATAAGATTCACCTCCTACATGAGACCACTCCCTCAAAACTGGGAGAGGTAGCTCTTTGATCTAAAGTGCAGAAACCTATGAAGAGTGGTAAGAAAAATGAAGAAACAGAATATATTCCAAACAAAAGAACAAGATAAAACAGACCTTAATGAAATGTTGATGTATGATTTACCTGATACTGAATTGAAAACAATGGTCATTAAGATGCTTATGTGAGGTCTGGAGAACAATGCATGAACAAAGTGAGAATTTCAACACAAAGATAGAGAATATAAGAAAATACCAAACAGAAGTCACAGATACAGAAGGTAGAATAACTGCACTGAAAATTTTAAAGAGAAGTTTAATATCAGATAGGTCAAGCAGAAAAAAGGGTCAGGGAACTTCAAGACATGGTAGTGGAATTCATTCAGTCAGAGATGCAAAAAAAAAAAAAAGTGAATGAAAAAGACTTAAGATGGCTTAAAGGACATATGGGATACTATCAAGAGGACCAGTATTCTCATTATAGAGGTCCCAGATGCAGAAGAAAGAGAGAAAGGTGCATAAAGCTTATTCAAAGAAATAATGGCTGAAAATTCCCTAACCAGAGGAAGGAAACGGACATTTGCATCCAGGAAGCCCAGAGAGTTGCTCTGTAGAATAAGAATCCAAAGAGACCCACAATGGGACACATTATAATTAACATATCAAAAGTTAAAGTCAAGAAAAAAACAGCTTGTTATGTATAAGGCAACACCAATAAGACTATCAGCAGACTTTTCAGCAGAATCTTTGCAGGCAATAAGGGAATAATGTATAATTAGAATTTGTGAAGAGAGAAGAATTTAAATGTTCTTACCAAACCAACCAAAACCAAAACAAAAAAATGATGAGTATGTGAGGTAATGGATGTGTTAATTAACTAGATGAAGAGAATACTTTCACATTTGTCAATTATATCTTGAAGCTGAAATAAAAAAAAACGTGTTATTTAAGGAATAGAATCATAGGGGCTGTTTGTTATCATAGTATAATTTCACCTATCTTGGCTGATGCACTGATCATATTTAAATGAATCTGGGGAATCTGGCTTAGACCTTGTAGTCATCAAGTGGACCCACACTCACCTTCATTTTCATGAATTATGTGCCAGATCATGATATGCACCCTCAGATTCTCAAACAATGGGGAATATTTCCCCCACCCATCTATTTTCAAAGTATTTCTTTAGCTGACTTCAGGCATATTTGATAACTCATATCACATACAAATACAAGCATTCATACTTCATTCTCACAATATTTATGATTGATTAGCCTTGTCCATATTTTTCTGTTGCTCTGACAAATATCAATAGCATCTTTAAGATAAAGGCTTTTTAAAGTCCAAACTTTAGAGTTGTATAAAGAGAAGAAAATTCAAAAGAGAAAAAATGCTGTCATTTCTCCTGCCATCTAAACTTATTTCTGTGATCCTATATTTCTTTCTTTTCTTTGTGCATATAACTTTATATTGCTTGTCATAGTTTACAAAGAATTTGTCATTTTCTCTATATTGTCAAAAATTTCATATTGTTTTCTAGATTTCATAATTAACATTTTAATGGCTACAAATACTCCACTGAAATTGAATAACATAATTTATTCCACAATTTCCTTATTGAGCTTTTAGGCTGCTCCTATTTTTAAAAAGAGTTGCTGTTAGAATAAATCATTTTAAACAAATATGCTAGACCACATACATCTAATCAACATTACTGTGTAAGTACCTTCTAAGTCTAAACATATATTCTAACACAGGTGTCATTGATGTAAACATCTCTGATACTTCTTTTTTGAGATTGTCTTTAAAGCCAATTGATAAAGCTACACATTTAACAGTCATTTCCCAGCCAACTAGTTTTCAACAAAGCAGGAAAGAGTATCCAGTGGAAAAAAGACAGTCTCTTCAGCAAATGGTGCTGGGAAAACTGGGCAATGACATGAAGAAGAATGAAACTAGACCACTTTCTTACACCATACACAAAAATAAATTCAAAATGGATGAAAGACCTAAATATGAAACAGGAAACCATCAAAATCCTAGAGGAGAAAACAGGCAGTAACCTCTTTGACCTTGGCCACAGCAATTTCTTACTAGACATGTCTCCCAAGGCAAGGGAAATAAAAGCAAAAATGAACTCTTGGGATCTCATCAAGAAAAAAAGCTTCTATACAGTGAAGGAAACAATCAACAAAACTAAAAAGCAACCAACGGAATGAGAGAAGATATTTGCAAATAACATATCTAATAACGGGTTATTATCCAAAGTCTATAAAGAGGTTATCAAACTCACCACCCCCCAAATAATAATAATCCAGTGAAGAAATGTGCAGAAGACATGAATAGATACTTTACTAAAGAAGACATCCAGATGGCTAACAGACACATGAAAAGATGGTAACATTACTCATCATCAGAGAAATACAAATCAAAACCAAAATGAGATACCACCTCACACCTGTCAGAATGGCTAAAATTAACAACTCAGGAAACAACAGATGTTGGTGAGGATGCAAAGAAATGGGAACCCTTTTGCCCTGTTGGTGGGAATGGAAACTGGTGTAACCACTCTGGAGAACAATATAGAGGTTCCTCAAAAAATTATAAATAGAATTACCCTATGACCCAGCAATTGCACAACTAGGTATTTACTCAAAGGATACTAGTGTGGTGTTTCAAAAGGGCACATGCACCCCAGTGTTCATAGTAGCGCTATCAACAATAGCCAAATTATGGAAAGAGCCCAAATGTGAATTGATAAAGAAGATGTGGTACTTATATACAATGGAATATTACTTGGTGATCAAAATGAATGAAATCTTGCCATTTGCAACAACATGTATGGAATTAAGGTGTATTATGCTAAGTGAAATAAGTAAGTCAGAGAGACAAATATCATACGATTTCACTCCTATGTGGAATCTAAGAAACAAAGCAGCCAGACATAGGAGAAAGGAAGGAAAACCAAGATAAAAACAGAGGGAGGCAAACCATAAGAGATTCTTAAGTACAGACAATAAACTGAGGGTTGCTGGAAGGGAGGTAGGGAGGT